>NC_080549.1:12835457-13184207 GCF_028640845.1 Ahaetulla prasina | reverse complement strand
AGAGAGGGAGGAGAGAGGGAGGGGAGAGAGGGAGTGAGAGAGAGAGAGAGAGAGGCAGACTCTGGCTGATACTGGCTGGCTCCCCCTGCTTCAGAGTGGCATGAGAAGTATCTGGCATTATGTTTGCAATCGAGGCAGTATTAGGGGTCCTAAGGCAGGCCCTTCTCTACTGCTCTACCGCTCTCAACGGGTCAGGCTTTGTAGCATTAGCAATCCTTCTAGGTTTATTGCAGGTTGAAATTGCAATTGGGTTGAGGGAAATTGAAATGTTTTGCTCCTTTGTGGCCGGTTAGAATCTTACAAAAAATGCAAGCTCTGAGAATCACAGCTGGGCACAGCTGGGCGTAACACGTCCCGACAATCCATGCACCAAGCTCAAAGAGGGAGCAATCTTGCTTCTAAATGCAGATTTAAACTCTTTGCATTTCTTCAAATGTGGTTATCTGACAGTGTGGAAACTCCCGATGTTGTAAGGGTTAGGGTTAGGGGCCTGCAACCTTAAACAGAGCTATTTGGGCCCGTTTCCCACAGAAAACACCAGGAGCCACAAAACCTGGGTGGGCGTGGCCAACTCAACGTCACGCACTCCCACCCAGTCACATGACACACACCCCAGCCACGCCTACTCAGGTTTTGTGGCTCCCAGTGTTTTCTATGGGAAACGGGTATCTTTCTCTGTCTCTCTCCCTCCCTCCCTCTCCCTCTCTCCTCTCTCTCAGGCCAAGCAAGGAATGACTGTAAGGGGAGGGCGAGGGGTGGGGTCAGCCGATAGGGAGCCACAGCAGGAGGACGAAAAAGCCGCATGCAGCTCTGGAGCCACCACGGGTTGCTGACACCCGTTGTAAGCATTGAGAGGCCGAGAAGAATCGAGCTACTGCCTGGCCCCTCCAGAGGCTTCATGAATTTGTCCCCACCAGGTTATCGCATCCGGCTGGGTTCCAGCACCGACAAAAAGGATACGGGACGCCTCCATGTGGATTTTGCTGAAGCCCGGGACGATCTCTACGAGTGGGAATGCAAGCAGCGGATGCTGGCTAGAGAAGAGCGCCATCGCAAGAGGAAGACGGAAGAGCGATTCCTCCCGCCTTCCCCGCCTCCCGTGGTGAACTATTCAGATTATGAGTGCAGCCTGGTGGTTGAGAAGCTAAAAGGTATTTGGGAATACTTTTCATTGGGAAGGTGATCGCAAAAGCATCAGCATTGGCCTCTGTCCATTTAGCAAAGGATGTTTGACGTTGTTGTGACCCAGGCCCAAGAAGGTAGTAATAAACTTAGTCTGTGGAAAAACAAACTTTATTCGAACAGCTGGGAATTACTTCATTCCCAGCATCATTCAACTCAAATTAAAACAAATGCCTCCCAACACAAATTCCTCAGTTAGCTCACAAACCTTAGTCCAATTAGGCAAACTGCCAAAGGCCCTTCCTGGCAAATGTCCAGAAGCCACAAAAACAAAGACACACACAAAGCAGAGGACGAAGCAGAAGACACAGCTACAACGTTGTTTTCCGGCAAAGCTGAAAAACCGGTGCTGGTCTGTTTTAAGCCTTATGGGAAGGGCCAATCATCTCTTGGCCCTACTCCTGAGTTGTCCTCTCTGCTTGAGCTGCTCTTGCCTTCTGGCAGCTCCTCCTGTTCTTCTGCCTTAGTACTATCAGTCTCTGGAGTCCGCACCTCACTTCCCGATGGCCCTGGCCTCACCTCAGCCTCATCGCTGTCCGACTCCATTGCCAGCTCCGTAGGCTGCTGGCGGACCACAACAGACATATCATAAATCTTCAGTGAACTTCCGTTGACTGGTCCACCCAACCTATTACAGGGAGTTCTCAACTTACGTTCACAGTTGAACCCAAAATGTATGTTGCTACGTGAGACATTTGTTAAGTGAGTTTTACCCAATTTTACAGGGGCTGTGCGGAGGCTCTGGGAGGGCAAAAAACAGACCTACCGGTGGTTCCAGAAGTCTGCAAATGGGCCTCTTTCCGGCCTCCAGAGGGCCTGCGGAGCCCAGGGGAAGCTGTTTTCGTCTTTCCAGAGGCTCAATGAAAGTTTCCGGAGCCTGGGAAGGGTGGAAAAAGCCCCCCCACCCCATCGTGGTGCCGGTGGCCTACTAGGCCACGCCCACCATGGCCACGCCCATCCAGCAACAGGGCAGCGAACCCATCGCTAAAGGATCTGAAGCCCACCCCTGCAACAAGGGCCACATTTGTAACCCAACTGGGATTATTTTTTTTCCCCCTCTCCCTTCAGTGGATGCCAAGTTTTTGGAAGCCGTCCAGACGTTGCTGGCCTGGCTGGAGAGGGGGGAAGTGAACCGGCGGACGGCCAACAGCTTCTACACCATGGTCCAATCGGTCAACAGCCACATCCGCCGGCTGATGAATGAAAAAGCGGCCCACGATAAGGAAATGGAGGAAGCTAAGGAGAAGTTCAAGCTGGCTTTGTCGGGGATCCTTGCTCAGTGTAAGTGCCAAGGGTCTCTTTGCGACCCCCGGGGGGCTTTGCTTAGCCTGCGAAACGTGGACGTTTCCCTGTTTACATTTCCCACTGAAGGGGAGACAGAATCAGGGCAGATGTAGATCAAACAAATATGCATTTTACCTGCTTAGGGAAGGTGTTTCTGGCCTCCAGAGGGCCTCCGAGGGAGTGGGGGAGGCTGTTTTTGCCCTCCCCAGGCTCCAAGAAAGGCTTTGGAGCCTCAAGAGGGTGAAAAACGGGCCTAGCGGTAACCTTTTTTGCTGTCGTGTGCCAAAAGCGGGGAGGGAGTACTGGAGAGTTGTGCATGCATGCGCAGGGGGACATTGAATTATGGATGTGGGCACGCACATGCGTGACCTCCCCCCACGCTCTTCCCCCGCTTTTGGCATGCGACAGCAAAACGGTTTGCCATCACTGTGCTAGGACTTATTTTCCGGTTCTTATTTTCGTGGAAACAGGGTAGATCCATGGAATACGTTCCTGATCCCAGTCTTTCTCCCTCCTCCTCCTCCTCCTCCACCCCAATTTTTGATGGGTAAGGGAAAAAAAGAACCTCCCATGTCCAAATTCTCCACCTTTTGGAGTAAGGAATATGTAGGTTGCAGAATCTGGGCCCTTCCTTCCTTCTGGTGATGATGAGGTAACCTTTGCCACTGAGGCCGGAAGCGATGGCTGGTTCCAGAGCTAAGGTAGGTGAAGGCCACGTTCTGCAGGCCATTCTTGGCTTTCAAAGGCACCCGGTACCCAAGGTCAGCAGATACCAGATGGACTTCCAAGCCCATGATTTCACCCCGTCAGCTACAGAGAGTCCTCGACGTACGACCGTAATTGAGCCCAACATTTCTGTGGCTAAGCGAGACATTTCTTAAGTGAATCTCGCCCCGTCGTACGACCTTTCGTGGCCACCGTCGTTAAGCGAATCACTGCGGTTGTCAAGTTAGTCACACGGTTGTTCAAGTGAAGCCGGCTTCCCCATTGACTTGGCTTGTCAGAAGGGTGCCAAAGGGGGTTTCACCTGCCCCCTCCCGCCAATCCCGGGGGGAGATGGACGCTGCAACCGTCGTAAATCCGAGTCGGTCGCCGAGCATCTTGAATTTCCATCACGTGACTGGGGGGAGGGATTCTGCAGCGGTTGTAAGGGTGAAAAAAAACCGGCCACGAGTCACTTTTCTCGGGACCGTTGTAACTTCGAACGGTCGCTAAGCGGACGGTTGTAAGTTGAGGACTCTCTGTGCTGTTTTCTGCAGCAGGCAGGTCCTGCCGCTGACCACTTCTGGAAGGCAGCTCCGGTTTTTTTTTTTTGCCAGACGAATTTCTGGGTAATTCGAGGGAAGAGGCTTAAGGTGAATTACGGCCTTTTTTTCCCCCCTCCCAATCTGTCTCAGCTCCATTTTCTGCCTTAGTGACGGGGTTTCTTACAATCTTCCCTAACATTTTTTTTTTTTTTACATTTATATCCCGCCCTTCTCCGAAGACTCAGGGCGGCTTACAGTGTGTAAGGCAATAGTCTCATTCTATTTGTATATTTACAAAGTCAACTTATTGCCCCCCCAACAATCTGGGTCCTCATTTTACCTACCTTATAAAGGATGGAAGGCTGAGTCAACCTTGGACCTGGTGGGACTAGAACCTGCAGTAATTGCAGGCAGCTGTGTTTTAATAACAGGCTTCTTACAGCCTTGAGCCACCACGGCCCTTCTGATTTTGCTGATTGGAAAAAGGGCTTAGGTAACCAAGGTAGGTGGATAGCCCAGTCGTCCTCCCCATCCACTATTCTTTTCAAATTGAAGGTCTGCAGGTCGTTTTTCTAATTGGGAGGTTTGAGACTTCCAGGTAATGTAATTCTGCTGTATTTTCCACCACCACCCGCTCTCCTTTTCCTATGTCCTGAACCCTATTCTGTTCCTTTAATGCTATCTCCCACCCTTGGCGATGCTGTGCTGTTTTTCCCAGAATCCCATCTCCCAAGATCTACAGAGAAATGGTTAGTCCTCTCCTGACTAGATACCGTATTTTCGGGAGTATAAGATGTACCTTTTCCCCCGCCAAAAAGAGGGTGAAAATCTGGGTGCGTCTTATATTCTGAATGTAGCCCCGCCTAGCTTCTCAAACAGAGGTTTCAGAGGTTGAAAAAAGCCCGAAACGGAGCTTAGAAAAAAAGCCCCAACCGGAGCTTCAGTAAAAAAGCCCCAAACCCTAACCCTCTTGTATAGCCTTACAGGCAAAAAGATTGGCGTGGAAATTGAATAGTAATGGAGCAGGGCTTTGCGTTTGCAATTCCAGCCTTCTGCAATAGCCCCAGTGCTAATTACAATCTTCTCTTTGCAAACGGGGATGCGATGGCTCAGCGGTTAAAGGACGCTGAGCTGGCCAGCTGGAGAGCCCGCGTTTGAGACCTCGAGCTCCATGCAAATGGGTGAGCTCCCGTGCCTTGCCCCACTTCCTGCCCACCTAGCGGTTCTAAAGCCTGCAAGTGCAAGTAGATAAACAGGTACCATTTCAGTGGGAAGGTAACAGTGTTCGGTGTGCCTTTGACGTGTGACCTGTACTGGCCACATGACCAGGAAAATGTCTTTGGACAACACTGGATCCCTCAGCGGAGAAACAGATGAGCATCTTGCTCCAGAGTTGGACAGGACTGGCAGGGAAACCTTTACCTTCACCTTTGCAAACGAGAGCTGCTTTCTGGCTCAGCAATCCTTTTTTCCAAATTTCTTCCTTCCTTCCAGTTTTTAGAGACATCCTGTCTCCTTTTCCCATACATTACTTTCCCTACCTTTTTGTGCCATCCTCCTCTTCCTCCTCCACCCACTTCCTCTTCCATTCCTTCTCCTTCTCTTCCTCCTCCTAACCCTCTTTTCTTCCTCCTCCCCCTCCCCCCTCCTCCCTGTCTCCTCTTTCTCTTCCATTCCTTCTCCTCCTTCCCCTCCCCCGTCCCCTCTTCCTCCTTCTCCCCTCCTCGTCCTCCTCTTCCATTCCTTTTCTTCCTCCTCCTCCTCTTCTTCTCTTCCTCCTCCCCCTTCCCCCTCTTCCTCCTCCTTCTCTTCCTCCCCTTCCTCCTCCTTCTCCTCCTCCTCTCCTCCTCCTCTTCTCTTTCTCCTCCTCCTCCCCTCCTCCCCTCTCCTCCTTCTCTTCTTCCATTCCTTCTTCTCCTCCTTCTTCTTCCTCCTCCTCCCCTCCTCTTCCATTCCTTCTCTTGCTCTTCTTCCTCCTTCTCCTCCTCCTTCTTCCATTCCTTCTCTTCTTCCTCTTCCTCCCCTTCCTCCTCCTTTTCCATTCCTTCTCTTCCTCCTCCTTCTCTTCTTCCATTCCTTCTCTTCCTCCCCCTCCTCCTTTTCCATTCCTTCTCTTTCTCCTCCTTCTCTTCTTCCATTCCTTCTCTTCTTCCTCTTCCTCCTCCTCTTCCATTCCTCCTCCATAAGCCCATTTTTGGCATCTCCTCGATTGGACCAAACCCTCTCAAATCAAAACCCTACAGGTGCTCCGTGCTGCTGCTGGCAACGCTACCTCTGCAACAGCGGATACTTTTTCCCCCCCTCTCCCGGGGAAACTCGGCCTTCTCTAACAACATCATTTTTTTAAAAAAAAAATTGCGCTTTCTTACTCCTTTACTCCTTTTTCTTGCCCCTTCCACCTCCCACCCGCCCCCAACACCTTTGGATGATATTGTGGCCCGGTTTTGCCTGCTGATTTTGAACCTGCAGTCGAGCAGATCGTGGCCGTGTACCATTCTGCCTGCAAACAAAAGGCCTGGGACCATTTCACGAAAGCGCAGCGTAAGAACATCAGCGTGTGGTGCAAGCAAGCCGAGGTGGGTACCTTCCAGGACGTTTCTCCTAGCTCCAGTAGCACCTCTAGGTTGGCTTTATAAAGGATGGACTTATTAAACCCTAGACCTGCAAGGTAAGTGGCAGCAATAGCTTTCACACCAATAGCACTTAGACTTATATACCGCTTTGTAGTGCTTTACAGCCCTCTCTAAGCCAGGGGTCCTCAAACTAGGGCTTGCGGGCAGGATACGGCCTGCTGAAGCCTTTAATCTGGCCCACGTGGGACCATGAGGATCCCTGCCCACATTGTCAAGGTTCCAGAAAAACCCCTTCTGCATTAAAAAAAACTCAGAAGCCATTGTTTTCCAGAGTTCTTTACTAGCATGAGGAAACTGGCACATGATGAGTGAAATTCCAAAACTGAATTTCCGGATTCTTTTCCCAGTTATACAAACCCCAAGAGTCCCACCCCCCTGACCCCTTTGCTGGTCACATGGTCCCACGTTCTCCCAGTTCATTCGAATATCTTCCCGCCACTCTTCCTGCAGATGTGAACACCATCCGACCTTGACTGCTTGAAGAATGTTACCATACCCCTCAACCCCCCTTCTTCCCCTCAGGGGAAAAATGTGGCAGCGTCTGGAACCCTAAAGTCTAATATGGTTTCCAGGCCTGACACACATCTCCCCACCTACCCGCCGGCCCCCACCTGCCTTCTGGAGGCCGAGGCCAAAAACAGGATGTTTGGGGGCCTTAGGAGGCCAAAAACGAGCCCATTTTGGGGGGGGGCAGAATGGTATTGGAAAGATACTGTTACCCTCCCCAGCCTCCGGAAAGAGAGAGGGAAGGAGAGAGAGAGAGAGAGACACGCACAGGAGGGGAGGGAGGGGAGAGGGAGATAGACACACAGACACTCTCTAGGAGTCTTGAGGCTGGGGACAGCAAAAATGTCACTTCCTGTCCAACCGGAAGTTGGTAAATGGGCCGTTTCTGGCCTCCGGAGGGCCTCCGGGGGTGGGGGTGGTGAGGAAGGCCGTTTTCGCCCTCCCCAGACTCATAGAGAGGCTCTGGAGCCAGGTGTGAGAGAAAAACGGGCCATCACGTGCCAGGAGCAGGGTGGGGTGGAGTGTCGCGCACATATGCACGGGGGCAGGGCGCATAGAATTATGGATGTGGGCACACGTGCACACAATCCCCCCGCCGCTGCCCTCCTCTTGGCACGTGATGGCAAAAATCCATCACTGCCATAAACTAATCAATACGGCCAGGGTACAAGCATCAAGCTATGCCATTGAACAGGCAGATGCCAACTGGACATGCCGTTGTCTGCATGCAGCCACTAAGGTTGTGTGGTTAAGTGTGCTGCACAAGCCCTTGTTCAGTCAGTTTTGCCAAAAGTAGCACCTCATTTGACAGCTGTCAACCGAAAGGCCTTTTCATCCCGCCTCAGAAGGATCAGTAAAACTGTAGAGCTGATTGCTGGGAGGGGAAAACATATCACGGTCTTCCAAACCGCTCAAATAATCACATATAGAAGGAAGACGTTGATTGCAGTCAACCAGAAAGTTCAGGTAAGTTGTCCCGACAGGTAACCTGTCTTTCAAGGACGAGGCTTTATCCTGTAAGAATTCATTGTTTTTATTTCGGTAAAGGTTCGTTGGGAGTTGAAACTAAGTGAAATATGGATCCAGCCTAGAAAGGAATTAATATTCTGATACTTGCGACGTTTTCATATATATATATATTTTTTTACCAAAATATTTGGGTCTTACTGTTGTCCTTTAAAACAAGCGAAACAACCAATTCTCCTTCCCCCGATGGACGTTTTAATGCCATTGAAAACAAAATAAAAATAAAAAGCACAATGGAACATAGGCTGGAAGGTCCGAATCGGCGACAGTGGCGAATTGGCTGAATGTTTTGAAAAAGAGATACCTTTGGGATGAAAAGTGGCATGTGTTGTGTCCCACTCCTCCGCTGACGACCGGGTCAGGGAAATCCGAATCAGGCGTGCCTCTGCAGCTCTGCCAAAGTCCTAGCAAAGTCCTCAAGGCAGGCAGGAGACCAGAAAGTGACTTCAGCAAGATATGTTTAGACTTTGCCTGACTCAGAGAATGCCAGAAAGCAGATCCTTTATATAGGCCATGGGGTGTGGCTCCATGACTCAGCACTTATCCAGGCCTGCCCCTCCCTTCCTTCTGTCGCCGCCGCCTATCAATTCTTCTGAAGCGGGGGTCACTCCAGTCTGCAGCTGTTGATAATTGACCTTCCTCAGGCTCACATGCTGTGGGGGAGGGGGAGGGGTCTAGTTGCTCCGTTTGCCTGAGCATGGAGCCAGAGCTGGGGGCTGGAGGCACTTCTTCCTCCTCGGCCTGTCTGGGCATGGAGCCAGGGCTGGGGCCGGGAGGCATACTAGGACATTCCTCAGCGTTCGGAAGCAGATAAGAAGGCCCCGGCTGCGGTGAATGCGGACGAGACACAACAGCATGGAAAAACAGTGCAGCAGATCAGAAGATTCCTATCTCGGGATAGCATTTCCCCGGCGATGGTGCTGTTATTTCTTTTTTCTTTTTTTAAATCAACTCTGCATGCCAAGTAACTTTCTAAGAGTTTCCAGGCCCAATTTAGAGTATCTGGCACCTTTTTTTGCATAAGGAATTTAAAAAAACAACAACAACAACAGTATTTTCCTCTCTCCCCAGTTACTTGATTCTGTCCTGAAAATTTTTTTTTAAAATGGCAGGGTGTTTGAGTTGCATGTCTGCATTCGTGTATCTATACGTACCAGTGGTGAAATCCAATTTTTTTACTACTGGTTCTGTGGGCGTGGCTTGGTGGGTGTGGTGTAACTTGATGGACGTGGCTTGGTGGGCGTGTCAGGGGAAGGATACTGCAAAATCCCCATTCCCTCCCCACTCCTGGGGGAAAGATATTGCAAAATCTCCATTCCCACCCCACTCTGGGGCTAGCCAGAGGTGGTATTTGCCGGTTCTCTGAACTGCTCAAGATTTCCGCTACCAGTTTTCCAGAATCTGTCAAAACCTACTGGATTTCACCCTTGGTACGTACGTACTGCCTTATGAAAACAAAAATACTTGCCTGAAACTTTGGGAAGCCACTGCTAATCAGAAATAACTAAACACAGATGTTTTGGCCTACTCTTCTATAATCCTTGTGTCCTTCATCTCACCAACTTCCCTTTCTGTTGCCCAGGTAAACCGGGTGAGCAGTGAGGCTCAGGACCCCGGAGGGCAACTCCGGTTGGAGCGGAGAGATTTCGTAGAGTCAGTTTAATGAGTAGTGAAATATGAACTGGTTTGCTACTGGTTCGCTGGCCGCACATACCAAATGCACACTGCACATGCATACACAGTGTGCACCAAATGTGCATTGTGCGCGCACATGCACACTACACGCTAAAAGGAGGTAAGTAGAACAGCGAGGGGAGGGATCAGCTGTGCTGCGCAATTTAACTTCACTAGAAATCAGGATTTCCTGCTTTCTAGCAAAGCTAAACCATGTGGCACAGCTGATCATTGGAAATTCCGGTTCGGGGGAACCAGTAGCTTTTTTTAACTACCTGTTCGACTGAACCGGTAGCTAAGTACTGGTTCGGCCAAATCGGTAGTTTTTATTGCTACCGGTTCGCCCGAACTGGAGTGAACCGGTAGCATTTCCCCCCTGGTTTAATGTCAGGGTTCCAAGTAATACACCCATAGCAAAAAGAATTCCGAGGCAGATAGAATCCTCAAAGAACAGTCTTATTGGAGATATATTGGCACAGACTAGTAAAAACCGACTCTAAAGGTTCCTGCGGTTTTCATCTAATGAAAAGTAAAAATTTCTCCCTTTTCTCAAACAATCAGTCACATGGTCCAATCAAGGTGCTGTCTGGTTGCTTGGAAACTTCACTCCTCTTTTCAGCCACCTATGGGAATGTCCTTGGTTCTCAGGGGAAACTATTTTGTTTTGGCTACAAAACCCCAGGTATCTTTATTCCCCCTCCCTAACCCTCCACCTCCATTGTGGCAACACTGAAGCCTCAAAGATGGCTTCGGTCAGGCCAGCTTCAGAGTTGATACCTTGCTTTAATAATAATAATATAAAAAACCCTGCTGTAATCCAAAACTTCTGAAAGTCTCCGGAGAGCTCGCTCTGACATAAGCCTACTAAACTAGATGGATCATCCATATCTAAGCTGGATATTTATAGGATAGCAGCCTATGTCCCCAAGAGCCTCTATTTACTATAGTGGCTGATTCTCGTTCGAATGCAGAATAAAAGGGAATCTAGCACACCTTCCTATAATTTTATTGTAAAGCTGTCTGCAACAGGGTGTTCACATACTGGAGTGAATATATCTTGTTCTGCGATAACATTTGTGAAGACCACCTTCCTTAACCTGGAGCCTTCCGTATGTATGGAACCACATCTTCCATCATTCCCAGCCAGAATGGGAAGGCATTAGATTCCTCAACATGTGATAAGAAGCCCGAATGTGACAAGGGAGGCCTATCGAACGAAAATCAAGAGCATTTTTCAACGAAGGCCAGACTGCACTGTAGTAGAAACAGAAAAAGCAAAGCGTTCAAGTTGTTGCTGAAGTGACTTTGATTTTGGAAGAGCCAGAGGAAAATAGGTTTTTATTGGAATATATGTGGAATAAAAAAGGACGTGGTGGCTTTGGCTAAGACACTGAGCTTGTCGATCGAAAGGTTGGCAGTTCAGCGCTTCGAATCCCTAGCGCCATGTGACAGGGTGAGCTCCTGTTACTTGTCCCAGCTTCTGCCAACCTAGCGGTTCGATAGCACTTTAAAAAATGCAAGTAGAAAAATAGGGACCACCTTTGGTGGGAAGGGAACAGCGTTCCATGCACCTTTGGCATTTAGTCATGCCGGCCACATGACCATGGAGACATCTTCGGACAGCACTGGCTCTTCAGCTTTGAAACGAAGATGAGCACCACGCCCTAGAGTTGGGAACGGCTAGCACATATGTGCGAGGGAACTTTTTACTTTTTTATGTGGAATATTTGGAACGAGTCAAACTGGTTTGGTTCATATGCTCTTTTTCATGATGGACTATGCCCAAAGTGGGTTATAATGAGCACTTTTTTTTAAAAAAAAAATGCCTTTTAAATCCTAGGAACTCCGTAACCTTCACAACGATGAACTGATGGACATTCGCAGAGAGGAGGCTATGGAGATGTCTGATGATGAAACAGAGTCACCTGAGATCAAAGAAACCGAAGAGTCAGGTATCTATGGAATGCTTACAGTATAAAGATAGCCTAGTTCAGTGATGGCAAACCTTTTCGGCACAAACTGGAAGATGTGTGCATGTGCGCGCGTGTGCGTGCCAGAGCACCGGAAACCCAAAGACCAGCTGGCCGGCGCGCGCATGCTTGTTTTTCAGGCCGTTTTCAGGCTGTTTTTCGGGCCATTTTCTGATGCTCTGGTGCGTGTGAAGGCCAGCTGGCCAGCGCACATGTTAAACCAGAAGAGCAGCTGGCGACAGCGCGCGTGCCCACAGAGAGGGCTGTGCGTGCCACCTCTCACACCTCTCACACACGTACCACACACACCATCATGGGCCTAGTGCTATTAAGCAAAATTCAGCTGTGTGCGTTTTTCCCAAAGGTGTTTTTCAAAAGGCAGCTTTCGCCTTTCGGCGGTTCCCAAAAGGTTCCACACCCATTTGCGCTATTCAGGTGCAAAGGGCACAGATAAACCTCCAAGTGGCTTCAAGGACTCTTGGGGAGAGTGCTGAGGACCAGGTGACTGCAAGGAATATAAACCCTTCCGTTCTCCACCATCTAGTCAGAGCTGAAGAAGCTTCTTGGGTGAGAAGCGAAACGTCTTCAGGGAAAAACAAAGGAAGTCCAGTTGCCTTTTGAAAAAGCAGTTCTAGGAGAACCATAATCTGGATGACTGAGAATCCCCATAGACATCTATGTGTGTTCTATAATTATTCACTGTGTCCCCATCACTCGCACATTAAGAGGGGGTCTACCTGAGCAATCTTATCTGAATTTTACAGATTTATACATTTTATAAATAGCAATAGCACTTAGCAGTAGCACTTAGATTTATGTAGCTGTCGAGCCCAGCTCCGGCTCAACAAAGGATATTACAGGGATATGGATCATGGAATTATCGAGGACTTGTTCGAAGGGTGCAGGGATCTGCATTTGGGAAGCATGGGAAGGAGATCATCACACTGGCGGCTGGGATAGAGGGAGATGAAAGCTGGGAGTCATGAAGAGTTGCTTTAGTTTTGGGATTTAGCAGATGATATGGCAGCTGAGGCTGTCAGACGAGGAGGGAGAGAGCGGCTGGGCGTCCAATCAACGGAGCAGTTCAGCCATGGGGAAGGGCCTGAGCAGCGCGGGATGTTTAAAAGGGGCTGAGAGGCAAAAGCTCTCAGCGCTGACTTTATACAGAAAGACTTTGACTATTACTGAGACCTGGTTTGTAGCAGACCCAATAAACGGACTGATGTGTGGAAAAGAAAGCCAAGTTGGCTTGTTTCTTCTCACGGCGTCTGACACAACTGTGGCTGAGCTAGCTGAGAGTACCGCTTCACAGTGCTTTACAGCCCTCTCTAAGCGGTTTACAGAGTCTGCATATTGCCCCCAATAATTTGGGTCCTCATTTTACCCACCTCGGAAGGATGGAGGGCTGAGTCAACCTTGAGCCGGCAGGATTGAACTCATAGCTGTGGGCAGAATAACCCTGCAATATTGCGTTCTAACAGGAAGGAGGGAGGGAGGGAGGGAGAGAGGGAGGGAGGGAGGGAGGAAGGAAGGAAGGAAGGAAGGACAATAGCATTAGCAATAGCACTTAGACTTATATACCTCTTCACAGTCTTTACAGCCCTCTCTAAGTGGTTTACAGAGTCATCCTATTGCCCCCCCAACAATATGGATCCTCATTTTACCCACCTCAGAAGGATGGGAGGCTAAGTCAACCTTGAGCCTGGTGAGATTCGAATTGCCAAATTGCAGTCAGCCGGCAGTCAGCCAAAGTAGCCTGCAGTACTGCACTCTAACCACTGTGCCACCGCGGCTTAGAAGAAGAAGACCACCTAAAAGATATTTTGCACAGGGTGGAATTCCGAGCTGAAATTTGCGGTGAGGAACGCTAGCTCATCTCGGTTTTCCTGTCTTCCTCCATCCCAGTTTTAGTTTCACAAACAGAAGCGCTGAAGGAAGAAAACAACAGCTTACGGTGCCAGCTGGACGCCTACCGAAACGAAGTCGAGCTCTTGAAGCAGGAGCAGGGCAGAGCGGGGCGAGAAGATGACCCCAGCAAGGATCAGCAGCAGCTGAAAATCCTCCAGCAGACTTTACAAGGAATGCAGCAGGTGGGGAAGGGGAGGGGGAGGGCTGAGCTCGTCAGAGTTTGCTGCGGCACACACAGTCAGACAATTAAGCAGGATTCATTAACTTTTCTCTTTATATAAAATAGAACACATGACGTTAGTATACAATAGCCAAAAAGCAGGTTTTTCCACGATGTAGAGAAGAGAAATAGCAAGTACAGCACAAAATGGAGAAGGCAATATGGAGAGAAGCTAGTGCCCTCAAGCTTATATGCAGTACAGTTAAGCCACGCCCAGGCTCCAAACTGTCTCCTATGGTCCCGTACAACAAATACTATGTTTCAGTTACCAAACAGACCTCATTGGCTGACCTGTTGCCATGCCCTATTCCAGTTCATGAATATACTGACAGAGCTCTCTTCTCTTGTCCTGCTCAAATGGTTCCTCTCTGTCCTGTCCTTGGAGCACAAGCTTATCTCCTTGGGAGACGTGTCCAGGTAGTCCTCGACTTACAACAGTTCATTTAGTGACCGAATTTACAACAACACTTTAAAAAAAAAGTGACATGACCGTTTTTCACCTTACGATTATGTGATGAAAATTCAGACCCTTAGCAAGGGACTCCTATTTATGACGGTTGCAGTGTCCCGGGGGTCATGTGATCCCCTTTTGTGACCTTTCGACACGCAAAATGAACGGGGGAAATCAGATTCACTGAACATGTGTATTACTAAGCTGATGAGCTGAAGAAGCTTCTTGGATGAGAGAAGCAAAACATCTTCAAAGAAAAACCAGACAGTCCAGCTGTCAGGGTTTTGACGGATGCCCTAATTAAATTATGAGCCTCAAAAGAAATCCAGTTATTTATTAGGCGCGTCATGTCGGCACGTTATTAGGCGCGTTCCATGTCGGCACATTCCACTGACCCCATGTAATTTACGCCCCAATCATGACCCTGTTTCCCCCCCTTCCCCCTAGAGTGTGTCATCAATCACATTTGCCAATGGAGCAATTTCCCGGGCTGTAGAGATCACTCCCTGCCGGGTGCTGTGGGTAATCCTGGGAGACAGCCTTGAGAGAGAGATGTCTGGAATGTACTTCTGTTTTTGGCTGCCCTGCTGCTTCGTCGGTTTCCCATCCCCCTTGCCTGTGGCAACTTGAGAACAGGCCACGGATGCGTTGCGAGTTCAAGAGACCAGTTGTCTCTTGAAAACTTGCACCTTTGGGACATCTGTATTACCAGTTTTATCAACTGCAGTGATTCGCTGAACAATGGTAGCAAAAAAGGTCGTAAAATGGGGCAAAATCCATTTAACAACTGTCTTGCTTAGTCGCAAAAACGTTGGGGTCAGTTGTGATTATAAGTCAAGGATTTCCTGTAATTTATCAGAAACCTTCTTTCCCAAATAAAAGATACAGTCGGCTGTGCCTTTTTTTTTAGGACCAACTCAGATCACTGCAGTAGGCAGACACTTCAGTTCTCCCCAATTCTTCATCAAAAAAAGAAGATAATTTAAAATAAAATAAAACACAGCAATGAGGAGAAGAAGGTTGAGTCTTCCCAAGATGCGGCTGTACTACTGTGTTTTCCCCGAAAATAAGCCCTCCTCTGAAAATAAACTTTCCTCTGAAAATAAGCCCGTCCCCGAAAATATTTAAACGCATGTGCAGCCGGTCCCTGCCATTTCCTGTGGTTAGGGTTAGGGAGACAGAGCTGGAAATCAGGTAAGATGGCAAGAGGATCCCCGTCTTGCTCCATGCGCCCCAAAATAATAAGACCTCCCCGAAAATAAGGCCAAGCGCTTATTTCGGGGTTCCAAAAAAATATAAGATAGGGTCTTATTTTCAAGGAAACACGGTAATCATCTCTAGAGCTAAGCTTGGCGTTTGTTCTGTTTATTCGTGCATTATGTAACTTTTGCATTGTCTGGGTTGGGATTGTCTTAAATTACTATATGGCATAGTAGTGCCCGTAAGTAGCACGTTGCTACACTGCATTTCCTTCCTCCCTTCCAGCATCTTCAGAAACTGCAGCAGGACTGTGAAAGAAGAGAAGCTGAATTGGAAAAAGCGAAAGAAGAAAAATTACAGCTTGACAAATTGCTTGAGAGACTGAAGGAAAAGGTACAAATTGTTCTTAGCGAATGATGATCTCACAGGGCTGTTTCTTGACCGCGGCAGTTTTAAAATAAGCGGACTTCAACTGTCAGAATTCCCCAGCTAGCCATTACAATCTTACAGGCTTCATTTTCCATATCGAGCTTTGGACAGTGGGCTTTCTCTGATTTTTCGGGATAGGAGGCTGTTGTAGATAGGTAGCTGATGGAGTTTTAAAATAGTCCCTTATGCAGTTTTGCTCAAAACCAAATAATTTTGCAATGTTCACTTCTATTCCCCTGAGATTTCAAAGAATATGATTTTAAATGTATGAGCAGTAACAGCTCAGAAATCAAGTATGTGGAACTTGGCAATGTATTCTGAGAAGTAGGTGTCAGAAAGAAAAGGAAAGAAAGAAAGAAAGAAAGAAAGAGAAAGAAAGAGAGAGAGAGAGAGAGAGAGAAAGAAAGAAAGAAAGAAAAAGAAAGAAAGAAAGAAAGAAAGAAAGAAAGAAAGAAAGAGGGAGGGAGGGAAGAAAGGGAGGGAGGGAGGGAAGAAAGAATGGAAGGAAAAAAAGGAAGGAAGGAAAGAAGGGAAGGAAGGAAAGAAAGAAGGAAGGAAAAGAAAAGAAACTATACCATCAGGTCTAGATTCTGTGCCAAGGAAATTTTCAGTTTGGATAAATAATCATATGTCTGATTATTTGAGTACACCAACACATAGGTGCCTGTCAGTTACAATATCTTGATTGACGTTTTGTATTTCCACTGGAGAATTTGAATGTTCTTCATATAAAGAAATAAATCTTGGTTTTGTCTTAGACTTAGAGCAACGTTGCTTTTTACAGCAGCTTGCCTTTTTATACAATGCTTCTCAGCTGCCTATCTCAACAAAGGAAATCTGGGCGGCAAACAGAATTCAAAGTAAAATGGAAACAATTAACAAACATTACAAAAATGAAAATCCAAAGCAACCAAGACATTACTAGTACAATTAAGAAGCGGGTCCCCGCATACATGTACTTTGAAAAAGATTAGCTGCTATGCTAGCTTTGTTTCCCTGAACTACCAAGTTAACATACTGGTAAATTCCTTATTAAACTTGGCAGCAAAGCTAAGGCTATTTGAATCATTAGGAAAGCAGACTGATCTTGCATGAAGAATTATACACTCTGGAGGTTATAACTTTTCTTTTTTCCAACTGAATGCAGCAAGAACAGGCAGCTGGATCTGACAGAGAGAAAGACTCAACGGAAGCTGAAGATCAAGTAGTAAGTTGTCTACTGAACGTTATCCATGATAGTATTTACCATACTTGCTCTTTTCATTACGATTCCGTTGCACCTGATACATTTATTTGTTATTCTGTGTGACACAAAATGAGAATTTCAACTGGGAGTGAAATATGAAGTTGCTTCTTCCCCCAGCCTGCTTTTTAAGTAACGTCATTTAAGTTTATTGACTGTGGGAGTATAGTTATTCCAATGTCTGCAGAGCACAATTTTAAAAAAATCAACGTGTTGTTAAGAAACAAATCTTGGGCAACATATTGATTATTCTTAATTCTGTGGGGTCCTTGTTGCTCTCTGAGCTTGATTGTTTGCTTGCAGACATCTCATTACCTGACTAGGTAATTTCATCAGTGCTACTGAGAATGGAGTTGGCTCCCTGTTTATATACAGTAGTTTGCCCTGTTTGTATTGCTGGGATGTGGTTTTCTGCTTCGTAGTTCCTTCATTGGGATACTGTTTTCTGTTTGTCTGGTTGTTTGTCTGGGGTTAATCCCTGCTTATCTGGATGTTGACTGTTGACAGAAACTCTTTTGTTGGTCCCCTTAATTCCTTTTAGGACAGTGACTTGTCAAGCATTTGCTCAAAGAGTCCAGAGAAGGAAAGGCTGCTTGAGAAAGGACTTCACTGCAACCCTTTAAGATTGGAGAGGGAAGCTTTACTAGTGGGTAAGGATTTCTGAGCTGCAGGATCCTTGAGGTTTAGATTTAAATTAGGCCCTGCTTAGGATCTAAGGTCCACACACTAAGAGAGTCCTCCCAGGTTTCCTGTGGAGCTGGGTCATTCCTCTTTGGGGTTTGGGGTTTTTTTGGATTTTTTTTATTTTTAAACAAACAATTCATCAATGTGTATCAATCAATCAGTGTAACATTTAGGTACAATTTTTTGTGTGTCATCATATTTGGGCCATTCCTCTTTGAATCTGAATCCAAACATATCCTGAAGGCAAAGCCTGTGGAACCACACCTAGAATAGTGCATCCAGTTGTGGTCACCACACTATAAAAGAGACTCTAGAAAGAGTGCAGAGAAGAGCAACAAAGTTGATTATGGGACTGGAGACTAAAACATACCATGAATGGTTGCAAGCACTTGGCATGGCTAGTCTAGTGAAGAGAAGGACCAGGGGAGACAGGATAGCAGTCTTCCAGTATTTGAGAGGCTGCCACAGAGAGGAAGGGATCAAGCTATTTTCCAAAGCACCTGAAGGCCAGACAAGGAATAATAGATGGAAACCAGAGGTGAAATGCTACCGGTTCATACCAGTTCGGGCGAACTGGTAGCGGTGACAGGTGGTTCGGAGAACTGGTAGCAGCAGCAGCCTGAGGCTCTGCCCACCAGCCCGAACAGGAGGTAACCTGTTTTTTATACTCTCTGTTCATGTGCAGAAGGCTTTGTGCATGCGCAAATAAGGTCCAAAATTGTATGTGACACACACAACGTGCGCACTTCCGAACCAGTAGGGAAGGTAAGTAGATTTCACCCCGATGGAAACTGAACAAGGAGAGATTCAACCTGGAAATGAGGAATTTTCTGACAGTGAGATCAATCAACCCATGGAACAGAAGTTGCCTTCGGAAGTTGTGGGAGCTTCATCACTGAAAGCTTTCAAGAAGAGACTGGACTGCCGTTTTTCAGGATGGTGCATGGTCTCCTGCTTGGGCAGGGGGTTGGACTAGATGACCTACAAGGTCCCTTCCAACTCTGTTAATATGAACCCCATTTTATTCCCCCTATAGAGCAAGACAGGTTGCTCATGTTTCAGTCCTGGCCTCAATCGTCTTAAAACAGCTATTCCATGCACAGAATGGCTTAAGACCACAACTTTTCCTACTTTGCATTCCAAAAAACGGAGCGGCTCTTATAAGAAATTAAGGTGTGTTCTGTGCTGGCATCCCCATTTCTTGGGAGTAACACCCTCCCCAATTTTTTTTTTAGGGATCATCTCAACATTTCTGCACGTTCATCCTTTTGGGGCAAGCATCGAATACATCTGTTCCTACCTCCAGCGCCTGGACAGTAAGGTAGGTACATTAAAATGTAAACTTTTAGGTGATCTTGGCCACCTTTAAATGCATCTCAACCAAACAGCCTTTTCTGCTTTTAGATTGCCTCTTTTCCATTGAGTGGTTCATCTTGAGCCATGTGCAGGTAGTCCTCGACTTACGACCACAGTTGAGCCCAAAATTTATGTTGCTAAGCGAGACAGTTGTTAATAGAATAGAATTTTTAGAATAGAATTTTTATTGGCCAAGTGTGATTGGACACACAAGGAATTTGTCTTGGTGCATATGCTCTCAGTGTACATAAGAGAAAAGATACGTTCATCAAGGTACAACATTTACAACACAATTGATGATCAATATATCAATATAAATCATAAGGATTGCCAGCAACAAGTTATAGTCATACAGTCATAAGTGGAAAGAGATTGGCGATGGGAACTATGAAACGATTAATAGTAGTGCAGATTCAGTAAATAGTCTGACAGTGTTGAGGGAATTATTTGTTTAGCAGAGTGATGGCCTTCGGGAAAAAACTGTTCTTGTGTCTAGTTGTTCTGGTGTGCAGTGCTCTATAGCGTCGTTTTGAGGGTAGGAGTTGAAACAGTTTATGTCCAGGATGCGAGGGATCTGCAAATATTTTCACGGCCCTCTTCTTAAGTGAGTGTTGGCCCATTTTGCAACCGTTCTTGCCAGTTATGGGATCTCCAAAGGAGTCTTTTAAAAGCTTTTTATTTTACAACCTCTTCGGCCAAAGAGGTTGTAAAAAAAAAATGCTTTTAAAGGGTTCTGACGATCCCAGCTGAGCCATGCGAGCATCAGAGGTTTTTTTTTAACTTTTAAAAGAATTTTTTCGCCAGAAGAAAAAAGTAAAAAAAAAAAACCCTCTGATGATTGCGCGGCTCAGCTGGGGTGGGGGAGGGCAGGGATTTTTGCTACCGGTTCTCTGAACCTCCCACCACCATTGCTACCGGATCGGGTGATCTGGTCTGAACCGGGAGCATTTCACCCCTGGCCTGCACCAATCTTCCTAAACACCCTACAGCACGGTAACTTTTAAGACTTGTGAACTTCAGGTCCCAGAATGCTGAGTGCCTGATGAATTCTGGGAGTTGAAGTCCAAAAGTCTTAAAGTTACCAAGATTGGGAATCGTTGCCCTATGGTTAAACAATAGAGACTGGCTAGTTTTCATCAGTTAGTGCTGTTCTGTAAAGAAGATCTGAAGAAGATGTTCTTCAAAAGGCAAAAGGAAAAGTAATTTATCGTCTAACATGGCAATCAACTTAACCAGATACTTTTGATGGTAGTTTAACCCACCCAAACATTGAGGGTTATCCCTGTTTTGTTCGTTTTAGTGAACATGCCACTTCTCTTTTTTTGTAGATTTGCGCCACTGAAGTGGAAAACCTCATGACACGACTCCAGCATACTTTCAAACAAGAGATGAACGGGGTTGGAGCCAGCCTAGAGAAGAGATGGAAATTTTGTGGTTTTGAAGGATTGAAGACTGTCACCTGAACTTGAAGCCAGGAATCCTTTGAACTCTTTAACAGAATGTGCAATATTTGCAGTACGCATAGATACACGTTTCCGTTTGGGAAAACCGGTCCTTGAACTGCATCAAGAAAATTGGGGGCCGGTTTTTAAGGACTGTAAGGTTGTGGTTCTTGTTTTGTTGGTTTGTTCATTACGCTAACGAGTCCTTTTTTCAAAGGATTGCCATGCACAACCTTGGGTTGATACTGACCCTGTCTTTTGGATCTTTGATACTTTTTACAATTCCCATTGGCTAAAAACATTTTAATAGTTTCTTTGAACATGACACACTCAGGCCTCTGTTTAAGGTTTTTACCATTGAGAGCAGCTAAAAGAAAATCAATAAAGCATTCAATGACATTGGAGACATTTCTTTCCGGCCTCTCACATCGTTTAATAATATAGAGGTGCTCAATATTTAGAAGCAGAAATTCATGCAACATTGCAACAAAAATGTGTTGTGCGCAGTCCGTGTGGTTGGAAGAAATATCCATCTGGTTCAGCTCCAAGCGGGGAGAAAGACACTGGAAACATGGAGGCTGATTGGAAAGATGGTTTATTGATGAACAGGTCCACATGGGTTTGAGGTCCTGGGCAGCTGACGAATTGATTTGGTGCAGGAATGAAATCCAGCAGGTTCTGACAGGTTTTGGAGAACCGGTAGCAGAAATTTTGAGTAGTTCGGAGAACTGGCAAATACCACCTCTGGCTGGCCCCAGAGTGAGGTGGGAATGGAGATTTTGCAGTATCCTCCTGGAGTGGAGTGGGAATGGAGATTTTGCAACATCCCTTCCCACAGGAGTCAGGAGAGAATGGGGATTTTGCAGTATCCTTCCCCTGAAGTGCGATGAAAATGGAGATTTTGCAGTATCCTTCCCCGGCCATGCCCACCAAGCCACTCCATGCCCACCAAGCCACGCCTACAGAACCAGTAGTAAAAAAAATTGGATTTCACCACTTGTTTGGTCAGTACATGGATTTTTATACAGTTCTGCAGCATTTTGTAATTTAGAGGCTTGTTTTGTGTATTTTGTTATTTGGTTTTAATTAGTTTGTCTCAGGAAAGCAATGAGTTGGGGTTTTTTAATCTTGTTTAACAAATGTAATTAATCCTAGATGCTGGCTTCCTTGGGTTTTTAAAATCCTGCCTTGAATGGATTATCAAATCTGCATTTTTAAAAGTTGGCCCCTTAGCTTCTACTTGGGGGCAGAGAGCTGAGACTCGTGTTCCTCCTTTAGGGAAAATATAATATTCTGCCTTTTTTAATATTTCTCAAAATACTTCATTCTTCTAGGAGGGGTGGGTGCTAACTTTCTACAGTGTCAAAAGAGTGAAGATTTCAAACTTGTTTAAATTTGGAGTCGAGGGTGAACATTTTGGGGTCATCAGAGCAAAAAAATAATAAAAAATAATCCAGATGATGATGATGATGATGATGATGATGATGATGATGATGATGATGATGATGATGATAATAATAATAATAATAATAATAATAATAATAATAATAATAATAATAATAATAATAATAAAAAATTCAGAACGGAGTATTAAAATAGCAAGTGCTCGGATCCTATTCCTACAAAAATTTCAAACTTAGCCTCTGATGCATGCTCAGTTCCCCCAAAAGCTTGGGAAAAGTATTTTAAAAAATAGGGGGGGGGAATCACACATAACCCCCCCCCCCCGCCCCCCATCAGTGTTCCCTTTTGTAAAATAGAATAACAGTAATGCCCTGCTAGGAAAAGAAACGAGAAGAGCCCTGTAATGAGGGAATATTAGTATTATATGTGTGTGTGTGTGTGTATGTGTATATATTTATATATGTGTGTGTGTGTTTTTTTTAAATTTTATTTGCATTTATATCCCGCCCTTCTCCGAAAACTCAGGGCGGCTTACACTATGTCAAGCAATAGTCTTCATCCTATTTGTATATTATATACAAAGTCAACTTTTATTGCCCCCAACAATCTGGGTCCTTATTTTACCTACCTTATAAAGGATGGAAGGCTGAGTCAACCTTGGGCCTGGTGGGACTTGAACCTGCAATAATTGCAAGCAGCTGCTGTTAATAACAGACTGTCTTAGCAGAGGCTCAGTGTATATATGTGTGTGTGTATATTTATATATATATTTATATATAGAATAGAATTAGAATTTTTTTTATTGGCCAAGTGTGATTGGACACACAAGGAATTTGTCTTGGTGCATATGCTCTCAGTGTACATAAAAGAAAAGATACGTTCATCAAGGTATGTGTATATATGTGTGTGTGTGTTTGTGTATATATGTGTATGTATATATATATATGTATATATGTAGGTCTTGGCGTATTCGGGTCTTTTCCCGTGCAAGGTTGAAAGTATCTAGGCGACGTTTCGACGAGGTCTCACTCATCTTCAGGCTGGAGTTTTTGGCTTTGTGCTTATCCGAGCAAAAAAAAAAAAAGTATATATGTATATATATGTATGTGTGTATGTATATTTGTGTGTGTGTGTATATATATATTCTGAATCAATGGGCACGAGAAGTAGTTTTTTGCTATCTTAGGTGCTGGGATCATTTACTCAAAAGTCTGCCTGCAGGCATTTCCCAGGGCGTTTGCGCGGGGGGGGAGGGGGCTTGCTTGTCTTAGTCGCGTGCGGTGACGTCACAACGAAGCGACTCCGTGCCGTAGAAAGGCAGGAAGAAACCCGTAAAAGATGCCTCCGAAAGGGAAAGGCGGCGGCAAAGCGGCAAAAGGTGAGAAATGGGAGACCGGAGCCTCCGACTTCTTTTCTTCCCCGGTTTCTGCTTCACAATCCTACTGGGAGAAGAACCGGCCAGTTCTGCTCGGCCAGCATGAAGCGGTCTCGCCTTAAAGGTGCCCGGGCAAGGAATTGTGGGAGTTGTAGTTCTTGCAGAGGCCTGGAAAAGGGGCTCGCCCTGTTTAGCTGGGGACAAATGCATCGCTTTTGAACCCTGTTAGAAGCTTAGAATGGGAGGCATTAAGCAGTCAGTTGGGTTGTGCAGGGCTTCCGTTCGTTTCCAACAGGGCAGCCAAAAATTCACAAAACAGGGAGAAAAATTCACAAAATAAGAAATTCCCCAAAATTCCCAAAATAGCTTTTCTCCTCTGTCAAAATTTTTCCTTTTTTGCTGGATGCTAAGTGGAAGGTCCTTATGGGCACGGTGCATGGGGTGGAAGCCCCAAAGAACAGAATAGAATAGAACAGAATTTTTTTTATTGTTTAAGAATGATTGGATACACAAGGAATTTGTCTTTGGTGCATAGGCTCTCAGTGTACATAAAAGAAAAGATACATTTGTCAAGAATCATGAGGTGCAACACTGAATAGAATAGAATAGAAACAGAAAGGAACAGAACAGAACAGAACACAATTCTTTATTGGCTAAGTGTGATTGGACACACAAGGAATTTGTCTTTGGTGCATATGCTCTCAGTGTACATAAAAGAAAAGAAACCTTCGTCAAGAATCATAAGGTCCAACACTTAGTGATAGTCATAGGGAACAAATAAACAAGGATGACAAGCGTGTGTACTGTGGGAAACCACTCCCCAAACCCACCCCCTCAGAAGAATGAAATGTTTGGGGAAGTAATAAAAATAAACAGAATATTTTATTTCCCCAAAGGGAGAAACATGTTCTTAAGGGAGGCAGAAACCAGCCCCAGTTTCTCTGCCCCAAGCAGAAACTGAGGAGGCCAGCATTTAGAAATGCAGATTTCTGAAAGACTGGGTCAAGACAGAAACTCAGACAAGCAACAAACAAGAGGTTGACACCTAGAATTTGTATTTCCCCTTTTGCCTATAGAGCCAGCCATGACCCCATAGGAATCCAAAAGGTATAAAAACCCATCCACTCTCAATTCTGTTTTGTCACATATGGTTGGTGGTTCCGCTTCATCAATAGACATCTTCTGTCCTATCAGCCTCCAGCCTCCATTTTATTTCCAGTGTCTTCCTCCCAGCTTGGAACTGAATCCGATGGATTTTCCTTCCAACACTTTCTAACATTTTCTTGCTTGAAATGATTTTGAATAATTAGTAACTCAAGTTGGTAGTTACGTTGCACAATCCAAAGCGTACTGAAGATATCTCCTAGAATGGAGATGAAATGTTTGCAACCAAATTGCCAAGCTCAAACCAACAACATTTTCCTGCTTGCTGTCTGATTCCACCAGGTGAAGCACAATAGCCTGAGCCCAGATGCACCCAAAACATTCAGTCCAGCCCTGCCTATCCGATTCAGCAAATGGAGGTGCAGATCAGGTGAACTCTCTACCCCGATTCACTGTTGCTTTGCGTTCTTGTGTCTTTAAAGGAGGAGCATCTTCTGGCAGTGACACAGCCGACAAGAAAGCTCAGGGGCCAAAAGGAGGAGGCAATTCTGTGAAAGTAGGTCTTCTGGTCACCCAGTTTGAGGTAGCATCCAAGGATGCCATTCCAGTCACGAACAGGATGTGAAGAGTAGAATGAGGCGTCATTCGCTCAAAGCCAAAAATATTTCAGAGTGGGGAAAAATTCAGAAAGAAACTGGCAGAGACCTGGATTTGCCCCCCAAATGCCCAATATCCTAAACATGTTAATATATTTACGTTTAGTAAATAAAATTAGAGATATTTGACTTGACTTGTCTTTAAATCAGTTTTGACTCCTGGCAGTGATATGACAGCTCCCTGCAAGTATTCTGGCCAGCACTTTTTCAGAAATGGTTTGTCATGAGATTCTTTCCAGGGCTGAAAGAGAAGGACTGGTTCAGAATCACTCAGCTTTCTTTGCATCTGAGGAAGGAGTAGAACTCATGTACTTGGGGTTCTACTACTACCCCAAACTGGGTCTCTTTTTTTACTTACTTATTTATATGTAAATATAAGCAACAACTGAACAATTTTTTGGGATGAGAGAGAAACCACTAAATTAAATGCTATTGCAAAATAAAGCTAAATGTGGAAGGACCTCTCTATATGTATCTTAATTTCTGTTTTAGGTTGGGTTTTTTTTTTATTTTTAGGTGAGGCATATTCTGTGCGAAAAACACAGCAGAGCTCTGGAAGCCTTGGAGAAAGTCAAAGCTGGAGTGCGTTTCAGTGAGGTCGCTGCGCAGTATAGTGAAGACAAAGCCAGACAAGGGGTAAGTTCTTACGTTTCTCCAAAATAGAGCAAGAACGTTTGCAGAATTCTTAAGACGAATAAACTATTTTCTCCAATTGCATGACTGATTTTTTGTTTTTGCCCCAAATTAGGTTTCTAAAGTTCCTTAACTATAAGAACTGAATTAATGCATGTATATATAGAATATTCTGTAGCAAATGGATCTATATAGGGTGGAACAGGTCATTTTCCCCGTCCTTTGCATCATTCCCTTGTCCTTGTTTTCCAGGGAGATCTGGGCTGGATGAGCAGAGGCTCCATGGTGGGGCCTTTCCAGGAGGCAGCGTTTGCTTTGCCCGTCAGCAGCATGGACAAACCAGTGTACACAGATCCCCCTGTAAAAACCAAGTTTGGATATCACATAATCATGGTGGAAGGGCGGAAATAATAAACGTTAAACGCTACGCCAGGAGTTTCTGACTCTTATTTTTCTCTCTGCTTGTCAAGCGTTGTGAAAAAAGAAAGACTTGGCTTTTCTTTCAGTGTGTGTTGTGACTGAAAGGTTTACTGGCTCCAGTATATATAACATTATTCCACATTACCGTATTTTTTGGAGCATAAGACGCTCCGGACTATAAGATGCACCTATCTTTTTTGGTGAGGAAAACAAGAAAAAGAAACCTGCCTCTGCCTTCCAGCAATTTTGCCTCATTGCAGCAAGTAGCAAACAGCCTGCTTTACTTTCATTTTCAGCATAGCTTGATTAGCACAAGAAAAAAAAATCTGCTCCCAGCAATTTACCTCCTTGCAGCAAGCAGCAGAGGCCCGTGAAGCAATAGGCCATGGGAATCCCTGTAGCATGAAACAGCTGAGAATCGGGAAGCTGATCCAACGGACAATCAACTTGTGCTAATTCGGCTGTGCTGAAGCTGAAATCGGCTGTTTCTTCTTGCTGCTTGCTGCAAGGAGGTAAATTGCTGGGAGGCAGAGGTCAAAGGGTGGTGGGCCAGTGAGTATTCGGTATATAAGACGCACCCAAATTTTCACCCCCTTTTAAGGGTGGGGAAAGTTGCGTCTTGTACTCCGAAAAATACGGTATATAGGTCTCCCAGTTTGTCCTGCTTCTTTTGGAAGGTCAATTTATACAGAAATAGCGAATTATTTTGTTACCTGCTTGTGACACAAAATGGATATTGAGTGGCGATCTACCTTGGCTATCCAAACAAAGCAAAAGCTCAAACGTGCACATGCATTTATGTACTTATGTATGTTTGAATTTAATACTCAGGCTTGACATGAGGAGTTCTTGGTGCTCCCTGAGCTTGCTTGTTTTCTTGCAGATGTTTTCTTGCAGGTGTTTCATGACCCAAACTAGGTAACGTCATCAGATAGTTTGAGTCATGGAACCTCTGCAAGCTCAGAGAACACCAAGGACTCTTCATGTATGAATTTATTCTGCATTTTCCTTGTTGCAAAATCTTGCTTGGGGATTATTTTTGTCAGAGCAATGATAATAAGTATGCTGCATCGGTCAAAAATGAAGTTTATATTATGCTAAAGGTGAATCTATAGAGATTCTCAGTCATCCAGGTCATGGTTGTCCTGAAGGTGCTTTTTCAGGAGGCAAGTGGATTTCCTTGTTTTTTCTTTTGAAGATGTTTCACTTCTCATCCAGGAAGCTTCTTCAACTGTGACAGGTTAATGGAGAATGGAAGGATTTATAATCTTTGCAGAATAGCTGGTCCTTTGCATCCTTTTAGAGGGTCATTGAAGCACTTGGAAGTTTATCTGTGGCTTCAGAGTCACCTGAGTAGTGCAAATGGTTCCTGTAGTCTGCAATTTTTTCCTCTCTGGAAATCCATTTCTACTCCCACACCATTCCAAAGGTGTTCATCCCAAACTGTATAGCTAAAAGTTTGTAGAGATTCTCAGTCATCCAGGTCATGATGGTCCCAAAGGTGCTTTTTTTTCAGGAGGCAACTGGACTTTCTTGATCCTGAGGACACAGATAAACCTCCAAGTGGCCTCAACGACTCTCTAAAAGGTGGCAAATAATAGAATAATTTTATTTGTCACTTCGAATGTACATTAAGAATGAAATTTCGTTGCAAAGGACCAGCTGTCTGCAAGGAATATAAATCCTTCCATTCCCCACCATCCAGTCAGAGCTGAAGAAGCTTCTTGGGTGAGAAGCGAAACGTCTTCAAAGAAAAAAAAACCCAGAAAGTCCAGTTGCCTACTAGGAAAAAACCCCAAACACAATTGGGATTAATAACTGCCGGCTTGGAAAGAGTTAACAGCTGCGACTATGCGTCATCACGTGACCCGCGTTGTCACGTGCCCTAGCTTCCATCACAAGAGAAGGTCTGCAAGTTTTTTTTTTGGTATTATTATTATTAAACTACTGCAGGGAGACGATTGGCTGAGCCCGCGGAGCCCTTCCGATTGGCCGAAGGGCGAGAACAGGAGGTTGCGATTGGCTGCCAAAGGAGGGGAACGTAAGAGCTGCGATTGGCCGAAGCGAATCGTTCGGAAAATCCGGCCGTGACTCTTTCGGGTGGGAGGAAAGAAGGTGGGAGGAATGGCCGGAGAGCGAAGCGAGAGGCTGGCGATGGCGGCAGCGGTGCTGGCGGTCCTGGGCTTGGCCGCCGCGCTGGACAACGGGCTGGCTCGGACGCCGCCCATGGGCTGGCTGCACTGGGAGCGCTTCCTCTGCCAGACGGACTGCGAGCGGCAGCCCCGCGACTGCATCAGGTGGGCGGAGAGGATGCTGGATGCGGTCCCGGGGGTGGGGAGAGGTTCCAGGTTAAGAGACTTGGAAGGGACCTTTGGAGGTCATCTAGACCAGGGGTCTCCAACCTTGGTCCCTTTAAGACTTGTGGACTTCAACTACCAGCTTTGCTGGCTGAGGGACTCTGGGAGTTGAAGTCCACAAGTCTTAAAGGGACCAAGGTTGGAGACCCCTGGTCTTGTCCAACCCCCACCCACCAAAGCAGGAGATGCCTACACCATTCTAACAAATGGCAGTCCAGTCTCTTCTTGAAAGCTTCCAGGGATGAAGCTCCTCCCACCACTTCTGAAGGCAACTTCGGTTCCATTGAATATAGAATAACAGAGTTGGAAGGGACCTTGAAGGTCATCTAGTCCAACCCCGCCCAAGCAGGAGATCCTTCACCATTTCTGACAAATGGCAGTCCAGTCTCTTCTTGAAAGCTTCCAGGGATGAAGCTCCCACCACTTCTGAAGGCGATCTGTTCCACTGAATATAGAATAAAAGAGTTGGAAGGGACCTTGTAGGTCATCTAGTCCAACCTTCAGCCCAAGCAGGAGATCCTTCACCATTCTAAATAATCGCAGTCCAGTCACTTCTTGAAAGCTTCCAGGATTAAGATCCCACAACTTCTGAAGGCAATTTCGGTTCCATTGAATATAGAATAACAGAGTTGGAAGGGACCTTGAAGGTCATCTAGTCCAACCCCGCCCAAGCAGGAGATCCTTCACCATTTCTGACAAATGGCAGTCCAGTCTCTTCTTGAAAGCTTCCAGGGATGAAGCTCCCACCACTTCTGAAGGCGATCTGTTCCACTGAATATAGAATAAAAGAGTTGGAAGGGACCTTGTAGGTCATCTAGTCCAACCTTCAGCCCAACCCTACACCATTCTAAATAATCGCAGTCCAGTCACTTCTTGAAAGCTTCCAGGGATTAAGATCCCACAACTTCTGAAGGCAATTTCGGTTCCATTGAATATAGAATAACAGAGTTGGAAGGGACCTTCTAGGCCATCTAGTCCAGCCCCCTGCCCAAGCAGGAGACCCTACACCATTTCTGACAAATGGCAGTCCAATCTCTTCTTGAAAGCTTCCAGGGATGAAGCTCCCACAACTTCTGAAGGCAATTTCAGTTCCATTGAATATAGAAAAACAGAGTTGGAAGGGACTTGTAGGTCATCTAGTCGAATCCCCCGCCCAAGCAGGAGACCCTCCAGCATTCTAAGAAATGGCAGTCCAATCTCTTATTGAAAGCTTCCAGAGGCAGCACCTGCATGGAGCCTGCACGCGCATTGCATTTGAGGGGTGTTGGGTGCACACGCTTTGGGCACTCGATCCGGAAAAGTTTAGCCATCACTGGAACAGACAAGCTGAATCTTTTCAGGGAATGAATCAATCAATGACTGTTCTCTTTTTCCCCAGTTTTTGCTTCCTTATTCATTTCTGGCCTTTTGCCCTCCTTCTCTTCTCCCAGCGAACAGCTCTTCATGCAGATGGCTGACCGGATGGCATCGGAGGGATGGAAAGACGTCGGGTACCGTTTCCTGTGCATCGATGATTGTTGGATGGCTCCCACCCGCGACAAACAGGGACGGCTGCAGCCAGACCCCAAACGCTTCCCCAGCGGGATTAAGAAACTCGCAGACTATGTGAGTTGGGTGGTTGAGAACTTTCTCCTGGGAGCTTCTTTCAACTTGGGGCAGCTGAAAAATTCAGGAATGCCGGATTGATGGAAACTGCTGGTGCTGTTAATCCAATTTCTCTCTAACGAAGGTGGGAGAGGTTTCCTAAGCAACACCCATTTATACTTTGCCTTCTGTCTTAATTTCTAACAGCATACCATAAATTACTCTCTTAACTGTCTCTACAATTCCATAAGAATCATTGTTGTTGTTAGTTGCGAAGTTATGTCTGACCCATCGCGACCCAATGGACAACGGACCTTTAGGCCTTCCTGTCCTCTACCATCCTCTGGAGTCAATTTAAGCTCATGCCAACTGCTTCGGTGACTCCATCCAACCACCTCATTCTCTGTCATCCCCTTCTTCTTTTGCCCTCAATCATTCCCAGCATTAGGCTCTTCTCCAGTGAGTCCTTCCTTCTCATTAGGTGGCCAGAGTATTTGAGTTTCCTCTTCTGGCTCTGGCCTTCTAAGGACTAGTCAGGGTTGATCTCTAGGACTGACCGGTTGGATCGCCTTGCAGTCCAAGGGACTTGCAGGAGTCTTCTCCAACACCATATTTCAAAGGCCTCAATTCTTTGACGCTCAGTCTTCCTTATGATCCAACTAAGAATCATTAGTTTCATTAGAATCATCTACTAACTAAGACAAGAATCATTATGCTGGGTCAAATCAAAAAGTTGTATCTTGGGGTGGAGTTTGAATCTCTGACTCTGATCAATTGTTTTTCCTCAAATCTTGGGAAATGGGACATCTGATTCCTTGTTCTCTGTCTTCAGCAACTGATATTTAGAGATAGACTGCAACTGCAGGTGGTGGTTTTACCTGGGTATTTCCTCTAGTACAGGGGTCTCCAACCCTGGTCCCTTTAAGATTTGTGGACCAACTCCCAGAGCTCTTCAGCCAGCTTTGCTAAGTCCACAAGTCTTAAAGGGACCAAGGTTGGAGATCCCTGCTCTAGTATGTGTTGATAAAACTAATCTGTGTCTCTAATCTGGATTTCTGCTCCTTCTGCTGAGTGGTGGCATTATTTTTTTGTCTTTCTCTCTCTTTCTCTCTGGGCCCCTTAAAAGTAGCCAATCTAAACATGGGCCAGATGTTTTAGACTGGCCCAACTTTGCATTCTATACTTGCTGGGGAATTTTGAGTGTTGTAGGCCCACACATCTGGAGAATGCCAGGCTCGGAGAAAGTTTAGTTCGAGTATGTTTTATTTTTTTGAGGAATGCTTAGGAAATACAGCTTGCCTGCCGTTTTCTGACCTTGCCTTTGCTTTTCCTGTTGGACTCTGTGATTTAAAGGTCCATTCCAAAGGTCTGAAGCTGGGCATTTATGCAGACATTGGGAACAGAACCTGTGCTGGCTTTCCCGGAAGCTACGGCCACTATGAACAGGATGCAGAGACCTTCGCCAGCTGGGAAGTGGATCTGCTGAAATTTGACGGATGTGATTTTGGGACTCTGGATGAGATGGCTGAAGGTGTGTTTGTTATGTTCACGCAAGATGCTAACACAGACTGGTGTTCCTGCAATCTCTTGAAATAAGCCACAGCTGGAAGGATTCACACAACCAATATCTCAAAAGCAGGGTTGTCTTAACGTTGACAGCTTGTTGGCTGGGGAGTTCTGGGAGTTGGAGTCTACAACACTTAAAGTTGCCAAGGTTGGACACACCCCTGTGATAAAGTAGAGCTGACAAGCCACTGTTGGCCTCTGTTTTGTTAGTTTATATGGAAAGCCATATCAATATATGCCAGTACCATCAAGACTTTGGCTATTGATATTTGGGCTTTCCTGCCACCTGTCTGGCACTAATGCTTTTCTTCAATTTTCTGCCATTTTTAATAACTGCTTCCGCCATTCATTACCTTTGATTTGGGAAGGTCTGAGGAGTCCTGCCTTGGGAAGAGGGTTGGACTAGATCAGGGGTCTCCAACGTTGGCAACTTTAAGCCTGGTGGATCTCAGGAGCTGAAGTCCATCAGGCTTAAAGTTGCCAAGGTTGGAGACCCCTGGACTAGAACAATGATGGCTAACCTTTTTGCTGTTGCATGCCAAAAGCGGGGGGAGTGTCACGCGTGTACGTGCCCACATCCATAATTCAATGCCCCCCTGCACATGCGTGCACAACTCTCCCATCCCTGCACTTCCCCTGCTTTTGGCACACGATGGCAAAAAGGTTACCGGTAATCCCCTTTTTCACCCTCCTGAGGCTCCAAAGACTTTCTTGGAGCCTGGGGAGGGCGAAAACAGCCTCCCACACCCCTCCAGAGGCCCTCCGGAGGCCGGAAACGGCCCCTTTCCCAACTTCCGGTAGGCCCAGAAGGCCTGAAAATCAGCTGGCCAGCACACACATGCACGCTGGAGCTGAGCTAGGGCAATGCTCGTGTGCCCACAGATACGGCTCTGCGTGCCAGCTATGGCACGCATGCCATAGGTTCGCCATCACGGGGACTAGAACTCCATAGTCATTTCCAAACCTATGGTTCTGTGTCTAAATATAGTCCTTATCTAGCAACTGCCTTGTTCAGCAACCATTCACAGTTACAATGAAAAGGGAATTTAGCAACTAAATCCCTCGCATTTGTGACCTTCGCAGGTCTATTATTGTATTTAATTATTTATATTATTTAATTATGTAAATAATTATTTAATTATTATAGATTATATTATTATAGATTGTAACCAGAGTTGCCGTTTCACTTAGCAACTGCTTCACTTAATGATCGAGTTGCCAATCTTAACTGTTGTCGCTAAACAAGGGCTACCTGAAATCCAGCTTGGCTGATCTTTTGTTGGGGGGTGGATGGAAAAGTCTGGAATATTTTAATGTTGGGGGTGCTTCTTTTTTCCTATCAGGTTATAAGAAAATGTCTTCGGCTTTGAATAAAACTGGCAGAAGTATTGTATATTCCTGTGAATGGCCGCTTTACCAGAGAACCTTTCAAAAGGTAATGGGGGGGGGGGGATTCTTTTGAGCTCATTCTAAGAGAAAACGATCACCAGGTTGTACGTACCGTATTTTTTGGACTATAAGACGCACCAGAGTATAAAAAGCACCAAGATTTCGAAGAGAAAAACAAGAAAAAAAATTAGTTTTTTGGCCTCTGCACGTCTGGTTTTTGCCCTTCCCGGCCCCCAGGAGCACTCTGCAAGCCTCCCAAACCAGGGGTGAAATGCTCCCGGTTCGCACCGGCTCCTCTGATTAGGTAGCGATGGCAGCTGCTGGTTCGGAGGACCGGTAGCAAAAATCCCTGGCCCCGCCCTCCTGCCTCTGCTGAGCCGCACCATCAGCAGAGGTTTATTTTTTTTACTTTTAAAAGTTTTTCTTCAGCTGAAACATGCCTTGAAAAGTAAAAAAAAAAAAAAAAACTCTGATGATCGCGGGGCTGAGCAGAGATCATCAGAACACTTTAAAAGTTTTTTTTTTTAAAAAAACCTTCAGCCGAAGGGGAAAAGAAAAAAACCGGAGGTTTTAAAAGCCTCCTCTGGCGTTCCCAGAGGAGTTTCCTGATCCTTACAGGTTTTTAAACTTACTTTTTAACAGCCCCCACTGACAAGAGCCCCCACCCAAGCCCAGCCAATTCTCCCTCCTCACTTACCTATAATTACTGCTCTTTTGGGCTGGCAACGGCATGTTTTCTTCAGCTACTGAAGAAAAAAAAAAAGCTTGCTTTGACTTCCTGCTTTGCTGGCTGAGGAACTCTGGGATTTAAAGTCCACAATAAAATAAAATAAAATAATAAAATAAAATATTTGTGAGGCTTTCTGAGATTTGGGCTGTTTCACTCTAACTACACAAACACACAAAATCTTAGAAAGCTGTATATGGCATTTTGTAAGTGTGTGTGTGTTGTGTGTGTGTAAAGTGTGAAAGTTGGTTTTTGAGCTTTTTGTGGCTGTGTGAAGTGTGAAGTGTAGCTGCTTTTACATTGTGTGTGAGTCAGTTGTGTTGTCCTCAGGGTGCCGTCAGCCAAATAGTGTAGGCTGGCGACCCCCAGGGGGAGAGCCTTCTCTGGGGGGGAACCTACCCTCTGGAACGAGCTTCCCCCAGGACTTCGACAACTTCCTGACCTCCGGACTTTTTGCCGCGAGCTGAAGACGTACCTATTCTTCCGAGCAGGACTGGCTTGATAGGGGTTTTTAATTCGTTTTTAAATGGGGTTATTTTATATTATGTATTTTATATCTAAATTTAGGCCACATTGAATAAGTTTTTTAAATAGTTTTTATTGTAATATATTGTATTGTTTTTACTTGGCTGTTCACTGCCCTGAGTCTTTCGGGAGAAGGGCGGTATAAAAATTAAAATATTATTATTATTATTATTATTATTGTTATTATTATTGTTGTTGTTGTTGTTGTTGTGTTGTGTGTGTGTGAAGTGTGAAAGTTGGTTTTTGATACCTCTTATTGTTTTTTATACTTTGTTTATTATTTTTATTATTTATTGTTATTGGCCACGCCCACCCAGTCATCTGACCACCAAGCCATGCCCACCAATTAAGCCACGCCCACAGAACTGGCAGGGAAAATTTTTAGATTTCACCCGTCCCAAACCCTCAGAGTGTCCCAGTTTTGGCCTCCCAACCCCCCCACATGTCACATTTTTGTTCTCCTCATTCCCCAGGAGCACTCTGCAGGCCTCCCAAACCCTCTGTGCGTCCCATTTTTGCGTTTTTTTGCAAAACTGGGATGCGCAGAGGGCTTGGGAGGCCTGAGGCAGACTACTCTTGGGGGACAGGGAGGGCAAAAAAGCGATGCGTGGAGGTTTGGGAGGCCAAAAATGGGCCTGTTTTTCATAAAAAGGGATGCGCAGAGGCTTTGGGAGGCCTACAGTGCTCCTGGGGGTGGGGGGGAGGGGGCAGAAATGCAACGCATGGGAGGTTTGAGAGGTCGAAAACGGGATGCACAAGGCAGGGGCTCGGGAGGCCAAAAATGGCTGTATTCGGTGTATAAGACACACCAACATTTCTGTGGCTTTTCTCGCGGCCAGCGGGCTCGCCACGAAAGGGTCCGGCCTTCCGTACCGGACGGAGTGAGAAGTGAAGACACGGAGTCCAATTCTCCTCGGGGTGAACGAGCCCTGAGCTAGCTCGAGACAATCCTTTTATTAAGATTAGGGGTGGGTTGCAGAAGGTAAGCAGGGGAGGTTACATATTAGCATATATTCAACATGTGAACATGTGACTGCAAGCACATCCACAAGCCTATGATTTTGGGAGAAAGCTCATGATTCTTGGGAGGAGTTTTGCCATGAGGTGGCTCTTTGTTCTCTGCTTATTGCCTACGTGGTACAGTTGCATAGCAATCTACACAGGCTATAAGGACATCACTCCCACACGTGTCTAAGGCGTTCTACAGTTACACTATTCATGCTACACATAGCAAACAGAAATACATCTTGAAACATCCTGGCTTTGCTTGTTAACAAATCTCATATAATTGTGTGTAGGAATAACTTCTTTGAAGCTCTGTGAAGTGAGCCTTATCAGAGAAGGAATGTTCTGTGGCTATCACAAAAGTGTTGATACATTTACAGGCAAACATCTTTGCAACCTTGGCATCAAACAGATTTCTGCTTACATGATAAAAATTAGCCAGACTTACTTATGCTGATACAAGCAATTTCTCAAAGAGTGCTCATGCTTATATTTGCACATAAGTAATTTCATATACAATTTCATAAAGGAGTTCATATGGCTTTTATTTCCACCTTCTTTTAGGGGGCGGAAAAGTGTGTCTTGTACTCCGAAAAGTACGGTATCTGGTAAAGAATACATACTTATGTCAAGCATGGATCCGACTCAGTATTAAAGCAGCTTCCTACAATTTCTGCAAGTTTTGTTCAATTGTAGTATTTATTTCTGAGGTTTTCCCCACTCGCAGCCTGAACAGAAACCGGTCTGTTCCTCTTTTTTTTTTGGGACTCTGGAGTCTCTTCAAGTCAACATTTAAGGCCAAAGGTGTGAAATGTAATGTTTCTCCTTTGCCTCTTTCCTGGCAGGTCAACTATACAGAAGTTAAGCAATACTGCAATTACTGGAGGAATTACGCGGACATCTCTGACGCCTGGAGAAGCATCAAGAATATCTTAGACTGGACATCTTCTAACCAGGATATTCTGATCGACATAGCAGGGCCCGGTGGCTGGAATGACCCAGACATGGTAAGAAAACCTGCCCTGAGGCCATTTATCCCTGGCAGTCAGTGTGGGGGTATTCAGCCAGTTCTATTGAACCAATAGTGGCGGCTGCGGGACTACCTGCCCGGACATCATCACGTCCTGCTTCTGGCATGGACGGAAGGCTCTGCGCACGCGCACTCACATTTGCGAACCGGTAGCGAAGGTTAAGTGAATACCGCCTGTGCAGCCAGTGTAAATGCATCCGTTAATGGCCTGCATATTTCCCAAAGAAATGGGAAAATCAAAGTAAAATCACTAGGCTGATATATAATTATTGCTTTGGATTATAACAATTGGGAGTCTCAAAGGTGCTTCCCCCCCAACTCCCTGCGCCGAAAGGTTATTTTCCTTGGGATGTTTCGCTCCTCATCCAAGCAGCTTTATCCGTTCTGGCAGGATGGTGGGGGTGACGGACCTGCCAGAACGGATGAAGCTGCTTGGATGAGAAGCGAAACGTCTTCTTCCTCCTCAAGCAAATGACAGCCCAGTTGCCTTTTGAAGAAGAAAAAAAAACCCCCCACACCTTTGAGACAACTATGATCTGGATGACTGAGAATCTCGACAGACATTTTAACATTTGGGGTGTTGAAATAATAGCTTTGTCCCATGGACAGTAACTACCGTATTTTTCAAACTATAAGATGCACCTTTCCCCCTCAAAAAATGTGGGTGGAAATGTCTGTGCGTCTTATAGACCAAATATGGCCCTGTCTTTGGCCTCCTGAACCCCCCTGCAGGTCCTGTTTTTGCCAAAAACGGCTCGCGCAGAGGGTTTGGGAGGCCTGCAGAGTGCTCCTGGGGCCGGGAAGGGCAAAAACTGGACACGCGGAGGCCAAAAACTATTTTTTTTTTGGTTTTCCTCTTCGAAATCTAGGTTTGTCTTACACTCCGGTGCGTCTTATAGTCCGAAAAATACGTTAGTTTCAGGGGCCACCTATAACGTTTTGGGGGGACTCTGTGTTGCAGAAGCAGGGCAGGGAGGCAAAGTGGGTGAGGCCTCTTTAAAGATTTATTCATCTAATCAAAATTTCGACGACGCCCAATTCACCTAAGCGACTTTGGAGAGTTGACAAACAAAAACTTGCTCTACCAGCTAAATAGGAAAGATGGAGACAGAGACAAAGACCCGAGGGAGGAGTTTGGGAGGCAAGTCAAAAAACGAATAAGAATTGAAATACTAAAGCGAGCAAGAGATGATGGTTGGAAAGAAATAGAGGTAGAAACAAGATCAAGGGGGGATATTATTCATATTGTTATGTACTATACTAGAAGTCATATCCTATTTCCCCCAAAATAAGACATCCCCTGATAATAAGCCCATTCGAGCTTTTGAGCTCATGGCAATAAAGCCAGGCGCTTATTTCATGGTTCAAAAAAATATAAGACAGGGTCTTATTTTCGGGGAAACACGGTAGCTAGATGTAAAGATTAGATGTTGAAAGATGATATCACTGTTTACATTTAAATATTGTGATTGTTATTAGAATGGCAAACAAAAACAACTGAACAACAACAGTGAAGGAACACTAATACAAATATGTATAATACCACAATTACTTAATTATGATTAATGTAACAAATATTATTAATATTACTATTATTATTTGTATTTAAGTGAATGATAACCAGATCTCTCATTGTTCAGATGATATTGGTGTATATCCAAAAATAATAATTAAAAAAACCCCACTATGTTCTACCAGGTTTACAGTGCTATTTCCTACTTCAAATGAAATTTCAGCCGAACGTGTTTAGAAATAGTAGCCATCAGAACACAGTAGCAGCAGAGGAAGTGGTCCTGGCCCATTCAGCAACTACTGAAATGCAACAGCTGGTTTTGGGGAAGGTGGCAGGTAGACAGACCCTCTTATGTCCCCCAGTGCATACTAGATGTAAGCCTTGTTTTGTTCTTCTGCGTCAAATGTAGAAGCTGCATCTGCAGAACAATTCACCGCTATTTTAATCCAGCTGTTGTAGCAGATTCAGACAGTGAGGAGGTTGGGGAGGAACATGGGCCAGTCCTGAAGTCTGGGGAAGGCTCTGAAGAGGGCTCTGAGTCAGAGGCAGAGAGGGGGCCGCATGCCAGTTATCGGCTGCCTTCGGAGTCAGACCTCAGTGAGGCAGACAAATAGCTGGAGCTTGTTCCCAGTGTGTGCATGCAGAGTTGCCAGACGAAGGGAACAGCTGAAGAACAAGGGCCGACTTGGGAGTAAGGCCACAGGTGGACGATGAATGGTCCCTCTCAGAGGGAATAAAAGAGGAGCGAAAGGGGAGTGGAGTTTGCAGGAGACAATTAGTTCACTTAATTGGTTTGTGACTCTCAGAGACTCCTTGCCAAGTTTTGAAGATATCGGCCTGGCTGCTCTCCAAGGCAGATAAGGTCTGCGACTGTAAATTCACCCTTGAAAGACTTTGCTGAATGTGAATGAGAGAAATTCACAGTAACTTAATAAAAAGGGATTTTTGTCCGGATAAGGAGTCTGCTTCCTGGTTTGAGAATACCTAGGTCAGAACACCAGCATCAGATGGAACTTACAGGAAAGGTGTTCCAAATGTGGCACTAATCCATAACCCGGTTTCTTTGGGTTTGGGCTTAACAGTGTGTCAACTCAGGTTTCCAAGGGATCTTCCCATCATCTGCAAATGGATTCTTTGAAGGGGATCTTCCCAGGGGTTCTTCTACGATCCTTGATGGTCCTGGGGAAGTTGCCAGTGTCTTTCAGCGCCTGCTAAATTCCAACTGAATTGTGTAGCACGAAAGGCATCCATTTGTGAACTTTTCTTTCTAGCTGGTGATTGGAAATTTTGGGCTGAGCTGGGACCAGCAAGTAACACAGATGGGCTTCTGGGCTATTATGGCGGCCCCGCTACTGATGTCCAATGACCTGCGTCAGATCAGCCCCGAGGCCAAGACACTCCTCCAGAACAAGGAAGTGATAGCGATCAACCAGGATCCGCTGGGCAAGCAGGGCTACCGAATTACCAAGGTAAGTCCATCCTGTTGTGACCCAGGCCCCAGTAGGTAGTAGTAAACTCAAGTCAGTTTAAAAACAAACTTTATTAGAACAGTGAGAATTAAACTCATTCTCAGTGTCGTCCAAACTAAATCAAAGCAAATTCTTCATAACACAACTCTTCAGTCTTATCACCAACCTTGGTCTAATTAGGCAAATTGCCAAAGGCTTTTCTTGGCAAAAGTTCAAAAGCAGAAGAGGCTGACAAGAAATAAATGCAGCAAGACAAGGCTATCAGCGTCGTTTTCCAGCAAAGAGCCCAAATGCCGTTGCTGGTCTTTTAAGCCTTATGGGAGGGGCCAGTCATCTCTTGGCCCTACTTCTGAGTCTTTCTCTTTGCTTGAGCTGCTCTTGCCTTCTGGCAGCTCTTCTCATGCGTGCATTAGGAACAGGCTCCTCCAGTTCCTCTGCTTCACTACTGTCAGCCTCTGGAGGCTCCGGAGTCCGCACATCACTCCCCAATGGCCCTGGCCCCACCTTTGCCTCCGACGCAGAGCCCTCATCTGGGCCTTCCCCAGCCTCCAGGACTGGCCCAGGTTCTTCCTCAACCTCATCACTGTCTGACTCGGTTGCCAGCTCTACAGGCTGCTAGCAGACCACAACACATCCGTGGAGACTTCAGCTGCAGAAAGTCTTTATCAACAGTGTGCGAAGACAAAATTATACAACACTATAAATGTGATTTAAGGTACCTCCCTCCCATTTATCCGATTTTGAATACAACCAGCATTTTCGTCCTTGAATAAACATACAAGTCTCTTGCATCCAGTCTAGGCAAAGCCCTCAAGTGTATGTTAAATTGTATTTACATTGCTTGCATCGTTTTGCCATTTGCATGTGCCATTGCACAAATGATAGTGACCATGAATGTTTTAGAATTTAGATCCATCCTCCCTCAAATACATTCCATTAGCTTTAATGTACTTTGCATTTTGTGTAATAAGTATACACTGAAATGCACTATGCCTGCTTACAAGGAATTGATACTAACTTAAAAGAGCATTCTTGTATGTATCCTTGGTGATGGTTAACTTTTAGAACTAAGAAGGGGTATGTTTCAATGCTTATTAATTTTACAATTGGTAACAAGATCAAATAGGTAGACTTGATTTATTTATTGCAGCCATTCTTGGTCTCTTTGTGTGAAGTGGTGTGGTGGCCTAGAGGTGGAGCTCTTGCCTCACAATCAGGAGGCTGCGAGTTCAATCCTAGGTAGAGGCAGATATTTCTCTCTGGGCTCACTGAGAATATATCTGCTGAACAAAACTCCGCATTGGCGACAGGAAGGGCATCTGGCCATTGAAACACTCTGCTAGCTCCATTCAGCTGCCCAGATTCCACCCCGCAAGGATTTATGGGGTTATTAAAAGAAGGGGATTCTTGGTCTCTGTGCAATCTGATTAAAGGTGCATTCATGCTTCTTCTGACTGATGTTTGTTTGTCTCTCCAGGACAAACACTTTGAGCTGTGGGAACGCCCGCTTTCCGAAGGAGCTTTTGCCGTAGCTGTACTAAACCGGAACGAGATGGGGGGACCCCAGACGTATGTCCTCGCTATCATGATCATTGGCAATGGCTTAGCTTGTAATCCCAGTTGTTCGATCCAGCAAATTCTGCCTACCAGCAGAGACCTGGGGCTACACAACTGGGTTTCGTTTTTGAAGCTGGTGGTGAACCCAACGGGCACTGTGCTGCTGAAGATAGTAGTGAACACAGACACACCTTTAATTGGCAATGGAAGAAGCTACCCTAAAGACCTCTTATAACATGACGGCATTCTCCCTTCGCAAATTCTTTCAAGAGGATCTAATGCAACGCCTAAAGAACCTCCTGAAGAAATCAAAGGAAAATCACTGAAGAGTCTTTGCTTCAAGAGACTGATTATCAAGAAATGCTGATATGGTCTTTTTGGGATTCTGAGATATTTTTTTTAAGCCTCAAAAGGATGACATTATCTTTTTTTCTGGAGGCACAGCTGGGAACAAAATTAGCTCACTTGACCGTGTTTGTCATGTGGTTTTATACAAACACAATTGTTGCGTTACAATGGTAGCCTGTTTTCTTGTGCTGTAGGCTTTGCCAGGACTCAAAAAAGATGACCGCAATTGTATACACTTGCAGTTGCTTCTCAACAATCACTAGATGAAAATTAAGAGAGATATAAGGATATAATAGCTGTACGGGTAAATTGTGCAATAACCAAAGAAATTCTTAAAGAGGATTTAGGTGCACTTTGCTATTTCTAAAATCCAACAGACAGATTTAAAAAGTACTACATAACTTGGAGCAACTTTGGGCTTTTGGCAAGTTGCAAAAGTTTCTATATTGGGACTGGAGGCTCTGCACCTACATCGGAATGGCACTACCTCGACTTTGACCTTGAGAATTCAAGCCCTTAACATCTGAATCTGAATTTTGCAGTTCATTAAAATGCTTTCCCCAAGATTTCCCTCTCCATTGTTTCAATAAATCTTTTCTGCCTGCACTGATGCTAGCTTTGTCCAAAGCAGCCACTGACTTGAGGGCCCAGATTATGATCAAGTCAGCGAAACTGTCACATTTATTCCAGTTGCTGTTACTGCTTGAAGACCAAAGGAATCTAATCAATTCTTTTGAGCCAGTTTGCAGAAGGAAAGGAGAATGTCAATTTTTTTCTGAAGGTTTCTTCAAACGGAAGATAGCTTCTATCATGTTCTTTTAATAAATATGTACATTAAAAATTGCAATTAATGTCTTGAAGAAGAGGATTGTGGAACAGTTTTACTTCTTCAATGTTGAACATAATATATTTTGAGTAGATTTTTTAATAGGCTTTCAATAATATCCTTTTGAATATCACGTGCCAAATAGTAGTTAATAAATGTGTAGAATTGGAATTATAGAAACTTACCAAAAAGGCAGGAGACAACTGAAAAAGCCTCCCCTCCCACACCTGTTTTCCCAAATCGGGCAGTTTCTTCAGCTAATCCTATTCTTTGTTTGGTTATCAAGGTGCACTTTGTGGCAAGAACAGTCTTCATATCAGATGAACTCTTAAGGGTATATCCCAACAGTGAATGGCAAAGAAAGTACAAGAAATCATTGTATTCTGACAGAATTTTAATGGGTTCCATATCAAAGAATATTTAGAACTGGATGACCTGCCCCTGTGAAAAGAAAAACAAGACATCGACTAAGCATCTGCTACAGTAACAAATGAAAACACATTTCGTTCGATGAATTTTCAATTTTGAACAGAATCCTTGTCTTAGAAAACTGAAAATATGCCTAGACTTTGATTACAAATTTATGAACTCAGAACCTTGAGACACGGAAGGTCCTGGATAACATTCTCTAACCTGGTTCTCCATTTTTTCCAAATGTGAAAAAATAGGCTGCAATGCCTACAGATGTATCCAGATATTATTTCAAAAAACAAAGGTATAACTTCAAACATTTATCCTAGTAAAAGAAAACTAGTCAATTTATCACATTTCTATATATTCCTTACACAAATGCTTCCCATTTATTCTTTGCATTCCACCCAATTTAGTGGCTAATCTGGTGTTCCAAATGAAAGTTACCATACTTTTCAGAGTATAACACACAGTGTTATACACAGTGGAAGTGTCTGTGTGTCTTATACAGTGAATGTTGCTGAAGTCCCAACCACCCACCGGCCCCCACCCTTTGGCCTCTGCCTCCCAGCAATTTACCTCCTTGCAGCAAACAGCCAGATCAGCTTCAGCACAGACTGATTTAGCATGAGCAGCTGATTGGCGGTTGGATGGCCTCCTGGAATACCTATCAGCTGTTCCAGGCTGCAGGGATCACCACCGCCCATCCGTGCTGCATGGTGTTGCGTGCCCCATTTTCAGCCTGTTCCAGGCAGCATGGAATAGGCCGAAAATGGGACACACAGAGGTGACGACAGGTGACAGCGCTGATGGGTAGCACCGAAGGGCGTTGGCGATCCCCGCAGCCTGGAACAGCTAATAGGAAGTATTCTAGGAGGCAGATCCAAACGTCAATCAGCTGCTCATGCTAAATCAGGCTGTGCTGAAGCTGACCTTGCTAGGTGCACCTTATACTTCGGAGTGACTTATAGTCCGAAAAATACGGTACTTTCTCCAGAACTGCTAAGCACATATTCATCCAAGGAGATCAGTCTTCTTTCGTAACACTAAAGTAACGGCCCAACCACGGCCCAGAATATTGCTCAAGTGTACCTTTCTCTTCTTGTCTCCTCCTAACTCGAAGTGCTTGCACCTCTTAATGGCCAGCATCCTCTTCGACCTACAGTTGGGCTCCACGCACTCCAGTCTCAGCACAATCTTCTTTGTGGTCTTTGCCTGCAAGCAGGAAGGAGGTGGTATCATACATCCTCAAGCCAGATATCAGAAACTTTTCTCAGGTTTTCTCCACCTCTGCTGCGAGCTTCGGACTTTGAAGGCTAGTAAAAGGAGACTCAGTGGCTAAGATTCTGAGCTTGTCGATTGAAAGGTCGGCAGTTCAAATCCCTAGTGCTGCATAACAGGGTGAGCTCCCGTTACTTGTCCCAGCTTCTGCCAGCCTAGCAGTTCGAAAGCACATTAAAAAATGCAAGTAAAAAAATAGGGGCCACCTTTGGTGGGAAGGGAACAGCGTTCCGTGCGCCTTTGGTGTTGACTCATGCCGGCCACATAACCAAGGAGACGTCTTCGGATAGCGCTGGCTCTTCGGCTTAGAAACAGAGATGAGCACCGCCCCCTAGAGTCGGGGATGACTAGCACGTATGCACAAGGGGAACCTTTTACCTTTTTTAAAACTTGAGGTTTCTGGAAAGCTTTTTAAAAAAATCTTTCTTGACTTGGGGCCTGTTCACTAATGTCCTCATGTCACAGTCCATCCAGGAAAGTAGACCAGGTAATACGTCAATGCCATAACGGTGAGGACTATTTTTAATGCAATAGTTTCAGTAAGAGAATCTGGCAAGTCTGAATGTGCTGCTTGTCTTCACTTTATCTTCATAACTACATAGGGGCTTGTTTAGGACTGTTGCTTTTCCTGGCCTGGGCTCAAGACCCTTTTACTGAATCATTGTCTTGATAGAAACTGAGTGGTTAGGGTTATTATTTTTTATAAAGTATTATAAAATGGAGTGGTGCGGTGGCCTAGAGGTGGAGCTCTCGCCTCACAATTAGGAGGCTGTGAGTTCGATCCTAGGTAGAGGCAGATATTTCTCTCTCTCTGGGCACGATGAGAATATATCTGCTGAACAAAACTCCGCCTTGGCAAAAGGAAGGGGATCCGGCCAGTAAACACTCAGCTCCATTCAACTGCCCAGATTCCATCTCGCAAGGGATTATGGGGTCATTAAAAGAGGATGATGATTGTCTTGATAGCAACTCTACCTGCTGTCCTTCGAAGAAAGACCATACCTAAATCCCTCTATAGCCCCTGCAAGCATCCTAACAAAGAAAAAGGATCAAATTCTGTATCTTCCGTTATTATAGAAATGGCTAGTTTCTATTATTATGAAAAAGTAAAAACTTGAGGGTAGATATTAATGCCTTATTTTACTGCACCAAAGGAGTTGTAAGTCAATGCCTTCCCCCACTATCCATTTCCCTTTCTCTCTAATTTCACTGTTTGCTTTTGTATGTCGTATTATAAATTAATAAAACTATTTTTTTTAAATCTTCAACAGTAGCTTCCAACATTAATGCTTCAAATAAGATTTAATAGACCTCTTTACCTTCTTGCGGAAGATGGGTTTTGTCTGACCTCCATAGCCACTGCGTTTACGGTCGTATCTCCGCTTTCCTGAAAGTAAGTGTCATCAGATATACATGGTCTGTTTCTTCTCAATTGCAAACCTCACAAGTGAACAAACACGACCAATTACGTCAACACAATCATCTTTATTTACTAAGTTTTTTTTATACTACGGCTCCTGAAAGCTACCGTATTTTTTGGAGTATAAGACACACCTTTTCCCCCCCCAAAAAAGAGGGTAAAAATCTGGATGCTCCCAATGTAGCCCTGCCCAGCTTCTCAAATGGAGTGTTCAGAGACTGAAAAAAGCATCAGAAACGAAGCTTCAGAAACAAAGCCCCCAAACGGAGCTTCAGAAAAGAAGCTCCCAAACAGAGCTTCAGAAGCTTTTTTTCTGAAGCTGTTTCGGAGGCTTTCAGAGGCAGAAAAAAGTTTTTTCTGAAACAGTTTCAGAAGCAGAAGAAAAAGCAAAAAAACAACAAGGCACAGAGCTCACAATCAAGGAACCTGTTGCTAAAATTCACCTCTGGAAACAGCTGATTGGGGGTATTCTGGGAGGCCAATCCACCTGCCAATCAGCTTTTTTCTTATTTTCCTCCCCAAAAACTAAGGTGCATCTTATACTCCAAAAAATACAGTAAATTTATATGGCTACTATTCTCTATGGCAGGGGTCTCCAACTTTGGCAACTTTAAGACTTGAGGACTTCAACTCCCAAATCTGGCTGAGGAACTCTGGGAGTTGAAGTCCACAAGTCTTAAAAGATGAGGAGGTTGGAGACCCCTGCTCTATGGGGAGTTTCATTGCTTCAATTCCCTTCTGCCCCTGTGCTTTTCAGAATGCCCAATCGCAGGTTTCCCTCTTATTTTTGAGCCTTTTTGTTCTTAATACGAATAAGCCGTTTAAACATTTTCCTTTACCCAAAAAAACGTAGTACAATGTGAAAACCTCTGTATCTCTGGTTTGGATGGAAATGAATTGAGAGGACGGTGTTTTTCTCTTCTTATAGAGAAGAAACAAAAGCCTTTTTTTTAAAAAAAAGCATATATATATATATATAGAGAGAGAGTATATATTTAGAAACTGATGCAAACGGCAATTGTGCCTAAGAATAAATCAAAGAATGGAAAGGAAATAAGGCCCCCTTGCTTTCATAATTAAAAGAAATCAGGAAGTGAGAACACAATGCTTTAATGCGTAGAGAGCTAATTATAGAGACAAGGATGCGCCAAACACACAACTCACCTTGCGCATACAAAGACTCTTTACCCTTCTTGTATTGGGTGACTTTATGGGGCTGATGCTTGCCACATTTCTTGCAGTAAGTCCTGCGGGTTTTGGGGACGTTTACCTGTGAAGGAATCAGTTTTACACCAATTAATAGAATTCTACCTTCCCCCATGTAAGGAAAAACATGCAAATATTCCAGGAAGAATTCTCCAACTCTGCTATCTTTCCCAATATGAAATAGAAATAGAAATAGAATTGGAAGGGACCTTGGAGGTCTTCTAGTCCAACCCCCTGCTTAGGCAGGAAATCCTACATATTTTAGACAAATATGAACTTCAACCCCAGAACTATGGCTAGTATGGCCACTGCTTGGGATTTTGAAGTCCCTAAACTTGGAAAACACCCAAGCAAGGAAAAGCTTTTGGCTCATCAGAAACAGGGTTTATTTTATTAATTTTTTTATTCCACCTGTACTAATTTATAAATAACTCAAGGGCTCACCAACTTACTAAGATAGAGGGGTCTTTCCTGCAGCAAGCAGAACCACAAACTACCATTGGTTGCCCTCTCCCCTCTTTGGAAGAGCTTTATAGCCCCTGTTGCCTTTAAGAAAGTTCAAAAAATTCTTAAAGATCCATCTCATCCTGGGCACCCTTTTTTTTTTTTGAACTATTACCAACTGGCAGACGGTATAGAGTAATAAAAACAAGGACAAATAGCCTGAAAAACAGGGCAGTAATTATATTGAATTCTATGGTATAATGCAATATCAGGGATTTTCAATTCAATTGTATAGAATGCAAAGGATGTGTGTTTGTGTTTTATTTTTTATAGTTATAATTTACACTGAAGATGGCATTTAATTTCGTTGTACGATGTGCAATGACAATAAAGTAAACTAAACAATCTCAATTTTACGTTAGCCTTTGTTGCAAACTGTACAGGCAGAGTACAGTTGTATGATTAACTATTCTGTTAATTGCAACTGTCAACTTGCTGTACATTTATTTATTTATTTATTTATTTAATCATATTTATATACCGCCCTATCTCCCGAAGGACTCAGGGCGGTTCACAGGCACTTAAAAAACACATAAATACAATATAAAAGCAGTTAAAAAACTTATTCTAAAAGCCCGTTAATTAAAATATAAAAATAAAACCCAATTAAAACCATAAATTTAAAATCTAGCTCAGTCCTGCACAATTAAATAAGTATGTTTTAAGCCCGCGGCGGAAGGTCCGAAGGTCCGGAAGCTGACGAAGTCCAGGGGGTACATGGCATCATTCTTTACCAGTTCAAAAGAAACAGGCAAACATTTTGCATTTTGAAGCATTTTAGGAACAAGGCTAATCGTCTCAGCATCTTGTAAGAATATTAGCCATTATGACTATCATTAAGTGTTCTAAGGGTTGTACCTGGATGAAGGTGTCTTTTCTTTTATGTACACTGAGAGCCTATGCACTAAGACAAATTCCTTGTGTGTCCAATCACACTTGGCCAATAAAAAATTCTATTCTATTCTATTCTATGCCAAGACTAATGTTTCTGGATTGTACCCTTCTTGACGATAACCGTTTCCCCGACAATGACAATATTAAATCTGATATTCACCACAGCAGGGAGAAAGCTACTTCTAACCCAGTTTGTTGGTTTCTACTTAAGGGGTTATTCGAATAAGCACACCCAAGGGAATTATTTCAAACTTTCTCCTCCAGAAAAGTGGAATATCTCAATTTCTACAGCCCTTGGAGCCAATGTGCTTTGTCCAAAGCTCCATTTCACTGCACTGCAAAAAGACCCACAATACAGACTCATTTCTGGATTGGATCTGGATGGGCAGATTCAATGATCCTTTCAGAGATCCATGGGATCTTTTGATCCCTAACAAGAAACAGGGTTGGAAAAGCCAACGTTGGCCCATGAGAAACATTCAAAGATCCACACCTTGAATCAACGTTAGAGTGCGTAATCAGGCTTGGGGGAGGGGATCAACAACTAAGACTTAAAATCAACCCATGGAACAGAAGTTGCCATCAGAAGTTGTGGGAAGCTTCATCACTGGAGGCTTTCAAGAAGAAACTGGACTCCATCTGTCAGAAATGGTGGAGGGTTTCCTGCTTGGGTTGGACTAGATTATTATTATTATTATTTGAATTTATATCCCACCCTTCTCCAAAGACTCAGGGCGGCTTACAATGTGTTAAGCAATAGTCTTCATCCATTTGTATATTATATACAAAGTCAACTTAATTGCCCCCAACAATCTGGGTCCTCATTTTACCTACCTTATAAAGGATGGAAGGCTGAGTCAACCTTGGGCCTGGTGGGACTTGAACTTGCAGTAATTGCAAGCAGCTGTGTTAGTAACAGACAGACTTAGTCAGTTGAGCCACCAGAGGCCCAGATGACCTAAAAAGGTCCCTTCCAACTCTGTTAATAACAATCTAAGATGCACAATAGAGGAAAACGGGACAGGAGGGAGAAGTAAAACTAAAAATTCAGGGATCGGTTCTTTTAAGTATCACGGAGTCTTTTTGAACGATCTGATTGGCCACTGCACTGGGAACTAGGCCTAAGCGACGACAGTGCTGTTAGTAGTTAAGGGAGCCATGTCCTTTATTCCTTCCATATTTCGCTCCGGCTTTACCGAATATAAAATCACGGTCCTTTTTCCCCGCGTCCCACGGGAGCCCCACAGCCACGTTATCCGGTCTTGGCCACCTCCCTGGGCCCCACTCCGAGGCCCCATACCCTCAGCCCTGGCGGCGGATGGAACCGGATTCGGTTAACTCACCATCTTGCCAACGTTAGCTGCGCCCAGAGAAAGAGCTGCTCGCCGGAAGCGGAAGTCAAGACCGTAGAGCAGAAAAAAAAACAGACAAAAAGGAAGACAGTTTGGAGGATAGAGTGCCATACCGAGCCCACACAGTTTGGAAGAAATAAGGAGACCTCGGCTGCCCCCTGCCGGAAAAGACAAGGAAGTGGGAGTGCACAAGAGCAAATACTGCAATAATAATAATTTCTTTTTTTCCCCCTCGTCGTTTCGTGAAAGCGCGGCCAGTGATTTAGGTTCAAATCACTCAGATGACCAGAGTAGGAACTGTGTTGAAGTGCCCGAAAAGCAAAAAAGCAGAAGGGTGGTTTCCCACCCCTGTCCTCTTTTTTTCTTTGGTAGACATTTTTCTCTGGGAGAGGGAAAAAAACAACAACAGGTCATTGCTTCTTTGGAGCGAAAAGAGGAAGCCTGGGTGGCTTTGCAACCTTAGTACTTTTTTCTTTGCAGGTTTCATCCGAGTTGAGGCCAGGTTTGCAAGGGCTTGCATCTCTCCACATGCACAGAACAAGCCAGAAGGTCGCTGGTTTATTTTTGGCTTAGTCTGTGGTTTGAAATTAATCAGATGTGACTTATAGTCATGATTGAACACACCGGGGCCAAGCCAGATGTCAGAACCCAGCCTACCAAAGTCAGGTCAACGATTTCGACAACGAGACCTCGTAGAACTAGACCAGTTTGGAAAAACCAGTTTTTAATTTTGATCATTGCAAAAATATGAGACAGGCTGTAGTGCTAAGAGATACAGTAAATACAATTTGTATGTGGTGAGAGACACTCTCACCATATATGTACAAGACCCTTATAAACTGGACCTTTTACAACTAACGTTAAACTCACAGTTCAAGCTGCAAAGGGAATCTCCTCTGTGGATTGACTTTGTACCACACACCAAACTCTTTATAAAACATATGAAGAACAGTTGCAGGAAATGTGTATGTCTAGTTTAATGAAAAGAAGGACTAGGGGAGACAGGATGGCAGCGTTCCAATATCTCAGGGGCTGCCACAAAGAAGAGGGAGTCGGGCTGTTCTCCAAAGCCCCTGAGGGCAGGACAAGAAGCAATGGGAGGAAACTAATCAAGGAGAGAAGCAACTTAGAACTAAGGAGAAATTTCCTGACAGTTAGAACAATTGATCAGTGGAATGACCTGCTTTCAGAAGTTGAGGGTGCTTCTCCAACATTGAAGGTTTTCAAGAAGAGATCGGAGAGCCATTTGTCTGAAATGGTATACGCAGGGGGTTGGACTAGAAGACCTCCAAGGTCCTTTCCAACTTGGTTATTCTATCCTGTTCTATTATTATTGGCTTACCCCTGGTTTAGTGAATAAGCTTCATTTCGCTGGGTTATAGGAGCCATACATTTTTAGGATATGAAGTATATGAAGTGGAACCACACAGCTAAACCCAAATCAATCCCAGGATTTAATGTTTATGTGAATGAATCCAGTGTTTACCCAAAGAGGCAAAATAGAATTTTTTTTTTGTTAGCACTGTTGAGGTTCCCTAGTTGGGCCAGGAAAAGTCTGCAAGGAAGTTCAGAGCTCAGAGTCACCAAGGACCCTGGATTTCAACCCCCAGCTACAATTATTCTCCTCTATTAGTGACTACCTTGGATTGTTCGCCCCCTTTTCAGCTAAACTCTGCATGCCAAACAATAGCTGTTCGGCTATCTTTTTGTGCTTTGCTGTGCCATCTGTTCTTCCAAAGGGCCATCGGTAGAGTAGCAAGCTTTGGAATTCCACAGGACGTTTCCAATCCAACGGTTGGGAGAAGAATTCTGTATGCAACCCTCAGGGGTGGGCTGCTGGGAGTTCACAGGGGTTCGGGAGAACCTCTAGCTAAGATTCTGTGCAGTTCGGAGAACCCCCAAATCCCGCTCCTGGCTAGCCCTGCCACCCTGCCCAGTCCCGGAGTCCCCATGCGGCCCATTTTGGATGTAGCTGGGCGCGCAAGGAGGCTTGGGGAGGGTGAAAAACAGGCCTACCGGAAGTTCAGAAAGGCCGTAAACGGGCCTGTTTCCGGCCTCCAGAGGGCCTCCAGAGCCTGGGGAAGCTGTTTTTGCCCTCCCCAGAGGGCCTCCGGAGGCTCGAGAAAAGCCTCCGGAGCCGTGGTGCAGGAGGCCGGCTAGGCCCCGCCCACTATGGCCACGCCCACCCAGCAACCGGGCAGAGAACCCCTTGCTAAAATTTTTGAAGCCCATCCCTGTGTTGGTGGTCCCTTTTGGTCTCCATGGTTGGCTTCCACATCTATCTAGTTCAGGGGTCTCCAACCTTGGCGACTTTAAGCCTGGAGGACTTCAACTCCCAGAATTCCCCAGCCAGCTTTGCTGGCTGGGGGATTCTGGGAGTTGAAGTCCGCCAGGCTTAAAGTCGCCAAGGTTGGAGACCCCTGATCTAGTTGTCCACCTGTCTTTTCCAGCCTTTTCACACCTGGAGACGATTTCATTGCCTTTGGAGTAGCGAGTGGAGGGGGCAGAGACTAGAGATCCCTCCCTCCCCCCCCCAAAAACTAAATTTTTTAAATAAATATTTTGTCTTGCACCCATGTGGCCTCTCAGTGAGAGGAAACAAGAGACCGCTTGGTCAGAAACTAAGAAAAGAGGAACTGAAAGGGTGGGGTTAGCTCAGAGGCGAGTTGGACTGCTGCATGGTGTTCAATGCGGCTCTTCCAGTCCGTCTCCTCCTCCGGCTACTGCCATCGGGGTCAACCCTCTGCTCAGATATCAGAAAGGCAGCGGGGGTCACCTCTGCCAGAATCTGGGGGGGCCTTCGCTGAAAGGGTTGCCCGCAGTCTGAGGAAGACAAGAAAGAGGAAATAGCCAGTAAGTAAGTTTGTTTCTCTATCTCTCCACCTCCACCTCTATTTCTACCTCTATCATCTTTATTATCTCTCTCTCTCTCTCTCTCTCTGTCTGTCTCTATCTATCTATCTATCTATCTATCTATCTATCTATCTATCTATCTATCTATCTATCTCTTCCTCACTTATCTCTCTCCTTCCTTCCTTCGTTCCTGTTCTCTATCTCTCTTTCCTTCCTTTTGTCTCTCTCTTTCTTTCTCTTTCCTTCCTTCCTTCCTTTTCTCCCTCTCTCTCTTTCCTTTCCTCACTTCCTCCCTTTTTTCTCTTTCCTTCCTTCCTTCCTGTTCTCTCTCTCGTACCTTCCTTCCTTTTGTCTGTCTGTCTTTCTTTCTTTCTTTCTTTCTTTCTTTCTTTCTTTCTTTCTTTCTTTCTTTCTCTCTCTCTCTCTCTCTCTCTCTTTCCTTCCTTCCTTCCTTTTTTATCTCCTTCCTTTTCTCTCTTTCCTTTCCTTCCTTTCTCCCTTTTCTCTCTCTTTCTTTCTCTCTCTCTTCCTCTCTTCTTCTCTTCCTCTCTTTCTTCATTCTAGCAATGAAAGAACTTTTAAGGAATTGCAACAATTGCTCTATATCAGTATTGGGTTAATGCCCGGGGAAGAAATAAATTCAGTGCCAACACTTTACATAATATTTACATCTCTCTGTCTGTTACATATCCTCTAACGTGGCACCTTTCTGGGAACGCAGTCCTGTGAATCTCTGAGAATGCGGCTGTCCCACTCTAGGCAAACTGAAAGCTTACAGTTCATGCATTACAAGGTGATTCTTGATTGTTTTAAAAAAAAATTACACAGAAGAGGCAGCTGTGCTGTCTAACAGATGTGTGCATTTTTCAAGAGAGGAGCACTCTTTCTTCCTATTTTGCTTGGGCATTTTGTAGAGGCCCAGACTCAGAAGCAAGTTCTGTTTAGTTGACTTTTAAAGTAGAATAGAATAGAATAACAGAGTTGGAAGGGACCTTGGAGGTCTCCTAGTCCAACCCTCTGCTTAGGCAGGAAACCCTACACCACTTGGAACATCGTACATCTTAAGAAGGTACTTGGTTGATCCCTAGGATGCTGGCAGCAACCCCTTATCAACCATTAGCACCAGTGAATGGTATTTGTAATGCATTTTTAAATGTTCAATTGACTGAGTTTCACATTTAAAGAATAAAAGAGATAACAATAATACATTATTACCTTTTTATGCCTCCTGACCTGTCAGGGATTCTACAGAATTTAGTACTTCTGGCTACATAATTTAGCATTCCTGGTGGTGTGACCCAGGCCCAAGTAGGTAGTAATAAACTCAGTCAGTGTAAAAACAAACGAACTTTATTAGAACAGCTGAGAATTAACTCATTCTCAGCATAGTCCAAACTAAATCAAAGCAAATTCTTCCCAACACAATTCCTCAGTCTTATTATCAACCTTGGTCTTAATTAGGCAAACTGCCAAAGGCCTTTCTTGGCAAAAGTTCAGAAGACGCTGATAAGAAACATATACAGCAAGACAAAGCTATCAACGTTGTTTTCCGGCAAAGAGCCCAAACGCCGTTGCTGGTCTTTTAAACCTTATGGGAGGGGCCAATCATCTCTTGGCCCTATTCTCGAGTTGTCCTCTTTGCTTGAGCTGCTCTTGACTTCTGGCAGCTCTTCTCATGTGTGCATTAGGAACAGGCTCCTCCTGTTCCTCTGCCTCACTACTGTCAGGCTCTGGAGGCTCTGGAGTCCACACCTCACTTCCCGATGGCCCTGGCCCCAGCTCTGCCCTCATCCGGGCCTTCCCCAGCCTCCAGGACTGGCCCATGTTCTTCCTCAGCCTCATCGTTGTCTGACTCCATTGCCAGCTCCGCAGGCTAGAAAGTCAAAGACTGTGAGTTCTAGTCCTGCCTTAGCTGGGTGACTTTGGGACAATCACCAGGAGACAATGAGTTGTAATCCTACCTCAGGCATGAAAGAGAGCTGGGTGACTTAGTGAATAAAGGCAGGATACAAATATATACATAAAATAAAAATTATTAAATCTATATGCCACCTAAATGCTAGCAAATCAGTCCTCTCTCTCTCATCTAACTCTCATCTATCAATTAATCATCTATCTATATCTATCATCTATATCATTTATATCTATGTATCTTTCTATCATCTATCATCTATATCTATCTATCATTTATATCTATCAAACATCTATCAATCTGTCATCTATCATCTATATATCATCTATCATCTATATCTATCATCTATATCTATCTATCTATCTATCTATCTATCTATCTATCTATCTATCTATCTATCTATCTATCTATCTATCTATCTATCTATCTATCTATCTATCTATCTATCTATCTATCTATCTATCTATTTATCATCTATATCATCCATCTATCGATCTATCTATCTATCTATCTATCTATCTATCTATCTATCTATCTATCTATCTATCTATCTATCTATCTATGATTGGATAGAAATAAATACCACTGTTTAATGTTACAGAATTTGGTGTGTGTGTATATGTGTGTGTGTGTGTTTTTTCATAGGTTTTCACGGATATAGGTATGTAGGTCTTGGCATTTTCAGGTCTTTTCCCATGTAAGGTTGAGAAGCATGAAGCCGAAGACACCAGCCTGAAGATGATGAGTGAGACCTCGTCAAAATGGCGCCAAGATACTCTCAACCTTACACGGGAAAAGATCCGAAAATGCCTACATATATCTGTATCTGTATCTGTATATGTATGTATGTATGTATGTATATAATTGGACAGAAATACATCGCACTGTTCAATTCTGCTTAGTGTTTTTATGATTGTTGGCAGCGGCAGTTCAGCAAGTTGATCACGGAGGAGGAAAAGGAAGAGGAAGAGGAGGACGAGAGGAGCCATGTCCAATGTTATCCTAGAGAGCATCTTTCTGAAACGTTCCCAGCAAAAGAAAAAGACTTCTCCGCTGAATTTCAAGAAGCGCCTCTTTCTGCTGACAGAAAGCAAGCTCTCCTACTATGAATACGACTTCGAACGTGGGGTGAGTCCTGGAGACCTTAACGGCAGAAAACAAGATGGGCACAAAGTCTTCTTTAACCAGATTTATTGGAAGGGAAAAAGGAATTAGGTCTCAGAAACATCCAACAACTGGATACCCTCACTTTATCACCCGTTTCATCCCTCAGTTTTGTTAGTACAGGTAGTCCTTGATTTATGACCACAATTGAGTTCAACATTTCTGTGGTTTAAGTGAGACATTCGTTAAGTGAATTTTGCCTCATTTGTTAAGTGAATCACTGCAGTGAATAAGTTAGTAACCCGGTTGCTAAGTGAATCTAGCTTCCCCATTGACTTTGCTTCTAAGAAGGTCGCAAAATGGGTTCACGTGACCCAGGGGTGGGTTTCAATTTTTTTTTACTACCGGTTCTGTGGGTGTGGCTTGGTGGGCGTGGCAGGGAAAGGATACTGTAAAATCTCCATTCCTACCCCACTCAAGGGAAAGGATACTGTAAAATCTCCATTCCCTCCCCAATCCAGTGGACGGTTACTGCAAAATCCCCATTTCCTCCCAATCAGCTGGGACTTGGGAGGCAGAGAATAGATGGGGGCAGGGCCAGTCAGAATACTTACTACCGGTTCTCCAAACTACTCAAAATTTCCGCTGCTGGTTGTCCAGAACTGGTCAGAACCTGCTGAAACCCACCTCTGATGTGACCCCACCCCCCGGGACAGAGCAACGGTCATAAATATGAATCAGTTGCCAAGTTTCTGAATTGGCTCACATGGCTGTGCTCAGTTTTACAATTCAAGTCCATCAGCCAATAAGTTAGTTTCCTTAAACTTATGAATTCCGTACCAGGATAGGAAAACTCCTCAGAGTAGTCTGTAGTCTGCAGCCTCCCTTAGCAATATCTCAAAAATACAGTTGGTATTGCTTTGCAACTTTAAAATAAAACCGACCAGTGCGCTCTCACAGAGAGGGCCTCCTTCGGATACCGTCAGCCAAACAATGTCGGCTGGCGACCTCCAGGGGGGAGGGCCTTCTCTGTGGGGGCTCCTGCCCTCTGGAATGCGCTGCCTCCGGGGCTTCGTCAACTCCCCGACCTTCCGCCGCGAGCTGAAGACGTTGTTGTTTCGACATGCAGGACTAGCTTAAACGTAGTTTTAAATTGGGGTTTTACATTGGGGTTTTTAAATGGGCTTTTTAATTCGTATTTAAAATTTTTAGGCCATATATTGAATTAGTTTTTTTATACTGTTTTTTAACCTGTGTTATATGTATTGTGGTTTTTATTGGCTGTGAACCGCCCTGAGTCCTTCGGGAGAAGGGCGGTATACAAATGTAATTAATAATAATAATAATAATAATAATAATAATAATAATAATAATAATAATAATAATAATAATAATATATTGTAATTTGGAAATGCATGGAAAGTTCTATTGCCTTAAAAAGTAGATTTTGGAGGAATACAATGTCAAGGGAATGAAGTAATCCTTGTGCTAACATAATATAGTGGCTGTGCAGATCTTTCTACTGAGATTACTACTGGATTAGGTCACTATATCTTAACTAACCGTGAAAGGGATTTTGGACTCTTAGTGGACAACCAATTAAATAGGAGCCAATAGTGTGAGGCGGGAGCCAAAAAAGCCAATGCAATCCTAAATTGCATTAACAGAAGGATACAATCAAGATCAAGGGAGGTACTAATACCACTCTACAAAGCCTTGGTAAGACCACACCTAGAATCCTGCATCCAGTTTTGGTCACCCCACTATTAAAAAGATGTTGAGACTCTGGAAAGAGTGCAGAGAAGAGCAACCAAGATGATTAGGGGACTAGAGGCTAAAACATACGATGAACGGTTGCAGAAACTGAACATGTCTAGTCTAGTGAAGAGAAGAGAAGGACCAGGGAAGACATGATAGCAATGTTCCAATATTTGAGGGATAAGGAATTATGGACGGAAACTGAACAAGGAGAGATTCAACCTAGAAATAAGGAGAAATTTCCTGACAGCGAGAACAATCAACCCATGGAACAGAAGTTGCCTTCAGAAGTTGTGGGAGCTTCATCACTGGAGGCTTTCAAGAAGAGACTGGACAGACGCTTGTCAGAAACGGTGTAGGATCTCCTGCTTGAGCAAGGGGTTGGACTAGAAGGCCAACAAGGTCCCTTCCAACTCTTTTAATGTGTATCTGTATCATCTCTGCAGCTGCACAAATTGTAGATTGAAATTTTAGGTCTCTTAAAAAAAAAAAAAACCCTCCAAATATTTTCACTGTCTTCCTGCAGCGCAGAGGAAGTAAGAAGGGCTCGGTGGACATAGATAAAATCACCTGCGTTGAGATTGTGGTTCCAGAAAACAACCCTCCTCCGGAACGGCAGGTATCAGTAATCAGACATTTCTGCCTCTTCTAAGAATGCTGGTTTAATCCCAGAAATGTTGGTGGGCCATTCTCATGGCAGCCCCTCCTGCTTATAGGGATCTGTCAGTCAAATGATGAAAAAAAAAAAACATTGTTTGCTGTTTTGCTTTTTACTGTGGTATCCAAATTAGGATCCTTGGCTAGGAGTGAAAAGCCGGCCACAAAGAATTATGTCTAACTGGCTTGGCAGGAGGGAAATTTCACAGTTAGATTATGAAAATCAAAATGCTTTTGCATTTTGCCTATGGGAGCCAGGTAGGAACGCTCCCAACTTTTCAAATTTCCCAGAAGTGTGATGCGGAAGCATAGAATTAGCTTTGATGTACTCATTGTATGTACATATGTATGTATGCATGCAGGGCTGGGCTGCTGGGGGTTCGGGAGAACCTCTAGCTAAGATTCTGTGCAGTTCAGAGAACCCCCAAATCCCACTCCTGGCTGGTTCTAACCTCCCCTCCCCTCCCCTCCCCTCCCAGGAGTCCCCATGCGGCCCGTTTTGGATGCAGGTAAGTGCAGAGTGCGCACGGAGGCTCAGGGAGGGCGAAAAACAGGCCTACCAGAAGTTCAGGCCCATTTCCAGCCTCCAGAGGGCCTCCGGAGCCGGGGAAGACCATTTTCACCCTCCCGGAGGCTCAAGAAAAACCTCAGGAGCCCAGGGAGGGCAAAAATGCACCCTCCTCCCCCACCATGGTGCACGCCCACCATGGCCACACCCACCAAGCAACCGGGCAGAGAACCCCTTGCTAAAATTTTTGAAGCCCATCCCTGTATGTATGTATGTATGTATGTATGTATGTATGTATTTCATTTTCAAACTCTTTTGCATGCAGCGAAAAGAAGATGCAAATGACCACGAGCAGATTTCCATTATAGAAAGGTTTCCTTATCCCTTCCAAGTAAGTTTCTTTTTCCTATCAGCTTTTCCAGTCCTCACCGATGAAACATTAACCAAGAAGTTTGGGCTTCTGTGTCAGGCTGATACGTATAACCAAAGGCTTGATGATTGGAGGTGCTTTTGATGTTGAAGATCGGTCATCTTGTCTTTTTAATGCAGTGTATCTCAAACTTGGCATGGACTTTAAGACTTAACCTTTAAGAAGCGTGGACTTCCATACCCAGAATTCTCCGGCTAGGATGTTGAAGTCCAGGCATCTTAAAGTTGCCAAGGTTGAGAAATACTATTCTAGAGCAGGGGTCTCCAACCTTGGCAATTTTAAGCCTGGTGGACTTCAACTCTCAGAATTCCCCAGCCGGTCAAGATCGAACTCCTGACAGTGGGCAGAACTAGCCTGCAATACTGCATTCTAACCACTGCGCCATCTTGGCTCTCTTAAATGAATCACGTGGTCATTAAAGGCATCTCCCATTAACTTTGCTCGTCAGAAGGTTGCAAATGGGGATCACATAAGCCATGGGGATGTTGCGCCAGTCGGAAGTATGAGGAGCAATCATAGCTCACCTTTTTCAGTGCCGTTGTAGCTTTGTAGTAAAGTCACTAAACCAAGTAAGTTGAGGGCTATCCGTATTTTAACCACTGTTCGTTATCTCTGCTTTGTGTGTCCTCAAGGTGGTATACGATGAAGGACCGCTCTATGTCTTCTCTCCCATGGAGGAATTACGGACCCGCTGGGTTCACCAACTGAAGAACAGTCAGTATCCATGTGATTAAAACATGTGCAACGGTTTTGGCATCAGGGAAAGGCTGTCTTGTCACCAGTGGTGAAATTCAAATTTTTTTACTACTGGTTCGGTGGGCGTGGCTTGGTGGGCGTGGCTTGGCGGGCTTGGCAGGGGAAGGATACTGCAAAATCTCCATTCCCACTCCACTCTGGGGCCAGCCAGAGGTGGTATTTGCCAGTTCTCCGAACTGCTCAAAATTTCTGCTACCGGTTCTCCAAAGCATTTTTTTCTACAACCTCTTCCGCTGGAAAAAATTATTTAGAAAAGAATGCTTTTAAAAGGCTCCTCTGACGATCCCAGCTGAGTTGCCTGATCGTCAGAGCCTTTTTCTTTTAAAGGCAAAATGCTTTTAAAAGCAAAGAAAAACCTCTGATGATCGGGCAACTCAGCTGGGATCATCAGAGGAGCCTTTTAAAAGCGTTTTTTTTACAACCTCTTCAGCCGAAGAGGTTGTAGGAAAAAATGCTTTTAAAAGCCTCTGACGATTATCAGAGCCTTTTTTTTTTACTTTTAAAAGCATTTTTTCGGTTGAAGAAAAAATGCTTTGAAAAGAAAAGAAAAGAAAAGAAAAGAAAAGAAAAGAAAAGAAAAGAAAAACCCTCTGATGATTGCGCAGCTCAGCTGGGCATGGGGGGAGCAGGGATTTTTGCTACCGGTTCTCCGAACCACCCGCCGCCATCGCTACCGGATCGCGTGATCCGGTCCGAACCGGGAGCCTTTCACCGCTGCTGCTGACTCATTCTCATTTCATCATCTCGTTTTACAGCCTTACAGGAGCTGGCCAGCTTTAAATCTGCATTACAGTGACAAATTGCTAAGTGAATGTTTTAACAAATAAATCATACTGCAACGTCCGAGTTAATTCTTGACGTGCTCTTTAGAAAGCTGCTCTCTTATTCCATCTTTGCTGCAGTGACCTACTATAACAGCAATCTGGTGCAGAAGTATCATCCTTGTTTCTGGACAGATGGACAATACCTTTGTTGCTTCCAGACTGCAAAAATGGCCATGGGTTGCAAAGTCCTGACCGGCAGAAGTCAAAGTAAGAAATCATCCCCTTGTGCCTTCACTCTGATCTCAACCTCCATCCATCCTTCTTCCTTTATTTGTGCAGGCAGGTCCTCGAGTTACAGCCACTTGTTTAGTGGCTGTTCAGAGTTAGAACAGCACTGAAAAAAAAAAACTGGTCCTCCTCGCACTTAGGACATTCCCCACAGTCATGTGATCAAAAAATTAGGCGCTTGGTCGCTGGCATGTTTTTGCAATGGCTGCGGCATCCTGGAGTCGTGTGATCTGCGACCATCCCAGTTGGCTTTGATAAGCAAAGTCAAGGAAGGAAGCTGGATTCACTTAACGTCCAGTGATTCACTTAATGACAAAAATGGTTATAAAATTAGGCGGGACTCACTGAACAACTATCTTTTTTTTTTAATTTTATTTTACACAATCTGACAAACACACAACATATAACATATAAATATTTCCTATTTCTAAACAGTGTTTCTTAGCGGTCTTCTTTCGCTTTTATACCTTTCCCCCCGTATCACATTTGTTATTTTATTTTCTTTCTTATCCCTTTTTCTTTATGTACATTAAATTATCTAATATTAATAGCTTTACTTTTCTAGATTCTTATATATTTATTATTTACATATTGTACATTCCTAATACATTCTGTACATTCTAATTTCTCCCCTTTATTTTTTTCCCTTTATTTCTGGACACAAACCATTCATACCATTCATTCAGACTATTGTCTTACACACTGTAAGCCGCCCTGAGTCTTTGGAGAAGGGCGGGATATAAATGTAAATAAAAATAAAATAAAAAATTCCAGATTATATTGTATAATAATCTGTCTCTTCTTTCTCTTTAATTTCTTTTGTTAACTTGAACAACTATCTTGATTAGCAGTGGAAATTTTGATCCCAATGGTGAGCCTAAGCCAAGGACTACCTGTCGTGGTTAGCCACCTATGGCCAGAAAAGCTGGGTATCATGTCTGTCTGTCAGCCAGCCAGTAAGCCAGTCTAAGCAGAGTATCATGTCTTGTCTGTCTGTCTGTCAGCCAGTCAATCAATCAATTACACTTGTTAGATCTGATGATGGAAGAGACGGACGCAGCTTTTTCAGTAACAACAGCTCTTTATCAGTAGACCAGCACAACCCAACTGAGTGCTAGTCTGGCAGTGTCCTCTTTTATAGAGGGCTGCAAGATGGCTTAATCAATGAGCTTTAAGTATTTTCCCGCCTTTTTGGAGGATCTGTGTGAAAACTATATGCCATTCAACTACTACCCTCAAAACGACGCTATAGAGCACTGCACACCAGAACAGTTTTTTCCCGAAGGCCATCACTCTGCTAAACAAATAATTCCATCAACACTGTCAAACTATTTACTGAATCTGCACTACTATTAATCTTCTCATAGTTCCCATCACCAATCTCTTTCCACTTATGACTGTATGACTATAACTTGTTGCTGGCAATCCTTATGATTTATATTGATATATTGACCATCAATTGTGTTGTAAATGTTGTACCTTGATGAACGTATCTTTTCTTTTATGTACACTGAGAGCATATGCACCAAGACAAATTCCTTGTGTGTCCAATCACACTTGGCCAATAAAAATTCTATTCTATTCTATTCTATTCTATTCTATTCTATTCTATTCTATTCTATTCTATTCTATTCTATTCTATTCTATTCTATTCTATTCCTTTTACGGTACATAACACTTGTCCTTTCCTTGAAGGTTTCAAAAGTGGCCGTTCGCTTCAGAAGCCTGAAAAGCCATTGCCCCCGACGCCGGAGGAGAATCAGGTAACTTTCCGGGCTGCTGTGGCTACTATTACCACTACAACCCTAATCCCCTACTGCTACTACATTTGTGTCAGAAGCAACTTCTAAGGCGCTTTCCGGATTGAAAGGATTAGCCGGTGACATCACAATGGCACCCAAGGGGGCTCTTTCACATCCCTGTTATTTTCCCGATGAAATGGTACCTATTTACCTACTTGCATTTGCATGCTTTCGAACTGATGGGTGGGCAGGAGCTGGAGCAAATTGATGGGAGCTCATTCCCTGACGTGGCTCATTCTTCGGTTTCAATCAGCCGAGCTGTCGACCTCTCAACGGTCTTTTGATTCAGTGTCCTAACCACATGAGCCAATGCAACCCCCCCTCCCCCTGGTGTGGGTAGATTCAACACCACGGATGCCTGGGCATTCTTGTGACCAGATTCCTGGAACAGCGGTGGGTAGCCCCCGGTTTTGACTGGTTCTATAGAACCGGTAGTAAAACCGGCAGGAGGCTCCGCCCACTGACCCAAACTTCATCAAAACTCTTCTGCACATGCGCAGAAGAGCGTGCGTGAGCAGAGCGCCTGCACATGCGCGGGCATGATGCAAACCGGTAGTAAATGTAAATAGAACCCACCTCTGCTCTGGAAGGCCTTACTATTTTTCTCCTTGTTTTTCCAATCCTTCCGAAGTTCATGAAGAAGCCTCTGCCGCCCAAACCAATCCCCAGCATTCCTTCTAAGACGAGGAAAGTGATCGCTCTCTACGATTACACCCCCATGAATGACCAGGATTTGCAGCTACAGAAAGGGGAAGAATATCTGATCCTGGAGGAGAGCAGTGAATCTTGGTGGCGAGCCCAAGACCAGAATGGGTATGAGATGGGAGAAGGGCAATGGCTGGATTGTCTTGGGTTGACTTCATTGTAGTTTGGTTTATGGTCTAGATCAGGGGTCTCCAACCTTGGCAACTTTAAGCCTGGCGGATTTCAACTCCCAGAATTCCCCAGCCAGCTGGCTGGGGAATTCTGAGAGTTGAAGTCCTCCAAGCTTAAAGTTCCCAAGGTTGGAGACCCCTGATCTAGATCAGCGTTTCTCAATTTTGGCCACTTTAAGATCTGTGGACTTCAACTCCCAGAATTCCTCAGCCAACCAATACTGGTATAGATTGATGTTGGCTTAGCATTTCAGGAGATAGCGTCGTGGTGGCGCAGTGGTTAGAGTGCAGCACTGCAGGCTACTGCAATTTGGCAGTTCGAATCTCACCAGGCTCAAGGTTGACTCAGCCTTCTGAGGTGGGTAAAATGAGGACCCAAGTTGTTGGGGGCCATAGGCTGACTCTGTTAACTGCTTAGAGAGGGCTGTAAAGCACTGTGAGGCGGTCTATAAGTCTAAGTGCTATTGCTATTGCTAGAGTTCCCAAGAATTTATTTTGAAGGGTGTGGGTGGGTGTGGGTGTGTATGCAAATGCCTTTAGTTTTAATGCACAGCTAAAATATATGTCCCATCCCTTCTGACTTGAATCCTTTAATCATGGGAATTTCCCACTGGAGTGGCAACAAAGGTATCCTTACGATTTATATTGACTGTTTCCTAATATGATTTGATTGCTTAATTGTACCCTATGACTATCATTCAGTGTTGTACTTTAGGATTCGTGATGAACGTATCTTTTCTTTTATGTACACTGAGAGCGTATGCACCAAGACAAATTCCTTGTGTGTCCAAACACACGTGGCCAATAAAAAAACTATTCTATTCTATTCTATTCTATTCTATTCTATTATATTCTATTCTATTCTATTCTATTCTATTCTACTCTACTCTACTCTACTCTACTCTACTCTACTCTACTCTACTCTACTCTACTCTACTCTACTCTATTCTATTCTATTATTTGTACCCTATGACTATCATTAAGTGTTATACTTTAGGATTCTTGATGAATGTATCTTTTCTTTTATGTACACTGAGAGCATATGCATCAAGACAAATTCCTTGTGTGTCCAATCACATTTGGCCAATAAAGAATTCTATTCTATTCTATTCTATTCTATTCTATTCTATTCTATTCTATTCTATTCTATTCTATTCTATTCTACTCTACTCTACTCTACTCTACTCTACTCCTATTCTATTCTATTCTATTCTATTCTATTCTATTCTATTCTATTCTATTCTATTCTATTCTATTCTTTGTACCCTATGACTATCATTAAGTGTTATACTTTAGGATTCTTGATGAATGTATCTTTTTTTATGTACACTGAGAGCGTATGCATCAAGACAAATTCCTTGTGTGTCCAATCACACTTGGCCAATAAATAATTCTATTATTCTATTCTATTCTATTCTATTCTATTCTATGTCAGTTTTGAGCACAATGTTCAGTAAGGCTTATATTCAACTTGTTATGCTATATGAGCATCAAGATTCTAGTTTTTGGATTTGCCATTCTGTTAGACAATAAAGGAAGCCTGATCTTATCTTCCTTCTTCCTCTTCCCCTCCCCCTTCTTGCTTCCTTCCATCCAGGAAACAAGGTTACATCCCCTCCAATTACATCACTGAAACAAGAGATTCTCTGGAGATATTTGAGTGAGTGTCCTCTGAACCATGGGCTGCATCCATTCATGGAGATGACAGATGTACTCTAACACAATGAATGGAGTCCAGATGGCAGAAAACTGATGGACTGTATTATTATTCAGTCCATGTCTGAGCTCTTCTGCTTCATTGACAGTCAGTCATTTCTTCCTCCAGATGTTTCATTCCTCCTCCACCATTTGAGATTATAGTTAGTTGACCTGGACTCCAGACGCAGAAGATCAGCTAGTAATAAGATGGGTGGGACCAGATGCTCAACATTGTTTTGTCCTATATTGGCATCAAACAGGGCAGGTTTGGGAATGAACCACTAATAAAATATTTTTGTTGTGGCCCGCTGGTGGCCGGTGGAGCTGGCAGCAAAGTTGGACAGTGAGGAAGTTGGGGAGGAGTCCTGGGGGCTGGGGAAAGCTCAAACGAGGGCTCTGTGTTGGAGGCAGAGAGGGAGCTAGACAGCAGTGAGGCAGAGGAGCAGCTGGAGCCTGTTCCCAGTGTGCGCATGTGCAGAGCTGCCAGAAGACAAGAACAACTAAGAAAGCAGGGTCGACTTGGGACTAAAGCCACACCTTGGAGGTGATTGGTCCCTCCCATAGAGGAGTGAATGGGGAGTGGGCTTTTGCAGGAAACAATTCGTTCGTTCAGTCCTTTCAAGAGTGGAAAGTTCTGTTTGCGAGTCTCTAAGAGACTCTGTGCCAAGTTTTGCCTTTACTGCGTTTGGAAACTAGTTATCTGGCAGCTTTCCAAGCAAGATAAGGTTTGTGTTGATAAATATTCCTCTGAAAGACTGTTGTCCAAGCCTTGCTGACTGTGAATGAAAGGAATTCACAGTCATGTAAATAAAAGGGGGTTTGCCAGGACCAAGACTCTGCTAGGTCAGAGTCCTAGGTCAGAACAATTTGGGAGAATTTCATTTTCATTCTTTACTCCAAATAAATCCCTCCCACAAGGCTCTAAGCTTGACCTTCATCCTAGGTGTTCTTTCTTGACAACTATCTTATCATGTTTTAGGTGGTATTTGAAAAACATAACCAGAAGGCAAGCAGAAGAATTGCTGAAGAAAGAGGTATTGTCTTGTGTCTGTCTTTCGTTGCAAGCAATTTATGTTTCCCAACCCTTGCAAATTAAAGTTGTATGGGCTTCTTCAATTCCCAGAATTCCCCAGCCAGCTTTTTTTTTTTGGACCCGGGGGTGGGGGGGAGGAGATTTGTTAGCTGGGGAATTCTGGGAGTTGAAATCCACACATCTTCAACCGGCCAAGTTTGAGAAACACTGCAAGGAATTCTAAGTAAGGATTTTGGGAAATCATTTTTAACTGTGAATACTGTACACCCGTAATAGCGAACCTATGGCACGTGGAGCCATATCAGTGGGCACATGAGCCAGCTCCGGTGCAGCTGGGCCCACCAGAAGTAGGGAAACAGGCTGTTTCCTGCCTCCGCAGGGCCTAGAGAGGCTCTCGAGCCTGGGGAGAGCAAAAAAACGGGCTTTCCGGTCCCACCAGAAGTCAGCAAACGGGCCATTTCCGGGCTCCAGAGGGCCTCCGGGGCAGTGGGGAAGGCCGTTTTCGCCCTCCCCAGGCTCCTAGAGAGGCTCTGGAGCCTGGGGAGAGCAAAAAAAGGGACCTACTGGGCCCACCATGACATCACGTTCAAAAAGCGAGGGGAACGTGGGGGGAGTTATGCGTGCATGCGTGGGGCGCATAGAATTATGGGTGTGGGCACACGCGTGCCCACAAACCCCACACTCCCCACACTTTTGGCACGTGATGGCAAAAGGGTTAGCCACCACTGCTGTACACTGTGTATGTTTTGTACCCCTTTTATTTCTGCTTAGCTTCTGGATCAGGAGTAGCTAATGTGACCAAGAACTAGTTTGTATAGCGCATCATTTCATTCTAAGATCCTAAATTGTATGCCAAGGATTTCTTTTTGCTTATAACCCTTGTTAAGGGTGCAGTAGATTCAGATGCAGAGTTCAGGCAAACCTACTTAAGTTTTACTACTACTAACTACTACTTGCTACTAGGGCTAGTAATCCGGCATTTTAGGTCAGTGTAGCTTTCTCAAAGGGCTTAGATGCAACCTCACAAGAGTGGCTTCCATCAGGAAACCCAAGTCTTGTCTTACACTGAAAAATTAATCATCCCCCAATCTTCACCACTGAAAAATGTAAGCATTTCTATATTTCAGGGCAAAGATGGCGGTTTCATCGTTCGAGATTCTATCAGCAAGACAGGCAAATACACCGTTTCTGTGTTTGCTAAGTCCTCTGGGTGAGTGTTGTTTCATGTGGAGTAATTAAGCACACTACAAGCCATTCACTGTGCAGAAACCATTTTACTATACTAGAGAGGGGGTAATACAGCAAGAACAGGCAATGCCTTACAGGAACGATGGAGATGAATCCTAGAGAAGGCAATATGATACAGGAAAAAAAAAATCTACAATGGAGAGGAACGATAGAGCTGCATATAAGGTAGACCTAACACCTGTAACAAGTGTGACTGGCTGTTAAAAAAATAGAAGTGAATTCCACACCAGGCTAGTCCTCAGGAAGGGCTCCATCTGTAGATTTAAGCAACGTATTAGGAGAAACGTCCTTATGGTTGACAGTGGGATAGGCTGCTTGAAGGTCCATAGTTTTTGTATGGAAAAATTGACCAAATAAGAATGACAACAAAAAAAATTCAATAATATCGTTTAGTTATGGGGAATTTTGTTCACTTGGCTTAAGCTTATTAATTATGCAGGACAAAGGCATAATTTTTAGCCAGTTCTAAGTTCCTAGATAATATAAAGCAATACGTATTTTTGTTTCTTACAGATCCTCCATTGTATCATTAATTGTTAAACAATTTAAATAAAGAGGGAGGGGAGAAATTCCTGCACTGAATAATGGGGTAGACTAGATCAGTAGTGAGTTTCAAATCCCGCCGCTACCAGTTCGCTATCGCAGAGTGTTTTTGATGACGTCTGGGCGGGTGGGTGGAGCCTCCCGCCGCTGCCGGTTCGCCCGAACTGAGCTGAACCGGGAGTAACCCACCGCTGGACTAGATGACCTCCACATCCCATTCCAACTTTCCCACTTTTTCTTTCTAAACGGGGTGGACTTTCTTCTCTCTCTTTTCCTACAGCAGCGGCTCCTTCCTCCGGATGCCCCAATTTCTCATGTCACCGTCTTTGTTTCTCTTGGAATCCCTTTTTAAACACCCGATTGCTTCCTTAGGGAACCTCAGGGCACCATCCGCCATTATGTGGTGTGCTCGACGCCCCAGAACAAATATTTCCTGGCCGAGAAGCACCACTTCAGCACTATCCCGGAGCTCATCAACTATCACCAACACAACTCCGCAGGTGAGGATGAGCAGCTGTTTGGTAAAGGTGTCCACAATTGACCGCTTAGCTGGTTGAGTTGAATCTGGGAAGCTGCACCCCGCCTCTCTGATTTAATTTCCTAGAAGCATGCCATGTTGGATGCTCTGGAGCAGTTCTGACCTAGCTCCCCAAATACGACCAACTCTCAGAAGATGCCTTTATTAGGAGTGCAGGCAGCCCCGGCAAAAAAGTTTCTCTTTCAAACTCAGGCTAACAAGTCCGCCCGCCCAGAAGATGAATAGTTGTCTGCCACACCTATTCATCTCCACCCCCTGCCTTTTATCCCCAGAGCTAGGGTGGGCTTTCGTTAGCAGCTGTGGTTCTTCTGACCGAAGGACCAGCCCATGGATTTCCACTGTTCTCCTCTCCTCTGCCTTCTGTACATTCGCGCGTCAGGCACTGGACCTAGCTGTTCCTCCTCTTCCTCATCAGACACTTCCAGACCTGGGGGCTGTTGACTTTCCATTTGAGGGCTGACGGGGGGCCCAGGCCCAGGCCCAGGCCCAGGCTCTGCCTCTGTCTCTTTCTGTGCCAGTTCCATTCCCTCTTCCCCCTCGGAACACTCAGGTTGCCCTAATGCTCATCCTGACTCCCACACCGCCTCCTCCTTCTCTGATTTGGCTGCTGGAGGGGCCAGCAGCCAACGGGCCACAACAGGAGCATTGTGGGTAGTTTATGCCAGCAATCTCCTTGGAGGACCAGAAGACATGCCAGCTTGGACTCCGAACCTTAGCAGTAGCCCAGAAGTACCGAAACATTGTGCTAATATTTATTTATTTATTTATTTAATCATATTTATATACCGCCCTATCTCCCAAGGGACTCAGGGCGGTTTACAGGCACTAAAAACAGATAAATAGAATATAAATACAATATAAAACATTTAAAAAACTTATTCTAAAGCCCGTCCAATTAAAAATAGAAATAAAACCCAATTTAAAACCCAAAATTTAAAATCTAGCTCAATCCTGCACAATTAAATAAGTATGTTTTAAGCCCAGCGGAAGGTCCAAGGTCCAAAGCTGACGAAGTCCGGGGTAGATCGTTCCAGAGGGTGGGAGCCCCACAGAGAAGGCCCTTCCTGGGCGCCGCCAGACGACATTGCCTCGCTGACGGCACCCTGAGGAGACCCTCTCTGTGAGAGCGCACGGACGGTGGGAGGTATTCGGTGCAGTAGGCGGTCCCGTAAATAACCCGGCCCAATGCCATGGAGCGCTTTAAAGGTGGTCACCAAAACCTTGAAGCGCACCCGAAGGCCACAGGAAGCCAGTGCAGTCTGCGCAGGATAGGTGTCATATGGGAGCCACGAGGGCTCCATCTATCACCAGCGCAGCTGCATTCTGACTAACTGTAGCCTCCGGATGCCCCTCAAGGGGAGCCCCATGTAGAGAGCATTGCAGTAATCCAGGCGAGACATCACGAGTGCGTGAGTAACCGTGGATAGGGCATCCCGGTCCAGAAAGGCGCAACTGGCGTACCAGGCGAACCTGGTAGAACGCTCTCCTGGAGACGGCCGTCAAATGCTCTTCTAGAGACAGCCGCTCATCCAGGAGGACGCCTAAGTTGCGGACCCTCTCCATCGGGGCCAATGACTCGCCACCGATGTTCAGCCGGATTTAGCTGACTGTACCGGGATGCCGCATCCACAGCCACTCTGTCTTGGCGGGATTGAGCTTGAGCCTGTTTCTCCCCATCCAGACCCGTCGGCCTCCAGACACCGGGACAGCACTTCGATAGCTTCGTTGGGGTGGTTCGGTGTGAAAAGTACAGCTGAGTATCATCCGCATACAGCTGATACTTCACACGAAACCACTGATGATCTCACCCAGCGGTTTCATGTAGATGTTAAACAGAAGGCGAGAGATCGACCCCGCGGCACCCCACAAGTGAGGCGCCTCGGGGCGACCTCTGCCCCCTGTCAACACCGACTGCGACGGTCGGAGAGATAGGAGGAGAACCACCGATAAACGGTGCCTCCCACTCCCAATCCCCAACCGCGCAGCAGGATACCATGGTCGATGGTATCGAAGCCGCTGAGAGGTCTAATAGGACCAGGGCAGAGGAACAACCCTATCCTGGCCCTCCAGAGATCATCTACCAACGCGACCAAAGCCGTCTCCGTGCTGTAACCGGGTCGGAAACCGGACTGGAACGGGTCTAGATAGACAGTTTCATCCAGGTGCAAGGGAAGCTGATATGCCACCATACTCTCTACAACCTTCGCCGCAAAGCGAAGGTTGGAGACCGGACGATAATTACCTAAAACAGCCGGGTCCAGGGAAGGCTTCTTAAGGAGGGGCCTCACCACCGCCTCTTTCAAGGCGGCCGGGAAGACACCCTCCACCAAAGAAGCGATCGTAATCGCCTGGAGCCAGCCTCGTGTCACCTCCCGAGTGGCCAGCACCAGCCAGGATGTGTCATGTCTTCTCAGAACACTTAAATGTTTTTATTTAAATATATTTAAATGTACTTAAACGGGTCTTCAGACTCTCACCTAGCTCCCACAGACAGTTCAGCCCTTCTCAGTTAAACAAAAGCTGTTGATTGTTTAATCCCTACCGCAGAATGTGGTTGATATCCGTGTGCTTAGCAAAAGGCAAAGGTTATTCTGAAGATAAAACATACTTCACAGCTTTGGCCTCTATGCAAATTTTTCATGATGGTTTTGGAGCATAGGAGGGTGCCTTTGAATTGGCCTTGACTCCTGGCAACTACCTGGACAGGTGCCTGCATTCCGTTCCATTGTACTTTACTGTACTCTGTTCTATTCTACTCTACTGTATTCCATAATTCTGCTCTACTCTACTCTATTCTACTCTATTATATTCCATAATTCTATTCTACTCTGCTCTACTCCATAATTCTGTTCTACTCTACTCTACTCTACTCTACTCTACGCTACTCATTTTATTTTATTTTATTTTATTTTATTCTATTCTTTATTTTTTTTATTTTTTATTTTTAGTATTTTTTTTTATTTTTGTTTTATTAATTATTATTTGGCAGCATTTTAAGAAGTAGTTTCCTCTTGCCTCTTTCCTCCTAGGACTGACAAGGTCACCCAGTTGTTTCCATGCCCAAGGCAGAACTAGAACTTCCAATCTCCTGGTTTCTAGTCCAGTGCCTCCAGTTACTATACCAAACAGACTCTTCTTGTATTGAATAACCTTCTAATAACATCGTTATTTTTATCCACCAGGTCTTATCTCCCGATTAAAGTATCCTGTGTCAACACAGCAAAAATCTGCTCCGTCCACTGCAGGACTTGGATATGGTAATACCTGGATGTCCTTAACTGTGTGATGCCGTTGGTTGGCTTCACTGAACTAGATCCATAAACACCTTAGCAGTTGTTAAGCTTTCTTTCTTTTCTTTGGCATTTCATGCACTGCGCATTCTCAGAAGCAATGGGTGGAAACTAATCAAGGAGAGAAGCAATCTAGAACTAAGGAGAAATTTCCTGACAGTTAGAACAATTAATCAGTGGGACAACTTGCCTCCAGAAGTTGTGAATGCTCCAACACTGGAAATTTTGAAGAAGATGTTGGATAACCATTTGTCTGAAGTGGTGTAGGGTTTCTTGCCTAAGCAGGGGGTTGGACTAGAAGACCTCCAAGGTCCCTTCCAACTCCTATTCTATTCTATTCTATTCTATTCTATTCCATTCCATTCTATTCCATTCCATTCCATTCCATTCCATTCCATTCCATTCCATTCCATTCCATTCCACTCCACTCCACTCCACTCCACCTCTTCTCTTCTCTTCTCTTCTCTTCTCTTCTCTTCTCTTCTCTTCTCTTCTCTTCTCTTCTCTCCTCTCCTCTCCTCTCCTCTCCTCTCCTCTCCTCTCCTCTCCTCTCCTCCCTTCCCTTCCCTTCCCTTCCCTTCCCTCCCTTCCCTTCCCTTCCCTTCCCTTCCCTTCCCTTCCCTTCCCTTCCCTTCTATTCTATTCTATTCTGTAGTTCATGTTGGGCATATTAACCCCGTTAATTCAGTAGCCAGTATTAAAGTAGTTAATTCAATAGCATATTTCATATACAGCCTATATATTACTGTATATTTGATATACAGCCTATATTACTGTATATTTGATGTGTGGTTGTGGCTCAAAGGCTTCCTACAAGGCCTTCAGTGACGTTATATTAGATGTTTTGGGACATTGCGGGAAATGGTCCATGGTGGTCTTCTTCTTGTCCAACTGGATTTTACACCCACCCCTGGGCTTTGTGTCATCCTTAGGGGCATGGGAGATTGACCTGAAAGAACTGACATTTCTGAAAGAACTGGGGACCGGCCAGTTTGGAGTGGTGAAGCATGGCAAGTGGCGGGGTCAATACAACGTGGCCATCAAGATGATCAAAGAAGGCTGCATGTCGGAAGACGCCTTTATCGATGAAGCCAAAGTCATGATGTGAGCCAACATCTCCTTTTCTTCTTTTCTCTGTCAAGACTTTCCTTTAGAACTTGTCACCTTCCAGGGCTTCAACTCCCAACATCCTGTTCTGACCCAGCTCCTCAGACACAGCAAACCCTCTGACGTGAACTCAAAAGATTCCTTTATTAGGAATGCTGGAAGCCCCGGCAAAAAGTTTCTCTCGCAGGCTAACAAGTCCATCCGTCCGTCCGGAAGATGGATAGTTGCCTGCCACACTTAATTCATCTCCAGCCCCTGCCTTTTATCCCCAGAGCTAGGGTGGGGCTTCGCTAGCAGCTCATGGATTTCCACTGCTCTCCTCTCCTCTGCCTTCTGCGCATCCACATGTCAGGCACTAGACCCAGCTGTTCCTCCTTTTCCTCATCAGCCACCTCCAGACCTGGGGGCTGTTGACTCTCCACTGAGGGCTGACGGATGGCCCAGGCTCTGTCTCTCTCTCTCTGCCAGCTCTATTCCCTCTTCCCACTGGGAGCTCTCAGGTTGCCCAGATGTTGACCCTGACTCCCACGTCTCCTCCTCCTCCTCTGATTTGGGTGCAATACATCCTTCCTCTCTTGCTATGCTTGCTGGGATTCCATTCCAATTCTGAAGGCATCTCTGGACTTTCAGATTGCCCAGTTTGGTCCATCACACATGTTGGAGGCTCAGACTGATTTCAACTCAGCTCTTGTTGGAGCCCTGTCGTGAAAGGAAGTGTATTTGGGTAGATAATTCTCAATTATTGACTTGAAGACAATTCTCTTCCGTCTGTAGCTAGAAGTAAGACTTATCTTTGCAATGGATTTGAATGTTACCCTTGGACATTTTTCCTTCCTGCCACTTATATGAAAAGCCAGTTTGGAGTGAAGTACTGTGTTGTGTCCCACTCCTCCTCTGACGTCCGGGTCTGGGAAATCTGTATCAAGCGTGGCCACGAAGCCTCTGCAGCTTTGCCAAATTCCTGTCAGAGTTCTCAGGGCAGGCAGGAATCCAAGGTGTGACTTCAGCAACCGGATGAGACTTTGCCTGACTCAAGGAATACCAAAAAGCAGATCCTTTATATAGGCCATGGGGTGTGGCTCCATGACTCAGCACTTATCCAGGCCTGCCCCTCCCTTCCTTTTGCTGACGTCGCCTCTCCATTCTCCGGAAGCGGGGATCAGCCCACCTTTCGTCTTCCTGCTCAACTGCCGGCAATTCTAGCTCGTGGCTAGCTTCCTGCTCACATGCTATAGGAGGGAGGTTTGTTTGCTCAGTCTGTCTGGGCATGGTGCCAGGGCTGGGAGGCATGCCAGGCCATTCTTCTTCACTATCAGTCTCTGGCTGAGATAGCAGGAGATGGGAGGGGCCCGGCTGCAGAGAGGAGGGTGGGCGAGGCACAACATACTGGGTTTGCACACCACGCCAACTAAGGTTGGTTTAATCAGGATTTATTCCTTATATAAACCACAGTCGGTGTTTAACAACCTATTGATTGTTTGAACGACAACAGCTGAGTTCCTGAAACATGCCTAGTCCAAGCCGAACAATTTATATGATGGCTTTGATCTGCTCTTTATTTTCGCCATTTGATGGGAAAAACAGGGACGAAGGGGAAAAGTGGATTTCTAAACCAATGAGGTTCTTGCTTTCCTTTTCAGGAATCTTTCCCATCCCAACCTGGTGCAGCTGTTTGGGGTTTGCACTAAGGAAAGACCAATCTTGATTATCACAGAATACATGTCCAAAGGTTGCCTCTTGACCTACTTGCGGGATACTCGGCGGTCCTTCCAGGCCACTGAGCTTTTAGATATGTGCAAGGATGTCTGTGAGGCCATGGAGTATCTGGAATCCAAACAGTTTCTACACAGGGACCTGGTAGGTGACATACTACTTAACTCACCAAGGGAGAAATCTCAAGTCAATGTCTTTGGGTTGTCCTACTGCAGTGACTTTGTCATGGATGAGGCGTGGATGACTTGTGGCCTTCCAGATGTTGCTGCAGGACACATCTCTGTGACCTTAGCCAACATATCTACTGATACAGGTTTCTGGAGATGTCTGGCAGTACTGGAAGACCACAACTTCTTCCTCCGACGAGGGTGAAAATGCTATCAGGAACCCTCAATCTAATGATGGAGATATTAGAACTGGGGTGAAAGCGCTATCAGATCTTCAAACTGGGATAATGATGGAGGTTGGAGGTTCTACAACTGGTGAAAGTGCTTTTAGGATTGCTCAAACTGGGATGATGATGGAGGTTCTAGAATGGAAGGTGAAAGTGCCATCAGGATTGGTCAAACTGGGATAATGATGGGGGTTCTAGAATGGGGATGAAATTGCCATCAGGATTGCTGAAACTGGGATGATGATGGAGGTTCTAGAATGGAAGGTGAAAGTGCCATCAGGATTGCTGAAACTGGGATGATGATGAAGGTTCTAGAACAGGGGTGAAAGTGCCATCAGGATTGGTCAAACTGGGGTAATGATGGAGGTTCTAGAACGGGGATGAAATTGCCATCAGGATTGCTCAAACTGGGATAATGATGGAGGTTCTAGAACAGGGGTGAAAGTGCCATCAGGATTGGTCAAACTGGGATAATGATGGAGGTTCTAGAACGGGGATGAAATTGCCACCAGGATTGCTCAAACTGAGATATTGATGGAAGTTCTAGAACAGGGGTGAAAATGCCATCAGGGTGCCCCAAAGTGCCCCAAATTCACACCATGCAGCGATAGGATAGTTTACCTGCCTTGATGGTTTCAGGGGGTTTGTCTCTTCTATCCAAAGGAAATTTCTTTCTTTAAAATATTTACAATCAGTTCTTCATGCGGAAAATCTTGTAACAAGCTTGAGCATCCTGACTCTAAGAATATGGTAATTTTAAGTTTAGGCTGGTTCATGACTGTAACAAATACTGATATGCTTTATTACGGTATCAACACTATTTATACGAAGCTTCCTCTGTCTGCCACAGGCTGCTCGCAACTGCTTGGTCAACGAACAAGGGGTGGTCAAAGTCTCCGACTTCGGCCTTTCCAGGTGAGTTTTGGTGCCGATGGGGCTGCAGGTTGGGATTGTTGCCAAGGTTGAGAAAGGGTCTCTTTTCTTCAATGGACTGGGAGCCACTTGAGTTTCTGGCTCGAGGATTACAGCGTCAAGTTGCCCGACCCAACCTTCTCCTCGCAGGTATGTCTTGGATGATGACTACATCAGCTCCGTGGGAACCAAATTTCCAGTCCGGTGGTCTCCTCCAGAGGTTCTTCTCTACAGCAAGTTCAGCAGCAAATCGGACGTCTGGGCTTTTGGTGAGCAGACCGTGTGAATCCGAATCAGAATAGCGCTGAAAGGGACTTTGGAGGTCTTCTAGTCCAGCCCCCTGCTCAAGCAGGAGACCCTATGCCGTTTCAGTCAGGTGGCTGTCCAGTCTCTCCTTAAAAACGTCCAGTGATTATTTATTTATTTAGATTTTTATACCGCCCTTCTCCCGAAAGACTCAGAGCGGTGAACAGCCAAATAAAAACAACTAGTACATAAATAAGCTTAAAAACATATTAAAAACTAATTATAAACTGGCCAAATTTAAAATTAACACTAAAATAAACAGTCCTAAAACCCCTCTTAAAATTCCCTCAAGCTAGCCCCGCACGGTGGAATAGAAAAGTCTGTGATGGAGCACCCACAACATCTGAAGGCCAGCTGTCCCACTGGTTAATTGTCCTCACTGTTAGGAAGTTTCTCCTTAATTCCAGATTGCTTCTTTCCTTGATCAGTTTCCATCCATTGTTCCTTGTCTTTGCCTGCTGGTGCTTTGGAAAATGAGTTGACCCCCCTCTTCTTTATGGCAGCCTCTCAAATCCTGGAATATTGCTATCATGTCACCCCTAGTCCTTCTTTTCTCTAGACTAGCCAAATCCAACCATTTTTCACGTGTTTTAACATCCAGGACTTTAATCGTCTTAGTTGCTCTTTTTTGCACTTTTTCCAAAGTCTCAACATCTTTTTTTTGTCATGTGGTGACCAAAACTGGATGCAGTATTCCAGGTGTGGCCTTACTAAGGATTTATAAAGTGGTACTTGATAAAGAACCACTTTATAAGGTATGGGCACAGAAGGTGAAGTATCGGAGGGAGAAACCATCATGGCCGACGAATGTAATGACAAAATATTCTTGGCCACAGAGTTTACCATTGATAAGGCTCCCAGAACAGACATGGGGGAAAAGGTGGTTCCAGTTCAATCATTTGGCACCCAGTGGTGGGATTCAAATTTTTTTTACTACCGGTTCTGTGGGCGGGGCTTGGTGGTCGTGGCATGGCTTGGTGGGCATGGCAGGGGAAGGTTACTGCAAAATCCCCATTTCCTCCCGATCAGCTGGGACTCGGGAGGCAGAGAATAGATGGGGGTGGGGCCAGTCAGAGGAGGTATTTACTGGTTCTCCGAACTACTCAAAATTTCCGCTACTGGTTCTCCAGAACTGGTCAGAACCTGCTGAATACCATCTCCGCACCCACTTCTGTCAGACTATTTACTGAATCTGCACTACTATTAATCGTCTCATAGTTCCCATCACCAATCTCTTTCCACTTATGACTGTATGACTATAACTTGTTGCTGGCAATCCTTATGATTTATATTGATATATTGACCATCAATTGTGTTGTAAATGTTGTACCTTGATGAACGTATCTTTTCTTTTATGTACACTGAGAGCATATGCACCAAGACAAATTCCTTGTGTGTCCAATCACACTTGGCCAATAAAATTCTATTCTTTTCTATTCTATTCTTCTACAGTAAGTGGCCAAAATTGTGGAAACCGTTTGGGAAAAGTGTATTTTCTAAAACTAGCTAGTAACACCACTTTTTGTGAGGAGTAGCACCATAAAATTATATATCAATGGAAAGATAATTTAATCAAGAACGTAATGCAATAACTTTTGTGAAGGATTTGCTATTAGAATAGCGGTTACAGTATAAAGATGAAAAGAGAAACATGTAGAAAAAACAAAGATACACAAAAATTATCACCATAGTAAAAACGAGATATACAAAACTTATCACCATGTCAGTTGATACTTAGTTGGGTAACCTTTAGCATGAATTACGGCCTTACAACGTCTTCCCATGGAGTGAACCAAGTCTTTTAGTTCTGCAACTGTTATCATGTGAAACCAAGATTGAAAGATGGCTTCTATTAACTGGGTTTTATTGCTGGGTCGCTTCCGACTAATAAGATTCTTTAGTCGGCTCCATAGATTTTCACTTGGTTTATCCCAGCAGTGGAATAGGATTATCTTGAAACTCCAGAAAAAAGTGGTGCTATTAGCCATCAAACCTCAAAAATACACTTTCCCCAAAAGGTTTCCACAATTTTGGCCACTACTGTAAGTGGGCAAGAGATTAGATTCCAGGAATTTTGTCCCTCCAGTTGTAGCTCCATGAGAAAAACACCTCTCAAAATGAAGGGGATGTAAGTAACATAATTGCACCTGACAATACAGGTAGTCCTGGATTTACGACCATAACTGAACCCAAAATTTCCCCAGCTATAAAAGACAGTTGTTCAGTGAGTTTTGCCCCATTTTATGACATTCCTCGCCTTCCAGGTCGCAAAAGGGGATCACATGACCCCGGGGTTCTCTAACCATCATAAATATGAACCAGTTGCCAAGCATCCAAATTTCGATCGCATAACCCTGGGGATTCTGCCATGGTCGTAAATGTATAAAATGGTCGGTGCCACTGTAACTTTGAAGGGACACTAAATGGCCATAAGTCGAGGACTACTTGTATGGTTTTTGTCCCTTACACACAACTGCATTTTGGGGAAGAGACTGAAGACTTTATAATACCTTACCACTTTATAATGCCTTGGTTAGGCCACACTTGGAATGCTGAATTCAGTTTTGGTCACCACGATGTAAAAAAGGTGTGGAGACTCTAGAAAGAGTGCAGAGAAGAGCAACAAAGAGGATTAGGGGACTGGAGGCTAAAATATATGAAGAACGGTTGCAGGAACTGGGTATGTCTAGTTTAATGAAAAGAAGGACCAAGGGAGATATAATAGCAGCATTCCAATATCTCAGGGGCTGCCCCAAAGAAGAGGGAGTCAAGTTATTCTCCAAAGCACCTGAGGGTAGAACAAGAAGCAATGGGTGGAAACTGATCAAGGAGAGAAGCAACCTAGAACTAAGGAGAAATTCCCTGACAGTTAGAACAACTAATTAGTGGAACAACTTGCCTCCAGAAGTTGCAAATGCTCCAACACTGAAAATTTTTAAGAAGAGATTGGGCAATCGTTTGTCTGAAATGTTTCCTGCCTAAGCAGGGGGGGCTGGACTAGAAGACCTCCAAGGCTCCCTTCCAACTCTGTTATTCTATTCTGTTCTATTTTACTTTGTGGTCCAGAGGCCAGGAATCTTATACGCAGAATTGAGTGGCATTTCAGAAGAGGTTAAAACTCGCAGTGGTGCTCTGACCCCGTGTTCTGTGATTTTTTTTTCACCATGGATAGGTGTTCTGATGTGGGAGGTCCATGCTTTGGGGAAGATGCCCTACGAGAGGTTCACCAACAGCGAGACCACCGACCACGTCATCAAAGGGCTGCGTCTCTACCGTCCCCAGTTGGCCTCTGACAGGGTCTATGCCATCATGTACAGTTGTTGGCATGAGGTGAGATTCCGTCTCATTCGTCCCAGTGCTGAGGAGGAAGTATGAGGAAATATCTCTTTGCTGAAGGGGGAGAAGCAATTTTCAAAGGCTCCAGTGTTGGAAATTAATGTTCTCGGATGCTTCAAAAGGGAAATCATTGTCAACCTGTCACTTTACGCTTCTGTTGTGCAGTGACAGATTGCCATGAACTGTGGGGAAGGGAGATAAAGAGAATGTCAGGTTCCAAGTAATACATCCAGTATTAAATCCCACAATTTAAATAATTTAAATAATTATTGGGATTTAATATTAGTGGGATTTAAATAATTTAACAATGGATTCTCTGCCCTACTGACCGGCTGCGTGGGCGTGGCCAGGGGCGGGACAGCACTCTGCCAGTCAAAACGGGGTGCAGGAGGGGTGCACAACGCCCCCTTGTGCCCCATTTGGGGCCTGGATGGCCTCCTGCACCAACCTGGAAGTCAAAACGGGTCGTGGGGGGACTTCTGGGAGGGGTAGGGTGGGGTGGGCGCAGCCAACCAGAGGTGGGATTAGCCGGTTCTCCGAACTGGGCAAAATGTTAACAACCGATTTGCCCGAACCGGTGCGAACCAGCTGAAGCCCATCCTGTTCAATAAGAACTCTGAGGCAGGCAAATTCGTCAAAGAACATTTTATTGGGACATATCAAATTGGCATGTTCCTGGTGGAAAACCGGTTCTAAGTTCCCTCTGGTTTTATACCCAATGAAAATAAAATTTTGTCACTCCCCCCCCCCCCGTCTTCAGTCACATGGTCCAGTCAGCATACAGTCCAGTTGCTAGGTGACCTCAGTCTCCACCTTTCAAACATCTGCACCAACGTCCTTAATTCCCAGCAGAAAGAATTTTATTTAGGCTATAACACCCCCAGCTATCTCTGCACCCCACTCCCTGGCCCCTTCGCTCCAGGCTGTGTCAGCCTTGAAGCAGTGAGAGGATTGCCCTACCTAGAGAAAACTGCCAAAAAGAAAATGGCCATAGTTCAACCAACTTTAGGATTGACAGAGGGAGATGCTTGGGAAATCGAAAGTAGAGACTGTATCGCCTTGAGATGCTGCCTCAAGGTCATCCATATGGAAGGAGGGAGCCACATACCAAGCTGCACTTTTTTTTTAAAATTTGAATTTATATTCCGCCCTTCTCCGAAGACCCAGGGCGGCTTACACTGTGTTAAGCAATAGTCTTCATCCATTTGTATATTATATACAAAGTCAACTTTTATTGCCCCCAACAATCTGGGTCCTCATTTTACCTACCTTATAAAGGATGGAAGGCTGAGTCAATCTTGGGCCTGGTGGACTGACTGTGATGAAAACCATCTTGCATGGATTCGACTGGTTAAAGTGGGATGGGCAGCGAGGGACATTTAGGGGTGGGAAAAGTAGAACTTAGGAATTTTGGGGCACAAGTCTCAGTTCTTGCTATGCGCTATTGCAGTGTATTTGATCGGTAATAAAACTATACCTTCCTCAACAAATGGAGCCAAGGATCAATTCTGGCTAGGGGTTTATGTTGTGGCCCGTCTGACAGTTATTACATCACGAAATATGCATAAATATTTGCATGGAATATTTTGTTTGGAGATGCACTGTGGGTGAGTTTAACAGTTTAACAGACTAACAGAGTTGGAAGGGACCTCGTAGGTCTTCTAGTCCAGGGGTCTGCAAACTTGGCTCTTTTAAGACTTGTGAACTTCAACACCCAGAAATCCTCAGCCAGCTTTGCTGGCTGAGGAACTCTGGGAGTTGAAGTCCACAAGTCTTAAAAGAGCCAAGTTTGCAGAACCCTGTTCTAGTCCAACCCCCGTCCAAGCAGGAGACTCTAAATATCTCTAGGACCCTTACATTATTATTACTGCTGCTGTATTATTTAGTTTTAACACTTCTGTCTAGATTTGGATTGGGAAGTCTCTTCAGCAAAGGCTGTTTTGTGTTGAAGAAAACCAGCCTGGTTGGGTTTTCATACAGGCATTGCCCAGTGGTGGGTTCCACCTATGTTCATTACCGGTTCGGAACTGTGATTGTGCGGGCGTAGGCGTGGCGCTTCTGCGCATGCGCGGAACCTTCTGTGCATGCGCAGAGCATCCATGATAATGTCCGTCCGGGTGGGCAGAGCCTCCCACCACTGGCATTGCCATAAGACCATGGAGTCTCCTTTAAACTGAATAACATTCACGGTTTGGATTTACCGCTTTGGGCTAAGCCAGGATGTCTGTGTTTGATTTTGGCTTAAGCTTGCAAACAGCTGTTGTGGCTTGTAAATCCTGCCTTTCAACTTAGTGCCGAACTGTGAATTCGGTCTCCTGCAGGTTATTTAACAAACCATAATCAGCAAGTGTTTGGCACGGTGGGGTGTGCGAACCGCTATAGTTCACAGACGGAGTGAGGCTCTAATGTACTCCTGTTTTACAGGTGGTTCTCAACTTATAACCATTTGTTTAGTAACCCTTCAAAGTTACAATTGCACTGAAAAAAAAGCAACTTATGGCTGTTTTTCACACTTACGACCATTGCAGCATCCCGATGACCTGTGATCAAAATTCAGACTTGTATTTATGAGGGTTGCATTGTCCTGGGGTCACATGATCCCGTTTTGCGACCTTCTGACAAGCCAAATCAATGGGGAAGCCAGATTCACTTAACAACCGTGTAACTAACTTAACAACCGAGTGATTCACTTAACAGCTGTGGCAAGAAAGATCGTAAAATGGAGCAACATTCCCTTATCAATTTTAATTGGGGGTTATTTATGAATTTTAGGGTTTTAAATTGTTTTAAATTTCGGCCATTTATGTAATATGCTTGGTTTTAAGTTTCTGTTTTAATGTGTATATTGTGGGGTTTTTATTATTTGGCTGTACACCGCCCTGAGTCCTTCGGGAGAAGGGCGGTATAAAAATCTAATAAAATAAATAAATAAATAAATAAATCAACTGTCTTGCTTAGCAGCAGAAATTTTGGACTCAGTTGCGGTCGTAAGGACTGTCTGTATTCCATGTTTGATATCCCCTTCAGGCTTACGTCAAATGCCTGATCTTCGGACCTTTCGTTGTGAGCTAAAAACATATTTATTCATTCAAGCAGGACTGGCATAAATAGTGGTTTTTAAATTGGGGTTTTAATAATATTTTACATTTTTAAATCTTTTAATTATCGGCCATTTAGTAATAGTTTATTTTAATTTCTTTTAATTGTATATACTCTGTATTTTATTTCGGCTGTACACCGCCCTGAGTCCTTCGGGAGAAGGGCGGTATAAAAATTTAATAAAATAAAATAAATAATAAATAAATAAACTTCTCTCTTTTTTTAGACGTTCCACGGAGAGGGGCCTTACCTTTTAAGCGCTTGAGAGAAAGGGTCCCTCGTCGATCTCTTTTTGAAACTATTTTATATCAGCCATTTCCTCCCTCTCTTCTTTCTTCCAGAAAGCAGAAGAACGTCCAAGTTTCCAAGTCCTCCTTGGGCAAATCATGGATTTAGCGAATGAAGATGTCTGATTCCCATCGGTCACCCTGTGTACATTTTCCCCTGTGAGTTGTTGTCATCATGTTCTTCAGTTTGTTGAGGAATTGCTGAATGGACATGCTGGAAACCAAAATCAGCAAAGAAGGCAGTCGCAACCAAAATAGTTCGATCGATCGAGAACTGCCTCCAAGTCGCTTTTCACTCACCTTTGCGTTTGTCTTCGAAGCCAGCCAAAACTAACAAGACAGCAAGTACGGTAGGTTGTTTTCCTATCCAGCAGGATAAGCTTCTCCCCACTGAAGTGCGATTATCCCAGTCCCAAATCAATTGGAAAAAAAACCCAGCATAAAATTGTCTCTCCTCATTTCTAATCCCTGACCCACTTCAGCCTCTGCCTTCCCTTCACGATCGTGGGTGCGAAAGCCTCACAGATTCTGCCCACCTGGAGATTAACCTTGGATTACAGGAAAAATCCTGCTTAGTGCACGATAGGATGAGAACTCCTGTTGGAACGGAGCAGAACGGACTATGATTACAGGCAAAATGACAAGAGGCTTTTGATGTAGGAATGCCTAGCTCGAAACAAGATAATGGGATTTAATAAACTTCGGAGAATGCATCGGTTGCAAAACGTCTTGTGCAGCGATGGATAAAAAGTGGAAAGAAGCGAGAGGAAAAATGAATTGCATTTCATGAAGAGAAAATAAACTCGTTTCCTTCATCGCCTTTCTTGAATCCTTGTTGACTTGTTCCCTCGGTGCTTCGCTCATCGTGAAGATCTGCTTTTAATTTTTGTTTACTGTAGATGTGATCCGACTAATCTTACGGTCCCAAATATCTTCTTCCCCAATAAATCACATTCGACATCCTGAAAAATTCCTCCGCTCGCACAAACCGAAGCTTGGGAGTCTTACTGTAGAACTCTTCAGATAATCTTTTTTTTTTTTTGGGGGGGGGGAATTCCCTTTTTTTTTAGAAAGCACAAAATGGATAAAACATTGATACAGGAGAAAGGATAGAGCAGTGCAAACACGCGAGACTTCACATCAGTGGTAAAATGTAAAATTTGTTACTACTGGTTCTGTGGGCATGGCTTGGTGGTGGTGGGGTAATGTGACTGGGTAGGCATGGCCAACTTTTTTTTTTACTTTTAAAAGCATTTTTTTTCTCTTCGGCTGAAGAGGTTGTAAAAAAATGCTTTTAAAAGGCTCTGACAATCCCAGCTGAGTTGCCTGATCATCAGCGGTTTTTCTTTTCTTTTAACAGCATTTTTTTTTTGCCTTTAAAAGAAAAAAATAACCCTCTGATGACAGGCAACTCAGCTCAGATCGTCAGAGGAGCCTTTTGAAAGCATTTTTTTACCACCTCTTTGGCCGAAGAGGTTGTAGAAAAAATGCTTTTGAAAGCCTCTGACGATCCCAGCTGAGCCACACGATCATCAGAGGCTTTTTTTTTTTGGCCGAAGAAAAAATACTTTTAAAAGTAAAAAAACCCAAAAAACTCTCCGATGATCGCTCAGCTGGCCATGGTGGGGAGGGGAAGGATTTTTGCTACTGGTTCTCCGAACCACTCAGCGCCATCGCTATCGGATCAGGCGAGCCGGTCCGAATCAGGAGCATTTCACCCCTGCATCACATCCAACTAGCGATATCTGAAGTCTGTTTCGCTCTGAAGCAGTGAGAAAATAGAACAGAGAAGTAGTTAACAGGAAGGGGGGGGAAAAAAAGAATTTGCCACAGGATGTGTTGTAGACTGAACTGCTTTTTTTTTTTTTTTTGGCAAGAGATACTACGCAGATTTTGAAAACAAGCTCACAAAATTTAGGCTTCCAGTTATTATTGGTACTTATAAGTTTTTTCCCCCACCTCCCTTATTCTATCAATTTGTTCTCTCTCACCTGAATGGAAATCCTGTTCATTTAAAGCTGGTAGGTGAGCTATAAAACTGAACAATGCACAGAGGCACCGTATGCGTAGAGAATATGTAGACAACATGCAAAGTCAAGGCTGTTTTTTTAAATTGCTTTACAACGCGGTCTATTTATTCCTGCAACGGGAGGAGACGGTGACTTGAGTAACTCTGTAATGTTGCTCTTAACACGGTTAAATGGAGGGTTTATGTCCTTCAGTGGTGAAATCAACTTTTTTTTTACTGCCGGTTCTGTGGGTGTGGCTTGGTGGGCATGGCGGGGAAGGATACTGCAAAATCCCCGTTCCCTCCCCACTCCTGGGAAAAGGATACTGCAAAATCTCCATTCCCTCCCCACTCCAGGGGAAGGATACTGCAAAACCCCAATTCCCTCCCCACTCCTGGGGGAAGGATACTGTAAATATCTATCTATCTATCTATCTATCTATCTATCTATCTATCTATCTATCTATCTATCTATCTATTTATCTATCTCTATCCATGTATCTCTCTCTCTCTCTCTCTCTCTGTATCTATCTATCCATGTATCTCTCTCTCTCTCTCTCTCTATCCATGTATCTCTCTCTCTCTCTCTCTCTATCTCTCTATCTATCCATGTATCTCTCTCTCTCTCTCTTATATATATATAAATCTCTCTCTCTCTCTCTCTGTATCTATCTATCCATGTATCTCTCTCTCTCTGTTATATATATATAAATCTCTCTCTCTCTCTCTCTCTGTATCTATCTATCCATGTATCTATCTCTCTCTCTTATATATATAAATCTCTCTCTCTCTCCCTCTCTCTCTCTCTCTCTCTCTCTCTCTCTCTATATATATATATATATATATATATCTCGAAATCTCTCTCTCTCTCTCTACATCTATCCATCCATCCATGCATGTATATCTCTCTCTCTCTCGAAAACTACAACATAGTAGGGTCCCTGTAATTAGATTGCGTTGGCACTCGCTGAGCGAGTACCGCTCCAACACTGGAGAGGGCGCCCAAACGCCTGATTTCCTCTTTAAAAAAAAAAAAAATTCTCCCTCCCGGCCCGTCTTGCCGCTTCTCTTTCTGATTGCTCCACCGGAAAACGGAAGCGCGCGCGCGGGACCTCGGACCGGAAAAAAGAAGAAGAAGCGGGGCTGCCGGCGCGCATGCGCGGAGGGGCCGGCCCCGGGGAGGCACGTGAAGGTCGCCCGTCTGCCCGCCCGCTCCGTCCATCCATTCAGCCGCCCGCGCTCTCCTCCCACTTCCAGCCGGGCCCGGCATGGACCCGTCGTCCGTCGCGGGGGACTTGGGAGCCGCCGTCAACGACCCGCAGCTGCAGCATTTCATCGAGGTGGAGACGCAGAAGCAGCGCTTCCAGCAGCTCGTGCACCAGATGACAGAGCTGTGCTGGGTAGGGCCGGCGGAACTCCCTGCCACTAGAGCGGGAAAGGTGGAAAAAGGGGAGGAGGAGGAGAACACTCCCCCCGCCGTTAGTACAGGGGGGGTGATGGTGGTGGTCTTCAACTTACGACCGAGCGATCGAGCCCCACATTTACTTACGTTGCTGAGTGAGACATTGGCGAAGGGAGTCGTTAAGTGAAGCACTGCGGCGGTTAAACGAGCAACGTGGTGATTAAGTGAATCCGATTGCCCCCCCCCTTCCTTTCATTGACTTCGCTTTGTGAGAAGGTTGCCAAAGAGGATCACACGTGACTCCAAGACCTGGCAAACCGTCATAAGTCTGAGTCAGCTCAGCCAAGTAGCTGAGTTGGGGGGGGATGGTGGAGACGCTGCTGCAAAGGTGGAAAAACGGGCATGTCCCTATTTTCAGCGCCGTTGTAACTTTGGTCCTTAAACGAACCTTTGTAAGTAGAGAACTGCCTCTATCCCAAAAGGTTCTTTATTATTTTTTTTCCAAGAGGCAACAGGACTTTCTGGGTTTGTTTTTTTTTTCTTTGAGGATGTTTCGCTTCTCATCCAGGAAGCTTCATCAGCTCTGACTGGATGGTGGGGAACGGAAAGATTTATGCTCCTTGCGGACATTCTTTCGTTCCCCACCATCCAGTCAGAGCCAAAGAAGCTCCTTGGCTGAGAAGCGAAACGTCTTCAAAGAAAAAAAAACCAGAAAGTCCAGTTGCCTCTTGAAAAAACAAAGCACCTTTAGGATAATCGCGACCTGGATGACTGAGAGTCTCCATAGACAGAACTACATATAATTCCACCCCCCCCCTTCAAAGGACACTCTCCACTTGATTTGTCCCCATTGGGGTAAGGGAAGTAATGGGGCGCTGGAGCCATCGGTGCTTTCCTGGAGCTTCCTTCCCGACCCCTGCACTTCTGTGGTATCCCCCAAAATGTGGGCTGCACCAGCTTTGAGCAGGCTGGAATAGAGCCTCCAGAGCCAGGAGCAGTCTCCTAGGAGTCGCGGTGCTGCTGGCAATAATCGGGTGCTTCTATGGGGAGAAGAGCTCTTAGCTTCGTGCCAAGCAGACTTCTGGGTGGCATCTAGGAACCAGGAAGCTGCATCGAGTGGCATTCTTATACATTTTGTATTGGGAGCTCTTGGCTTCCCATATGGCCTTTATGTGTATGGCGTTTCTATCCACACTTTTCTTTGGAAGGCTCAAAGCAGCTTCGAATGGGTTTTTTTTTCGCCCCTAATTGGATTCACTTGACAGCCCTGTTAAAGACAGCTCAGGCTGAGCCAGCGGTTCAGGGTCATCCAGTGAGTTGCGTGATCCAGTGGGTCTACCTCGGATCTGTGTCTGCCGCCACATCACACTACTAAAAACACGAAGCACCATGTCAGCATCACCGATCCGACTGTGAAATCCACTCTTGCTTCTCTCAGCAAAACAAGGGTTACTTTCACCTAACAATATCATCCAATCTGCTTGTCTGCTGGTTTGACGCCCAGCTTCTGCGCTTGAGTTGGACATGCGTGTCATTTTAGTACAAACCCAACATTTGTGACAAGTGGCTATCTATCTATCTATCTATCTATCTATCTATCTATCTATCTATCTATCATCTATCTATCTATCTATCTATCTATCTATCTATCTATCTATCTATCATCTATCTATCTATCTATCTATCTATCTTTCTATCTATCGTCTATCTATCATCTATCATCATCTATCTATCTCTATCTATTCTATTCTTACATCTATCTCTATCTTTCTGTATATATCATCTAGCTACCTACCTACCTACCTTCTTTCTATCTATCTATCATCTATCTTATCTATCATCTATCTATCTATCTCTAGCTTTCTATTCTTTCATCTGTCTATCTCTCATCTTTGTCTATATATCTATTCTATCATCTATCATCTGTCTATTTCTATATCAACTTTATATCATCTACCTACCTACCTACCTTTTATCTTTCTGTCTGTCTGTCTGTCTGTCTCTGTCTGTCTGTCTGTCTGTCTGTCTGTCTGTCTATCTATCTATCTATCTATCTATCTATCTATCTATCTATCTATCTATCTATCTATCTATCTATCTATCTATCTATCTATCTATCTATCTATCATCTTTCTGTTTATATCTATCATCTATCATCTTTCTGTCTCTATCTATCTATCTATCTATCTATCTATCTATCTATCTATCTATCTATCTATCTATCTATCTATCTATCTATCTATCTATGTCTTACAAATTGTGCATGTTGCGTTTTTTTTTGTGTGGGTGGAAACGAGTCTGGGTACAGTTGGCAGCAATTTGGATAGGCTGATAAAAATAAATAAAAAGAAAGCCAGATTGATGTATTTGCTAGTCCCGGGTCTGAGGTCTGAAATCGTGGGTTCCCCTCGCTGTTGAATGACTTCTCTTTTGTGACACTTAAACAGGAGAAATGCATGGATAAGCCTGGCCCCAAGCTGGACAGCCGAGCTGAGACCTGTTTTGTGAACTGTGTCGAGCGCTTCATTGACACCAGTCAGTTTATTCTTAACCGGCTGGAGCAGACGCAGAAATCCAAGTCGCCCTTCTCCGAAAGCCTCTCTGACTGAGCGGAAGGCCTTCAGCGGTGCTGTTTTCTTCATTTGAAAAAGGAGGACGCTGTTTTGAATGGAAGAGGAGGAGAAACAACGGAAGGGAGGATTTTTAACGATGATAAGCTGTGAGGGAGCTTGGCCCCCACGTTTGAGATGGACTTCAGGGCTTCCTGGTCACCTAGTCTCGTTCCGGTGTTTAACATTCCCACTGGGCGAACATTAATAACCATGCAACATCCCACACTTGCTATTTAATCCCGGACTTCTGCTGTCCTAGATTTTAATTATTTTTTTTGTTTTTTTCTTCCCCTGGATAATGGGAGCTTCCTACCAGAACGGTGGCTTGACTATCTTTACCTAGCGGTAAGGTGAAGAAAGCACACCCCTTGAAACTTGAAAAAAAGGTTATTTTTGAGATAAGGGGACTTGGGTGGCCTCAGATACTAACGCAGCTCCGGGGAAAAGTAGCGGTGCAAACGTGCCTTTAAAACGGTATCGTGCATAAGCACGACTCTTTCAAACCACCCAAAGGCCACTTGCTTGAATTTGCAGCCGAGTCGACCTTTGTAAAAACGCAGGTGGATCTTGCAAGCTGGACAGAGGAGCACTGGGGGATTAATTTGCAAAAGGGTGCCAGTAAGAGACCCATGATCTTACATGAGGTGTTTTTTCCAAACCTACCTCGGCACGGCAGAAAGAAATGCCCCCGCCCACCCCCGCCAAGACGTGTGGCTGTTCAAAGGAGTTTTCGCTCGCGTGGTCATGTATGTCTCTTGCCAAGTGCAAAAATCAATCTTGACTTTCTACATCGAATTCCTTGCCTCCCGATCAGTGGAATAAAACATCAATTGGATGCATTTTAAACACTGTCGAGTCGGTGGTCGTTCCTTTTAGTTCGCCGTAGTTCCGACGCAGAGGGGATACTTTTAGTAGCCATTGCATGGGTTCTAGACTAACCTTCCTAAAAAAAGTGTGGCTCTTGAAGTGAGTTAAGATTTAAATTCTGGACTTGGCATCAAGCTGAGAATGAGTCCTGGTCCTTCATAGCAGGGGTCTCCAACTTTGGCAACTTTAAGACTTGTGGACTTCAACTCCCAGAGTTCTTCAGCCAGCTTTGCTGAGGAACTCTGGGAGTTGAGGAACTCTGAGGAACTCTGGGAGTTGAAATCCACAAATCTTAAAAGTTGCCAAGGTTGGAGACCCCTACTTCATAGGACTAGAATGCTGTGCTACTAAGCATTCTTATTTTGCATTCAAGTCAAATCTTGTAATTGACTATTGCTGGCCAAGTCATAAAGCAAGCAATCCACGAAGTGGCTAACCATTGGTTTTCATTGCTCCTGTGAACCAGTGGTTCAGTGGCTAAGATGCTGAGCTTGTCGATCGAAAGGTCGGCAGTTCAACGGTTCAAATCCTTAGCGCCGTGCAATGGGGTGAGCTCCTGTGACTTGTCCCAGCTTCTGCAGTTCGAAAGCATATAAAAAATGCTGGTAGAAAAAATAGGGACCACCTTTTTTGGGAAGGTAACAGCGTTCCGTGCGCCTTGGGCGTTGAGTCATGCCAGCCACATGACCACGGAGACGTCTTCGGACAGCGCTGGCTCTTCGGCTTTGAAACAGAGATGGGCACCGCCCCCTAGAGTCGGGAACGACTAGTACATATGTGTGAGGGAAACCTTTACCTTACCACTGACTGGGAATGATGTATGGCTCCAAGAAAGTTGCAGCGTTTGCTGGCCTTTTTACCAAAGATCATGAAATGCCAATTTCATTGACGGCATTAAAGTCATTTGATGTGTGAGACGAAGAATTTTTGGAGATATGAATGTAAATAGGAGAAGTTTTCATCAGGTTTTCGCGATAAATTATTTCACTAGCTTTAGACGTATCTAACTGTTCCAGATTCCAGAGGGATTGCTACGTTGGTCTGCCAATAACTGATAAAAGAAAAATACAGACTAAAACATTTCTCTTGCAACTGACACTTGGTATCCTAAAACCCGACTTGTGCTAAATGTTTATTCTGTGGCGATCTCTACAATTTTACGAATTACCTCCACCAGACTTGTTTAACTATTACGATGTTTTTCTCTTTTTCATAGTCTTATCTATGGCCATCCAAGTAGCTTTTGTTTTTTAAAGTTTTTTATTTTATAAACAAACATTTAGTACATCCATCATTCCTTCCGTGTGACATCTCGGTATTTTCTTCATGGCTCCATCTTTTTGTTGTTTTTTCTTTCTTCACTTCAATTTCATCTATTACCATTTTTTTCACAGGCACAGTATTCTAATTATTCCTTTCTTTTACATAATTACCCGTTGCTTATCTGTCTTTTTTCTAACAAATGGTAAAATTGATCCCGTATCTTAAAATATTCTGAATCCTCTCTTTCTTTGATCATCGAAGTCTATTCATTTCTGCACAGTAAATTATTTTTAAGTAATTTCAGAAAATCAGAAAATTATGAAGGAAAAATAGTCCCGCTTTCCAACAATTCATAAATGCAATCGCTAAATTTACTAACCTTCGAATTTTTTTAGAAGGGAGATCTTGGTATATGGGGAATGGGAGTGGTTTCCCCCCCAACTCTGAACATGGTTAAATTTGGCTGATTGAGGGAAGATTCTCAACTTTACCTGACTGCCATATTGTAGCTCCCAAAACTGACATTACAGAATATGTATAAAAGCTGTTTTCTAGAAACAACTAAGAATACATTTTGGGTAAATGATTTGATGGAACTGAGCTGAGTACAAATGGAACAAGCTGGGAACTTGGAGGCAGCCTTTGTTATCACAGATCAGAAACTGGTCAGGACCGGTATCCCTGACTTATACCGGTTTGGATTAATGGTATCACTTTCTAGTCCAAAGTCCCAATGTTTAGTTTTCCTAAATCTCTGTTGTGACCCAGGCCCAAGTAGATAGTATTGGACGCAATCAGTTCAAAAACAGACTATTACAACAGCTGAGAATTAACTCATTTTCAGCGTCCTCCAAACTAAATCAAAGTAAACTCTTCAGTCTTATCATCAACCTTAGTCTAATTAGGCAAACTGCCAAAGGCTTTTCTTGGCAAAAGTTCAAAAACGGAAGAGGCCGACAAGAAATAAATGCAGCAAGATAAGGCTATCAACGTTGTTTTCCGGCAAAGAGCCCAAACGCCGTTGCTGGTCTTTTAAGCCTTATGGGAGGGGCCAATCATCTCAACTTTACTCCTGAGTTGTCCTCTTTGCTTTAGCTGCTCTTGCCTTCTGGCAGCTCTTCGCTTGTGTGCATTAGGAACAGGCTCTTCCTGTTCCTCTGCCTCACTACTGTCAGCCTCTGGAGTCCTGGCCCCACCGCTGCCTCTGACGCAGAGCCCTCATCTGGGCCTTCCCCAGCCTCCAGGACTGGCCCATGTTCTTCCTCAACCTCATCGCTGTCCGACTCCGTTGCCAGCTCCGCAGGCTGCTGGTGGACCACACAACAATCTCCAAAGGAACAACAGTCTATACAAGTCACTTTTCTACACTTAAATGGCCAATCACCCACCTTACATTCTGTGCCACTGCTAGAATGCAAAACAGCAAGGAAAGGTGATTTAGGAATTTACTCCAGCGATCAATTGCCAACACAAAAATTAGATGGCAGTACAAGTCCATTCCTGGATGTGAAAATAAGGGACTGATACATTTTTTTTTAAAGGAAAAAAGAAACAACAAACCAAAGAAACACATTTGAAAAATACTCCTTTAATAACGCTTTTAAAAGTCACATTTTACATTTGCAACATCCCTCCTAGTCGTATAAAGAAAATATTTTATTTTTAAATAATTTGTAAAGCTTAAGGCAAAGCCTAGAGGAGGCTTTGTACATTCAAAAGGCAGCAGAATACTGTAGTGCAGGGGTCTGCAAACTTGGCTCTTTTAAGACTTGTGGACTTCAACTCCCAGAATTCCTCAGCCAGCTTTGCTCTGGGAGTTGAAGTCCACAAGTCTTAAAAGAGCCAAGTTTGCAGACCCCTGCTGTAGTGGATTCAGAGAGCAGCTGTAAGAGAGAGAAAAATGGAATCTTCAGGGTAAAAAAATAATAATTGGGAACACATTTCAATAGACCTGTTGCTTATTTTTCGTTTAAAGAGCTAAATAATCCCTCTTTATGGTTACTCTTTCTTCAACTGCTTCGACAGCCATTCCACGTCTCCGTGGTCATGTGGCTGGCATGACTCAACGCCCAAGGCGCACGGAACGCTGGTACCTTCCCACCCAAGGTGGTCCCTATTTTTCTACTGGCATTTTTTACCTGCTTTCGAATTGCTAGGTTGGCAGAAGCTGGGACAAGGAACGGGAGCTCACCCCGTTACGTGGCACTAAGGATTCGAACCGCTGAACTGCCAATCTTTCCATCAACAAGCTCAGGGTCTTAGCCACTGAGCCACCACGTCCCTTTAGGCTATCCATAACATCCCACCCACCACCAATCCCATCCATGTACACAAAACTTGACTTGGCATGCTCTTTTCCGGAAGCATGGAAAGAAAGCCCTGCTAGTCTTATCAGCTTGAATCTAATAGGACTACCACCAAGTACGCTCCTGGTATAAAAACACTTACATTGTTCAAGAAATGATTCCCAAATAGTTCTGCATTGCGGGGGGAAAAAATTACTCTGGAGAGAAGTAATAACCATTTTAGAAACTTCCCGAAAGAACTTAAAGCAGACGCCTTCAAACTTGGCAGCTTTAAGACTTGTGGACTTCAACTCCCAGAACCGGTAGTAACAAATTTTACATTTCACCACTGCTTCAACTCCCAGAGTTCCCCAGCCAGCAAAGCTGGGAGTTGAAGTCCACAAGTCTTAAAGCTGCCAAGTTTGGGGACCCCTGGCTGAAAGGATTTGTAATCAACCTTAGCTTTCATAAACATTGACTGTCTTGCTCCTCTGCTTTCTCTGTCCCTTTCGCTAAGTCCTCTGAATCCAGGAGAGGCTGGTGAAGCCCCGACCGGTTTTTTTCTCCTCCCTCTCTCCACGAAGCCCCCCGTACATCTTCCCGCTTATATCTCAGGGAGACGGGCAGCAGATCCACCGTGAAAGCGACGTCTCTGAAAGCGTGCAGGAGGAAGATGCCCAGCACGATGGTGAGGAAGCCGCTGATGGTGCCCACAATGTTCATGAGGACCAGATGCTGCCACTCTTTGAACAGAATGGCGGAGCAGGTCATAACGGCCGTGGTGAAGAGGACGTAATAGATGGGGGTGACCACGGAGGTGTTGAAGATGTCCAAGGCCTTGTTCAGGTAGTTGATCTGGACGCTGACGCAGATCACCAAGCTAAGGAAAAGCATCCAGCCCAGTGGTTCTCTCCAGACGGCCTTGCCAGCGAACAGCTCTTTCAGGGCAATGCCCAAGCCTTTGACGCAAGCGACGGAAAGCGAGCCGACGGACGAACAGATCAGGATATACACCAGCACATTCCTCTGCCCGTAGCGAGGTCCAGCGACGAAGATGAGAAGAGCCGAACTCGCCAGCACGCAGGCGGCAAAGACGAGAAATCCTGCAAGAGGAAGGAAAATAAAGGAGTCGGACGCTTTCGTGTCTCGGACGCTGCTGCTGTTGTTGAAGTTACAACAAAGCCTTGAAAAAAAAGGGACCTTACGACCTGTTTTTCATGCTTATAACCATCGCAGCATTCCCCCTGGGCGCGTGATCCAAATTCCAACTTTTTGTGATGACCCCGGGGCGTGGCACAAAGGCAACACAGCCAGAGAATAAGTATGAGTCCCTTTATTAGCACCCACTTTGCCCCCGGCGTCCCGTTTACTCTCCCACAAAACGGTAACAGCCGTTGAAGATACTCCAGTCCAGGCGTTATAAACAGAAAACTTCCAACTATAAATCCAACAAGGAAAGCTAAGGTAATTAATCCAGCAGGGCAAGCAAGATAAGGAGTTCCAGAAGTGAAGCAGCACGGCAGTAAATCAAACCAGTTGGGATGATGCTAGGAACCCAGATAAAGCAATTTAACACGAGATGAGCTCAGTGTTTATTCCCGACAACTGCCCCTCCCATTTGCCTCTCCTTTAAACTCCATCCCCAGGTGTGCCTTGTGAAGGGAATCGGGGCCGTTTCCTCCCTCGGAAGCCATGGAACCCACATTACTCTCTTCTCCATTTTTCCCTGCGTGCCCTAGGATGAAAAGGGGGTGGGCCTTGGTCTTCATCTGAACCCCCTCTCCCTTGTACTACCTCTCCTTGCTCTGCCCATAGCCTGACTTTGCCCTCCACAGCCAACGGAGCCACTCTCTTGTTCTCTGTCAGCTGCTCGTCTTCTCCCTCGGATTGATGGGGGTATGACACTTTTGGCAACTGGCATGTATTTATGACGGTTGCAGTGTCCCGAGGATCCCCTTTTGTGACCTTCTGACAAGCAAATTCCATGGGGAAGCCAGATTCACTTAAGAACCGTGTTACTAACTTCATAACTGCAGTGATTCACTTAACGTCTGTGGCAAGAAAAGCCGTAAAATGGGGCAAATCACACGCAACAACTGTACCGCTTTGCAACAGAAATTTGGGGCTCTATGGCGGTCATCATTCAAGGACCGCCTGCGTAGGAAACGGGCTCTCTGTACCTGGATCTTTCAGTTTCTCCAACATGGAGTCCAAACTGGCCACCGTTTCCTCTTGAGGAGCATGGATCACCATCACAGTGGATCCCAAAACGCACAGGAGGCAGCCGATCTTTCCATGGATGTTCAGCTGCTCGTTCAGGAAATAGGAGGCTAAAACCGCACTTTAGAACAAAAGGAACAACAAGATTAGTTTGACGAGAAAACACAGCAGCTACAGAGAGAGTCCTGGACGTTAAGGAGTCATCTCTGAGATGTCTCTGACAACATGAATTTGAGCGCTAGCACTGATGATGCTCCCTAGTTGGGTCATGAAATGTCTGCAAGAAAGCAGCTAAGCTCAGAGAGCACCAAAGACCCCATTGTTGTCCTCCCCCTTTTCAAAACCCTCTGCCTTCTAGCACTGATGATGCTCCCTAGTTAGGTTGTGAAACGTCTTCAAGAAATCAACCAAGCTCAGAGAGCACCAAGGACCTCACAGCCTTCCTCCTCCTCCTCCCTCTCTCTACAAAACCCTCTGCCTTCTAGCACTGATGATGCTCCCTAGTTGGGTTGTGAAAACAACCAAGGTCAAAGGGCACCAAGGACACCTCCTTTCAACCCCCCAGCTGCAAATATTCTCCTTTATAACAGGAACTTACCTGACCAAAACGCTAAGGGCTCCTAGAGGAGTAACCAGCGTGGCTGGGGCGAAAACATAGGCCGCAAAATTTGCAGCTTCTCCAATCCCCACTGTAAAATAAAAACAACTCGTCAGAAGTGCAAAAAAACGACAACCCTACCCCTTTAATAATGCAATTCAGTCGTTGCTTGTTCTGAGTTTGATCCAAGGTTCGAATCCCTCATGCCGCATAACGGGGTGAGCTCCCGTTCCTTGTCCCAGCTTCTGCCAACCTAGCAGTTCGAAAGCACGTAAAAAATGCAAGTAGAAAAAATAGGGACCACCTTTGGTGGGAAGGTAACAGCGTTCCGTGCGCCTTTGGCGTTGAGTCATGCCGGCCACATGACCACGGAGACGTCTTCGGACAGCGCTGGCTCTTCAGCTTTGAAACGGAGATGAGCACCGCCCCCTAGAGTCAGGAACGACTAGCACATATGTGCGAGGGATACCCTTTTTAGATAGACTCCTCAGTTGTGATTTGAAATATTTAGACTTCCCCCCCCCCCAGGATACAAAGTGGGTTGGTACCACAGCATCCATTGGGTGGCGGTAAGGAGCAAACAACTAAACTGACAACCTGAAGCACATCCATGAAGTTTCCGTTGTGTGTTTTGTGAGGGGTCTCCAACCTTGGTCCCTTTAAGACATGTGGATGTCAACTCCCAGAATTCATGAGCCAGCAAAGCTGGTTGAGGAACTCTGGGAGTTGAAGTCCACAAGTCTTAAAGTAGCCAAGGTTGGAAACCCCTGTTCTAGATTGATGTTGCCCCTAAAATACGATAATATTTAAATGGTTTGGGAATCATGTTTGTAGATTTAAACCATGCAGTTAAAAAACGAACGGTGGTAGATGCAAGCATTTCGTATTGACTCTTCAGTACCAAAATTACAACAACACGATTAAAAACAACATAGATCGTAGAGAGAAATCTCAAGATATACTTACTGGATATTAATCCTCCCCACCATAGCCCCTCTCTCAGATACGCATGACCTCCCAGGCCTAGGGGGGAAATAAGCGATCAGAAACCGAGAAAGTGGATCACATAAAATAAGAACTTAGCCTGAGAAAAGATTCAACAGTTCTAGGAGAGTAGGCAGCAGTATCCACTGGGTTTAAAACCAAACCAAACAGCATACGACTTTTATCTTAGAAAGTTTTCCTGAAGATAAGCACAAAAGTGTGTGTGTGGGAAGAGAGAAAGCAGATAAAAGTTTAAAAAAAACAACATCCAAAATCAAGATCAGATCCAGATCCAATTTAAAATGAAAGAAAATGCCCATTATTAAGTAACATCGTAAAATCTACGTCCAAAGAGACACATGCTGTCCCAAAAGTGCTTTTTCAAAAAGGCAACTGGACTTTCTTGGTTTTTGTTTTTTTTCCTTTGAAAATATTTTACTTCTCATCCAAAAAACTTCTTCAGACAACACGCTGTCATTATTTTTTTTGATGAGCAGACACATCCGTTTTTTCAAAACAGGTTACCATATTTTTCAGACTATAAAATGCACCGGAGTATAAGACGCAACAAGATTTTGAAGAGGTAAACAAGAAAAAAAAAAGGGTTTGCCCTCCCCAGCCCCCAGGAACACTCTGCAGGCCTCCCAAGCCCTCTGCGCATCCCGTTTTTGCGATAAATGGGCCTGTTTTTTGCAAAAACGGGATGTGCAGAGGGTTTGGGAGGCCTGCAGAGGGCTCCTGGGGGCTGGAGAGGGCAAAAACGCTAGTTTTTGTGAAAAACACCCCCATTTTTATCCTCCCAAACTCCCCATGCGTCACATTTTTGCCCTCCCCAGCCCCCAGGCCTCCCAAACCCTCTGCACGTCCCATTTTTGCAAAAAACGGGCCTGCTTTTGGCAAAAATGGGACGTACGGGGCAGGGTTTCGGAAGGCCAAAAATGGTTGTATTCGGTGTATAAGTCACAGCAACATATCCACCCTCTTTGTGAGGGTGGGGAAGTGTGTCTTGTACTCCGAAAAGTACAGTAATTATATACACCTCCCCAAATGTCAGGAATCATGCTTTTTGAATTCCTCAGAGCAATTCATTCTCTTAGCAAACCCTCAGGGCCCAAGAGGACTACAACTCCCGACAATATTTCAATTCTGACCAGCTCCAGATCCTAATCCTTACCTGCTCTGACGGCCCCTCGGCCACTCAGGCGGAGAAGTCCCTTCTTCTTGAGGATAAAACTACTTCCAATAAATAGGCTGGAGGTGATAGCCAAACCCACACCAATGTAGAATTCGTAATGTCCCGGGACGGTCCCCATCTGAATTGTTTGGAAGGGAAAAAAAGCCGGAGAGACATCAGAGCTATCCAAAAAAATAAAAAAAATGCTGTCTTAGATCTTACGAAAGTGACTCTTTAATTCATCATCCCAGTCATCCACCCACGTCCGAGATAAATCTACGTGAAAAATATGCTGAGACATGAAGCTTCTCTATTGCCTAATGATCGTTCGGGGGTGTGGTAATTTTGTGAAATATTCTGGTTTAGGTTTACAGAGCGAAAGTCGCCACAAGGCGTTTCCACGATGTAATTTAAGGTGTGTGTGTGTGTGTGTGGGTGTGAATTTCCCAAGGTCAAGGATCCTTGGTTCCAAAGCAGCAGAAGGAGTCGGGAGAAAGGAAGTGGGCTGTCCCTTCAATATATGAAACTATCTTCAAGAATAAATATAAGGCCCATGCAAATCGTCTCCAGTCCTCTCTTTTAATCATCTCTCCTTTCTGTCCCATTTGAAATCAGAATTGGGTAGCAGTGAAGGGTCGGCCTGGCCACTCTGACATTACAAATACTCCAATACAAGAGAATATTTGTAGTTTAGGATTGTGGAGTCTGCCCTGAGCTTGGTTATTTGCTTGTGGACATTTCATTACCCAACTAAGTAACATCATCAGTGCTGCGGAGTGTGGGGCTTGCCTTGCTCCTTATTTATGTACCTGTCGGCGCTGGGTGTTTTGCCCTCGGTATTTCCTTGGTTACGCTCATGTTTTCTGCCTGTCGTCTGGTATTTAATCTCTGTTTAATCTGTGTGATGTTAGTTCCTGCAGAGGTGTGTCTGCTCTTTTTGTTTCCCTTCTTAGCTTTTTCATTCTCTCTTTTGAATATCGTGGGCAAATGTGGTTTAGCTCCATGGGTCTGTTGATAGCGGATTTGTCTGAAGGCCAGGCTTATCTCCAGAGGCTGTGGGTGCTCCCTCACTAGAAGATCTCAGGAGGAGACCGGACAGCCATTTATACAGATTGATATAGGGTCTCCTATTTGAGCAGGGGGCTGGACTAGAAGACCTCCAAGGTCCCTTCTAACCCTATTACTCCAAGGACTCTATATTCTTAGACTATATAAGAATATACATAAATACATACATACATATATATGATAGATAGATAGATAGATAGATAGATAGATAGATGAAAGAAAATGTATTTGCTGTCCACAGAGAGAGAGAGAGAGGGGGAGGGAGGGAGGGAGGGAGGGAGGGAAGGAAGAAAGAAAGAAGGAGGAAGAGAGATAGAAAGGAAGGAAGAAAGTAAAAAGGAAGGAGAGAGAGAAATAGAGAGGAAGGAAGGAAGAAAGAAAGAAAGAAAAAGAGAAAGAAAGAAAGAGAAAAGGAAAGGAGAAGAGAAGAGATTCTATATTCTTAGGAATACTTTCCACAAACCATGGTTGAACCAACAAGAGGACCTTTCAGGCTGTCAGTCAGTGGGTCTCATCCCTCAACCTGGGCATCCCTCCTTGCCTGGGCACGATGGGTATTGTAGTCCAAAGGAAGGCTCCAGGGGAAGACCGAGTTTCCCTTCCCACGTTGTCAATCAACCTCACCCCATCCTACCTGCGCCACCCCACCCCACCCCCTTCCCCCTCCATCACTGGATGTTTTTAAGAACATCACTGGTCTAAATCGCTATAGGTTCTTCTTCTGCTGCTGCTTGTTGCGCAGGGGGCTGGACTAGATGACCTCCAAGGTCCCCTTCCAGCTCTATTTTACTCCATCGAGAGTTATTGCCTTCCCCCCCCCCATACAGAATGACCACGACCCCCTCCCCCCTTTCCCAACTCACCCCAAACTTAAAGAGGACCCCCCTCCCCAAAAAGAGAGGGAAAGCCGAGGAAAGCGAGCGGCTCCGGCGCTGCCGATTCGGGCTGCAGGCAGCGCTGATCTCATCTGCGGGGGAGACAAGCGACGAGCATGCGCAGAAGATCCCCTCCATATCTTCCCTCCCTCATTTTCCCTCCTCCCCTCCCTTTCTGACCGAGGCTCCGCCCCTTCCGCTTCCGCCTCTTAAACGGTCCAGGCCGGTGGCCGCGACCGGTGGCAGGTGAGTCCCGTTTGCGGGGTCCCTCGGCCAGCCCCCCCGCCCGCTGCCCTGCCTCAAAGACCCCCGAAAGAAGCCCCTTTGGAGCAGCAGGGGGGGGGTCCTCGGTCGCCTAGGCTGCCCACCCCCGCATCTGGGTTTTTTTTTTTTTGAGGGGGGGTCCATAGCTTTGGGGGGGTCTTCCTTTCTCCTCCATCTGTGGGGGTCGAGGGTGCTTTTTTCCTGAGCTTTGGGATTGGGATTGGCGAGTGTTGTTTTTTTTTTGGTTTCCCCCTCCCCCCCCGCTCCTTTTCCACCAGGATTTCTCCACTTTGGATTTCAACCCCCAGAATCCCCCCTCCCCCGTTTCTAAAAGTGAAAGAATCCCTTCCTGTGGAATTCTGGGAGTTGAAGTCCACCCTGTACGGATAAGGGAGAATGCTTGTAGCTCAGGGTTGGAAGGAGGGGGCTCCTTGGTCCCGCCAACATTGACAGGGCGAGGCACTGGGGATATATAAACTGTGAGCAAATCCCATTCCTTACTAGCACTGATGATGTTACCTAGCTGGGTCGTGAAACGTCTGCAAGAAAACAACGGAGCTCAGTGAGCACCAAGGACTTCACAGTCCTTTTCCTCCTCCTCCCTCCTCCTCCATTCCACAAACCACACTCCCTTCTAGCACTGAAGATGTTACCTAGTTTGGTAATGAAACATCGGCAAGAAAACAATCAGGCTCAGAGAACCACCAAGACCCTATAGTTGTCGTCGTCGTCCTCCTCCTCCTCCTCCTCCTCCTCCTCCTCCTCCTCCATTCCACAAACCACACTCCCTTCTAGCACTGATTATGTTACCTAGTTGGGTAATGAAACGTCTGCAAGAAAACAACCAAGCTCAGAGAGCACCAAGGACCTCACAGTCCTTTTCCTCCTCCTCCTCCTCCCCCCCAGCACATATGATGTTACCTAGTTTGGGTAATGAAAGTCTGCAAGACTAGTCTGCAAGAAAACAAGCTCAGACAGCATCAAGGATCCCTCAAGTCCAGCTGTCTTAAAGCTGCCCTGAATGGAGAAAAAAACTATGTTAAATGCTGGGGGGCAGGGAGGGGGTGAAGGGGGGGGGGCTTTCTTTCCCTGGAATGCATATGGCCCTACAGCCTGCACTGGTCTTTCTAGCTGGTGTATGTCTTGAGTCCAAGCAGTTCTGGCTTACTTCTAAATCATGGTTCGAGCAAACCAGGTTAATTTCAAGGTTTGATGCAGGAGAGTCCATGTAGTCTTTTGCCCGTTTCTCCCCAAAGACTTTGGAAGAGGTTTTGCTTGCTTTTGCAATGCTGGATCTGGCCTACTGAACTGCAGTCCTGTCCCAAACTAGTTCTTTTATCAATTAAAAACAGCATTTTGGATGGTTTTTCTCTTCCGTTTTGCTGCAGATGGACAAACGCCGCAGAACTGAGAATCTCCTGACTTGTGGGTGATTCATATATTCCTAATATGAAGTCCTATAGGACAGCGGTCACCCACTGGTGGTCTGCGAGAAAATTTTGGTGGTCCGCAGAAGAATTATTTGCATTTTTATACTGCACTAAATCAGGGCCTCTGGGCCAGATACGTGCAATGAACATTTGTGTTGCTGCAGTGAGTCTCCCCCTTCGGGGTCTTTTTGTGTGGGTTGGAGGGGGGTAAGAAATTCCGACTTGAGGGCTGCTTCAGCCTCCTGGTGCTGGGCTTTGGGCGAAGGCTGGAGGAAAGTGCCACGAGTGGCAAAAAGCCCGAGGGTGTTGTGTCTTGCCCGCCCTCAGAGCAGCCGGGGCCTTCTTACCTGCTCCCAAACACTGAGGAATGTATGCCTCCCAGCCCCAGTCCTGGCTCCATGCCCACACAAACTGCAGAAGAAGGAGCATCTCCCTGCCCCAGCCCTGACTCCATGCCCAGGCAAACGGAGCAGCTAGACCCCTCCCCCTCCTCCATAGCAGGTGAGCCTGAGGAGGGTTTACTCCCAACAACAGCTGATTGGAGTGACCCTCGCATCAGAAGATTGGAGAGGCGGAGGCAACAGAAGGAAGGGAGGGGCAGGCCTTAATGAGTGCTGAGTCATGGAGCCACACCCCATGGCCTATATAAAGGATCTACTTTCTGGCAGTCTCTGAGTCAGGCAAAAGTCGAACTTATCTTGCTGAAGTCACTTACTGGTCTCCTGCCTGCTCTGAGGACTTTGCTAGGACTTTGGGCAGAGCTGCAGAGGCACGCCTGATTCGGATTTCCCTGACCCGGCCATCAGCGGAGGAGTGGGACACGACAGAGGGCCTTGTTCCAGTGGGACTGCATCATGGTCTGGAACTGGCTGATCATCTCAGCCCACTGAGCCTGCAGATGCTGGTACCTGGCCTTGCACTCCCGCAGGTCTTCCCTCTGCTTGGAAAGCCTTTGCTCTTAGTCCTCAGTGAGGTGCTTCTGCTGAGCCTCCTTCTCGGTCAGATCCAATTTGAACTGAGCTGTTTTGCCAACTCTTCCTTGGCTGCTTAGTTCCAACAACTGCTTCCTGTTGGGGCCCTAAGGAGCCTGGGTGGGGAGGCAAGGAGTAGCTGGCAGGAGAGGGGTGAGTAGAGTCCGGTGAGGTGCCCCTCGATGTGAGTGACATCGAGTTGGCCCAGCCACGCCCACCCAGTCACATGACCACCTAACCACGCCCACCCAGACGGTCATTGCGCAAATCATATCAGTGGTCCGTGGGATTTAAAATCATGGATTTAGTGGTCCCTGAGGTCCGAAAGGTTGGTGACCCCTGCTATAGGAAACAGATTCAAGAAAGTGTCCCGTATGTTTTTTTATTACAGAAATAACATCTCATTTCCAAGAACAGAAGAAGACCATACGATGCGTTTAAAACCCCCTTACCTAACAATACGTTGATCTGCAGATACTCCCTGGTGGTGGTTGTTTTTTTTTGTTTTTTTTAAAAAACTCTTTTTCTTTGCATTTACGTTTAGTATTTTTGAATGAGACAAGTTTTTATAAACCTTTGCCCGGAGCAAGAAGAGGAGGAATGGCGTCTGCAAGTAAATGTGTTTGTTTTATGTTTCTCTGGTGGCGGGTCTTTAGCTGTCTCTCTCTCTCTCTAGAAGATGTGCTGATTTTGGGGCAAAAAGCTATTCTGCTTTTCTAAAATGAGGCCCAGGAGAACTGCAGAATCCTGATGTTTGTGTTTGTGTGTGTGTGCGTCTGTGCGTGATGGCTGTGCTTTGCCAGCTTTTACGAACATGGATCAAATCATTCTTGTTCCAGTACTAATTTAATGGGAGCGGAACTTTCCTTCCTTTACGTGCTCCGGCAAGCGGCAAGATCTTTTCTCCAGCGTCTGCATTTTTTTTTCACGCTTCAAACAGTCGAGTTACGCTATGTTCTTCTTATTGCTCCAGATCTGTATTTCTGGCCTCCCGGTAGCACCTTATTTGAAAGCGCTAAGAAGGCTTGTTTTGCTTGTTTGCTTCAGATGGGCAGGGAGGGGAAGAGAGAGAAACAGAGGTCCTTTTTTTTTTTTGAAGCTGGGCAAACATTAACATATTCTGCTTTCGGTAGAAGCAACATCATCGCCTTGACTCAAAACGATGGAAATAAGCAGAGCGGATGCGATGAGCTAAGCAAACCGTTCTGCTTTCCAATTTAATGGTTTCTGATGCATCTCAAGACCTTACGAGGTTGAAATTGGACTTCCAACACGTACCCCAAAAGGCGCTTTTCCCAAAAGGCAACCGGACTTTGTTTTTCCTCGGAAGACGTTTCACTTCTCATCCGAGAAGCTTCTTCAGTTCTGACTGTCAACGTTCTCTCTGCGGATTTGACACTAGAGCAGGGTTTCTCAACCGTAGCAACGTGAGCACAGGTGGATTTCAGGTGTCGGAACTGAAGAAGCTTCTTGGATGAGAAGCAAAACGTCTTCAAGGGAAAGTCCAGCCTTTTGAAAAAAACATCTTCGGACAACCGTGACCTGGATGACTGAGAATCTCCATAAACTCTTAAGCTAAAATCTTTCCGATCCCCAGCTAATACTTTTAATTATCCCACAACATTGATTTAATTCCGTGCCGATTTTCCCGTGAGAACTCTTTCCCTTTCTTCTGAAGTAGAGTTTTTCCTTGAAAATGTTTCGCTTCTCATCCTTCTCAAGGGGAAAAAAAACCCCAAGAAAGTCCAGTTGTCCTTTTTTGGAAAAGCACCTTTGGTTAACCGTAACTTGGGCGATGGAGAATCCCCATAGATCAGCGGTTCTCAACCTGTGGGTCGCGACCCCGTTGGGGGTCAAATGATGATTTGCCAGGGGTCGCCTAAGACCATCGGAAATATGGGAAGTATACTTGCGAGTCGAAGAATCGCGCTCCAATGGTTGACTCCACAAGCCAGCTGCAGGCTCTTCAAATCGCTAGCCGAATTCGGCTTCAGGCGCGATGAATTAAAAAAGAGAGAAATCTTTGCTCTGATGTCTCCCTCTCAAGCCAGCTGCAATCACTCCCAATCGCTAGCCTAATCTGGCTTCAGGCGCGATAAACTTAATAGGGGAGGAGTCTCCGCTTTAATGCCTCCGTCCTCAAGGCAATCGCAAGCAGTTCAGATCGCTAGCCAATACGGCTTCAGGCGCGATAAATTCAAAAAAACAGTTTGCCGCTTTTCCCCCCTTCTGCGGCTGCTGAGGCGCACTGAGATCGGTTGGGGTCGCCACATCGTGGGGAAATGTATTAAAGGGGTCACAGCACTATAAAGGTTGAGAACCACTGTCATAGATAATCGCTTCAACACATGGTGTAATCCCTTGGTTCTCTCGGATAAGGTGCTTCCGGATGGAATACATTGTATGCAACGCTACTATGTGAGTGCTAGCAGCTCGGCAAGTTGCATAGCAGTGCTCAGGAAAAGCGCTTGTTAAAACAGTTGGGTAACTGTGTTTTTTTTTTTCTTGTCTTCTCAACCTTTAAGAAGTGAGGATGACCAAGAACAAGGATAACATCCCCCACGAGTTAGAGAGCCAGTTTATTTTGCGGCTGCCTCCGGTAAGTGACCCGAAGAATAGAATAGAAAAATAGAATAGAATTAGAATTAGAATAAGAAATAGAATAAGAAATAATTACAATAGAATAGGAATAGAATAAGAAATAGAATAAGAAATATTTACAATAGAATAGGAATAGAATAAAATAATTAGAATAGAATAGGAATAGAATAAGAAAGAATAGAAATGAATAAAGAATAGAAATAGAATAAGAAATAATTAGAATAGAATAGGAATAGAATAAGAAATAGAATGAGAAATAGAATAAGAAAGAATAGAAATAGAATAGGAAATAATTAGAATAGAATAGGAATAGAATAAGAAATAATAGAAATAGAATAAAAAATAATAGAAATAGAATAAGAAATAATAGAAATAGAATAAGATTAGACTAGAATAAAATAGGAATAGAATAAGAAGTAAAGAATAGAAATAGAATAAGAAAGAATAGAAATAGAATAAGAAAAAGAAAAGGAAATAATTAGAATAGGAATAGAATAAGAAGGAATAGAATAGAATAGAAATAGAATAAGAAAGAATAGAAATAGGAATAGAATAAGAAAGAATAGAATAGAATAGAATGTTGGAAGGGACCTTGGAGGTCGTCTAGTCCAACCCAAATGAGTAAATGCTAACATCACCTACTGTTTTGCTGTGATTCCCGGTTATGTCGGTAACGGTCCCTTGACCTTGGTTCTCGCTGCCTCTCTGCTTAGGAATATGCTTCTACCGTGCGGAGGGCTGTTCAATCTGGAAGCGTCAACTTGAAGGACAGGCTCACAATTGAATTGCACGGTAAGGGGACAACATCAGGCGTTTTTAATTTCTTCCTTTTTTTGAGAGAGAGAGCATAAAAATAAACATAAAATAAAAATCAGGTACAGGTAGTCCTTGACTTACAACCATTTGTTTAGTGACCGCTTCAAAGTTACAGCGACACTGAAAAATTGTGACCATTTTTCACCCTTATGACAGTTGCAACAAAATCCCCTGGTCACAGCATCAAAATACAGAAGCTTTTTTTTTTTTAATTTGCATTTATATCCCGCCCTTCTCCGAAGACTCAGGGCGGCTTACACTATGTCAAGCAATAGTCTTCATCCATTTGTATATTATATACAAAGTCAACTTATTGCCCCCAACAATCTGGGTCCTCATTTTACCTACCTTATAAAGGATGGAAGGCTGAGTCAACCTTGGGCCTGGTGGGGCTTGAACCTGCAGTAATTGCAAGCAGCTGCTGTTAATAACAGGCTGTCTTACCAGTCTGAGCCACAGAGGCCCTTGGCAACTGGTATGTACTTACGACAGTTGCTGTGTCTGCGGGTCATGTGATCAGCTTTGGTGACCACCTGGCAAGCAGAGTCAATGGAGAAGAAGCCAGGTTCCCTTGACAATTGTGTTACTAAGTTCACAACTGAGTGATTCAGTTAACAGCTGTGGCAAGCAAGGTCGTAAAACGGGGCAAAACTCAATTGTCTCACTTAACAATGAAAACTTTGAGCTCAATTGTGGTCGTAAAGTCGAGGATTACCTGTAACATAAAAGAATAAAGGATGGATGAGTAAGCAAGAAATCTAAACACGTCAAGACGGTTACTCGGAGTTTTCTAGTAAATTTTCCCCTTCTTTCCACAGTTATTTAGTATTGTGCTACTGATACTTATTTCTTAGCTGCTTGGATCTATATTGTCTAGACCCGTGATGGCAAACCTATGGCACGTGTGCCGCAGGTGGTACGCAAAGCCATATCTGTGGGTACGCGAGTGTTGCCCTAGCTCAGCTCCAGCACGCATGTGTATGCCAGCCAGTTGATTTTTAGACTTTCTGGGCCCACCAGAGGTCAGGAAACGGGCTGTTTCCGGCCTCTGGAGAGCCTCCGGGTGGGGAAGGCCATTTTGCCCTCCCCAGGCTCCAAGAAAGCCTCTGGAACCTGGGGAGGGAGAAAAACTAGCCTACCGGGCCCACCATGCCATCACGTACCAAAAGTGTGGGGAGCATGTGGGGGGGTGTCACGCACGCACGGGTGGGGTGGGGTGCATTGAATTATGGGTGTGGGCACACATGCACTTGACCCCCCCCTCCCCAATGCTCCCCTGCTTTTGGCACGTGACGGCAAAAAGGTTAGCCATCACTGGTCTAGACGTTTTCTTCAAAGACAGGTGTCCTGAAATCCTGGTTTTAATAGCCGGGTTTTCTGCCTTAGCCACAAGATTATGTGATATCCAGATTGCTCAATAAAAGCCCACTCATGCTTTAAATGGTTACAGCGCATTTATATTTGGATTGCATCGGATTTTGTACTGGCCTTGGACCCTGGTGAAATATTGTTCTAATTTTCTACCTGTTGCCATTGCAGTTCATTGACTTTGAGTAGTTCATCCAGGGGTGGGCTGCTAGGGGTTCGGGAGAACCTCTGGCTAAGAATCAGTGCAGCTCGGAGAACTCCCAAATCCCACTCCTGGCTGGGCCCTCCCCTCCCAGGAGTCCCCACGCGGCCCGTTTAGATGCAGGTAAGTGCAGGGAGGCTCAGGGAGGGCGAAAAACAGGCATGCCAGAAGTTTGGGCTCTTTTCTGGCCTCTGAAGCCTGGGGAGGTCATTTTTGCCCTCCCAGAAGCTTGAGGAAAGCCTCCAGAGACCGGGGAGGGCAAAAACGCCCCCTGCCGTGGTGCAGGCGGCCGACTAGGCCACGCCCATCATGGCCACATCCACCCGGCAACTGGGTGCTAAACCCACCCCTTGCTAAACTTTTTGAAGCCCATCCCTGAGTTCATCCCGTGCTTAGTCTTTTGGAGACAAATTCCTTGAGAGTTGAAAGCATTCGACCCTTGTCTAACATCTCATTTCACTGCCGTTTCTAAGAGGGGAAAAAAATGAACAGAAAAGCGTTTTCTAAATGGAGTCTTCCCCATCCTTAAAAAACATATACACGCATTTCGCTACTTTTAGACCCGGTTCACCTCTAATGGAAGTAGCGTGATGGTCTGAGCTCTTAACCTTGTGTCTTCCGATTGCTAATAAAAAAAACTATCAACAGTTGAATGTTTCGTAAGTACCATATAGCAGAGGGGGGTCAAACTCGATTCCATTGAGGGCTGCATCAGGGTTGTGTTTCACCTCACGGGGAGTGTGGCCAGCTCGACAATCCATTTTCGGCTCTGACAGCCTCCTGCAGCCCTCTGCCAGTGAAAACGGAGCTGGGGGAGAGGCATGCATGGCCCTCCTGAGCTCCGTTTTCGACCACAGCAGCCTCCTGCAGCCCTCTGCCAGTGAAAACGGAGCTCGGAAGGGCCACTCGCAGAGGCACCCTGGGCTGGTCATTCGCTGTTTTCCAGGGCGGCCCCGCGGGCCACATCTAAGCACTCCGCAGGCCAGATCCAGCCCTTGGGCCTTGAGTTTGAAACCCCTGACATAGCAATTGTCTCTTTTCCCTGTTCTGCAGCGGATGGGCGTCACGGAATTGTGCGAGTAGACCGTGTCCCCTTAGCTGCCAAGTTGGTGGATTTGCCCTGCACCATGGAAAGCTTGAAGACCATCGATAAGAAGACTTTCTACAAGACGGCTGACATTTGCCAGGTAGATGCCCTCCACCGATCAGAAAGATGATCCAAGACAATTTTGCTTTACATTTTCATCGGCATGTCTTCATTTTCAACTCCACTCTTAAATCTGTATTATTATTTTTCTCCAAACCACAAATACCCTATTTTTCGGAGTATAAGACACTCCGGAATATAAGACGCACCTCAGTTTTTGGGGAGGAAAATAAGAAAAAAAAAAATTCTGCCTCTGTCTACCAGCATCCATCGCTATTCATCTGGCTAGCGTCCTGTCAGTGTGTGAGAATTGAGGGCTGTTTGGAAACCGAAACAGGATTTGCTGTGTGAGCAACAAGGAAAGAGACAGCAAGGAGCCTGGGCGTGGCTTAGCTCAACTGTTCTGTGCTGATCTCTGAAACTAAAACTGAAACTCCTCTCCTCTGCTTGTGTTTTGCTTGTGTTGGAAAACCTGTTTTTTGCATTGTCTATTTATTTTGTATTATATATAAAGAGAAGTTATTGAATCCTGCTGAATCAGTTAACTTGTGTGTCCTTTCTGGATGTGATTGCTGCTGCAAACTCTGACACGTCCTTGCAGCAAATAGCGAACAGCCAGTTTAGCTTCAGCACATTATTGCAGCCTGATTCAGCACAAGCAGCTGATTGGTCTCCTGGAATACCCCCAATCAGCTGTTCCAGGCTGCAGGGATGCCACAGACTATTGCCTCCTCATTGCCTCACGTTTTTGGCTACATTCGGTGTATAAGACGCACCCAATTTTTCACCCTCTTTTGGGGAGGGAAAAGTGTTTTATACTCTGATAAATACGGTAGTTATGGAATATAGTTGATCTTAACAGTTCTTTGAGGGTGCAGGATTTCTAATAAGCTGCCATCCTGGAGCTTAAAACTCCATTAGTTCTGGATTGATTGATTGATTGATTGAAGCTTGGAAGGCTTGAAAAGGAGATTAGACAACTTGATGGTGGATTTTAAAAGAAAGGCAGTGGCAACTAGCTATGAAGATTCAGAGTCACTCTGAAGATATTAGTGCCAATCTCCAATACTGAGCAATTTGTGCTCATATTACAAATTTCTCACCAGTAACTGGTTGATTGACCACTCTGACAAGACTGAACTAAGCAAGCCTCTAGTTTGATCCAACAGAACTGTTGTGGCCCACCGGTGGCCAGTGGCGCTGGCAGCAGAGTCGGACAGTGAGGAGGTTGGGGAGGAACATGGGCCAGTCCTGGGGACTGAGGAAAGCTTGGACGAGGGCTCTGCGTCGGAGGCAGAGAGGGAGCTAGACAGCAGCGAGGCAGAGGAACAGCTGGAGCCCGTTCCCATGTGCAGAGCTGCCAGAAGACAAGAACAACTCAGAAAACAGGGTCGCCTCGGGAGTAAAGCCACACCTTGGAGGTGATTGGCCCCTCCCATAGGAAACAAAAGAGGAGCAAACGGGGAGTGGGCTTTTGCAGGAAATAGTTTGGTTGTTCGCTCATTGCAAGAGTGGAAAGATCTGTTTGTGACTCTTAAGAGAGACTGTGTCAAGTTTTGCCTTTACTGCGTTTGGAAACTAGTTATCTGGCAGCTTTCCAAGCAAGATAAGGTTTGTGTTGATAAATATTCCTCTGAAAGACTGTTTGCTTGGCCTTGCTGATTGTGAATGAAAGGAATTCACAGTTGTGTGAATAAAAGGGGTTTTGCCAGGACCAAGACTCTGCGTCGTGCTTTTTAAGGAAGCCTAGGTCAGAACAAGAACTGTGCTTGGGCTTTTACACCTTCCAATTTCTTTCTGATAACAGTCCGTTCCTCTTTTATTCTATTGCGGAGATCAGATGCTTGTGTGCACAGTGGATGGAGACCTCTACCCTCCTTTGGAAGAACCACCCGTTAGTACTGATGCTAGAGCCAACAAGAAGAAGGATAAGGACCGGGAGAAGAAGTTTATCTGGAATCACGGCAGTGAGTAGCTCTTGGGTCATTCGCCTGCACTAGGGTTTGTGACCCAGGCCCAAGTAGGTAGTATAGGAAACTCAGTCAGCGTAAAAACAAACAAACATTATTCAAACAGCTGAGAATTACTTCATTCTCTGAGTAGTCCAACTAAATTAAAGCAAATTCCTCCCTTAGTCCTATCACCAACCTTGGTCCAATTAGGCAAACTGCCAAAGGCCTTTCTTGGCAAACGTTCAGAAGACACCGATATAAAACAAATGCAACAAGACGAAGCCATCAATGTTGTTTTCCAGCAAAAAGCCCAAACGCCGTTGCTGGTCTTTTAAGCCTTATGGGAGGGACCAATTATCTCTTGGCCCTACTCTTTCCTTGAGCTGCTCTTGCCTTCTGACAGATCTTCTCATGTGTGCATTAGGAACAGGCTCCTCCTGTTCCTCTGCCTCTCTACTATCAGTCTCTGGAGGCTCTGGAGTCCACACCTCACTTCCTGATGGCCCTGGCCTCACCTCTGCTTCTGATGCAGAGCCCTCATATGGGCCTTCCCCAGCCTCCAGGACTGGCCCATGTTCTTTCTCAGCCTCATCGCTGTCCAACTCCGTTGCCAGCTCCCCAGGCTGCTAACAGACCACAACACTAGGGACCCCTAATCTGTGCATTGTCCCCTACCTCCATACCCTCATCATGAAGGATGATGGGACCCATTGATTTTCCTATCGTTGGTTCACAACACTAGCATCTCTTCTGCATCACCAAAAGACCTGTTGGATTCACCCTCCTGTTCCATCTTCCCTGTGCCCATTAATTTGTTGTATTCTTGCAGTTACGCTCCCGTTGAAGAACGTCCGAAAAAGGAGGTTCCGAAAGACTGCTAAGAAAAAGGTGAGTCACCTAGGTGAGCCTTTGAGAACTGTTGCTTAACGGAAGCCGGAGTTGAAATGTAAAGCACAATTGGAAAATTGAGTCAAGGATAGGCATTACCTTGGCTTATTCTTACATTGCTCTAGGAAGTTTAAGCGAGAAGTTTCGTGCTGGGCCCCCTGCGCATGCGTGCGCAACCCCCCACGCTCCCCCTGTGCCGCATGCGCATGTGACCACCCAGCACCCTCCGCCCCCCCACACATGCGCACGTGACCCCCGTCTTCCATTTGGGGCCTAGTAGGCCTCCCTGCAGCCTCCTGGGCCCAAAAACGGGCCGTGGGAGGGTGCCACACCCCCCACGCCCTGGTTTGGGCCTAGTAGGCCTCCCTGCACATGCATGAGCCACACTGCACATACACATGCATCTCCTGCATGTGTCCCACCCTTCCAGCGCATCCTGAAAATCAGCTGGTGGGCAAGAGGCGGTGGATACGCGGTGGAGCTGAGCTGGCCGACAGCTCACGTGCCCACAGAAACTCAGCTGGTTAGCATACAATTTCTTTTTTTTCTCCTGTTTTCTCTGTCACAGTATATCGAGTCACCAGATGTCGAGAAAGAAGTGAAGCGCCTTCTCAGCACAGATGCCGAAGCCGTCAGTGTCCGTATCCTTTTCCCCACCCTCCGCGTGATATTTGCTTTGAAATGAATACAGGCAGTCCTTGAATTAGGACCACAATTGCGCCCCCGAATTTCCATTTTGCTAAGCAAGGCGGTTAAGCGGGTTTTGCGCCACTTTACGGCCTTTTTGCCATCGTTGTTAAGCAAATCGTGGAAGCTCGTCAGTGAACCATGGGGTCGTTAAAGTGAATCAAGGCTTCTCCCTGACTTGTCAAAACCCTGCTTGGTTACAAAATGGTGACCACGTAACCCATAGACGGTGCAACTGTCGTAAGTACATGCCAGTTGCCAAGCGCCTGGATTTTGATCACGTGACCACAAGGATGCAGCAAGTGTGTGAAACGGTCCAAAGTCACTTTTTTTTCAATGCCTTTGTGACTTCAAACGGTCACTAAATGAATTGCTAGTTGTAAGTTGAAGACTATCTGTGGTGGGGAATTATCCATGCTCGGCATCGAAGGGCTTTATTTATTTATTTATTTATTTATTTATTTATTTATTTATTTATTTATTTATTTATTTATTTATTGTTTGAATTTATATACCGCCCTTCTCCCGAAGGACTCAGGGCAGTTTACAGCTAAATAAAACAAACATAAACATATAAAAGTTAAGAACATTATTAAAAAACTTATTCAAATTGGCTAACACTAGAATCCAATAGAACTAAAAATTCAGTTAAAAACCTCGATTTAAAAGCCATTTAAAAACCCCATTAAAAACTATCAGGCCAGCCCTGCACGACGAAACAAAAATGTTTTTAGCTCGCGTCTAAAATTTAGAAATATTGAATCAGATTTTTTAAAAATGTGATGAAATTTCCACCCCAGGCGGCTGAAATGGCCTAACAATTTCTCACACACACAACCCTGGAATTGTCCCAAGTTTTGTTTTTTTTTCATTACAATTTTCTGTCAGTTTGAGCAGAAGTATGGAAAGCCGCTAAAGGCATCAACATGCTCCTTAACCACCTGGTAAGTAAAGTCTGAGGTGTTACATTCCTGTTGAGACCCAGGCCCAAGTAACTAGTAGGAAACTCAGTCTGTGAAAAAACAAACGTTATTCGAACAGCTGAGAATTACTTCATTCTCAGCATAGTTCAGCTAAATTAAAGCAAATTCCTCCCAACACAAATTCCTCAATCCTATCGCAAACCTTGGTCCAATTAGGCAAAGTGCCAAAGGCCTTTCTTGGCAAACGTTCAGAAGTCACTGATACAAAAATAAATGCAAGAAGACGAAGCTACCAACGTTGTTTTCCAGCAAAGCCCAAACACCGTTGCTGGTTTGTTTTAAGCCTTATGGGAGGGGCCAATCATCTCTTGGCCCTACTCCCGAGTTGTCCTCTCTGCTTCAGCTGCTCTTGCCTTCTGGCAGCTCTTCTCATGCGTGCATTAGGAACAGGCTCCTCTTGTTCCTCTGCCTCACTACTATCAGCCTCTGGATGCTCTGGAGTCCGCACATTACTCCCCGATGGCCCTGGCCCCACCTCAGCCTCATCGCTGTCCGACTCCATTGCCAGCTCCGCAGACTGCTGGCGGACCACAGCAATTCCATCCATGGGAATTTGACTGGAATTCTCTTTTTGGGATGTTTCTAAAGCAGAACTTCCCTTCATTAAATGCAATAAGACTGGCGGGGAAAATTGCAAGAATATTTTTCCCAACATGGATTCGCATTCTGTTTCTTGATGTACTTCCCCATTAAATGGACTTTTCCTTAATCTGTCTGTGCCTGAATTCAGGCTGGGAAGTGATTGCCGAAGATGAAACGAAAGAAGCCGAGAATCATGGGTCATTTACAGGCCTGGATATTTCTTCTCCTGGCATGACTGGACATAAACAAGGCCATGGATCTTCAGGTATGGCCACGTTTTAGGATGCTACCCCCAGGGGTGCCAATTCTTGAAAAGCCACTAGATGGCAGCAAAGGATTAGTATTTCTTCTCTCTCTCTATTGCTACCTTGTGATTCCCTGGAGTTTTGCAGTCTGATCAGGATGGTCCTAACCAAATAGCTCTTTATATAAAGGGAAGGGGGCTTTGGGGTGTAGAGACCAGACTAGCCAGCCGCCTCAGCAAGACATGATGGGGTACATTCAGGGATGGGATTCAGTTGGTTCGGACCAGTTCGGGCGAACCGGATGTTAATTTTATATCTGGTTCACCGAACTGGTAGTTGCTAGGACTGGCTGGCCCCGCCCATCCCACCCCACCCCTCCCAGGAGTCTCCACATGGCCCTTTTTGGATGCCAGGTAAGTGCAGGGCCCACACAGAGGCTCTGGGAGGACGAAAAACAGGCCTCACGGAGTCCGGAAACAGGCCCATTTCCAGCCTTTGGAGGGCTCTGCGGCCCAGGGGTGGCCATTTTCGCCCTCCTGGAGGCTCGATGAAAGCCTCCGGAGCCTGGGGAGGGCGAATACCCCCTACCACCACTATGGTGCAGGAGGCTGAGTAGGCCACTCCCACCCAGCAACCGAGCAGAGAACCGGTTGATAAAAATTTTGAATCCCACCCCTGGGTACATTGAGGAATAGCTTGGCTCCTTTTTTCCCCCTTCTCTTTCCAACCAGCAGAACGTGACGAACTCCGGGAGATGTTCAATGAAATCAGCAGCAGCAGCAGCGACGAAGAAGAGAGAGATCACCATGACGATGAAGATCTGAACGTGATGGATACAGAGGAAGACTTGGAGAGGAGGCTGCAGGGCAAGCTGAACGAATCCAGCTCCCAGCAGCAAGAGAACGAAGGAACCAGCCAAATCGGTTAGGAGGCGGTGGGAAAATAATAATAATAATAATAATTTAATTTTTATACTGCCCTTCTCCCGAAGGACTCAGGGCGGTGAACAGGCAGATAAAATAATACAATACATTACAATAAAAACACTATTTAAAAAACTTATTCAATAAAGCCTAAATTTAAAATACAATACAAAATATAAAATAAACCCCAATAAAATCCATGTTTAAAAACCCTATTAAGCCAGTCCTGCTCAGAAGAATAGATATGTTTTAAGCTCGCGGCGAAAGGTCCGGAGGTCAGGAAGTTGTCGAAGTCCTGGGGGAAGCTCATTCCAGAGGGTAGGTGCCCCCACAGAGAAGGCTCTCCCCCTGGGGGTCGCCAGCCTACACTGTTTGGCTGACGGCACCCTGAGAAGGCCCTCTCTATGGGAGCGTACCGGCCGGTGGGAGGCATGTGGTAACAGAAGGCGGTCCCGAAGATATCCCGTTCCTATGCCATGGAGCGCTTTAAAGGTGGTAACCAGCACCTTGAAGTGCACTCGGAAAACCACAGGTAGCCAGTGCAGCCTGCGCAGGATCGGTGTTATATGGGAGCCACGAGTGGCTCCCTCTATCACCCGCGCGGCTGCATTCTGAACTAACTGAAGTCTCCGGGTGCACCTCAAGGTGTTCTATGGGGTTAGATGATTTTGGGTGGTCCTTGGGGCAGCCCTGGGTTGTATTGACCTAGGCTCCCTTAAAAAGCAGGGAGGAAGCAGGAATTTGTCTCGGCAAAACCTTTTTTGTTTACGTGACTGTGAATTCCTTTCATTCACAGTCAGCAAGATTTGTCCAAACAGTTTTTTCAAAGGAATATTCATCAACACAGACCTTATCTCGCTTGGCAACCTGCCACGTAACTCTTTTTTCCAAACACAGAGAAAAGGCAAAACTTGGCACAGAGTCTCTTAGAGTCACGAGCACAATTTTCCACTCTTGAAACTAGCGAACGAATGAATTGTTTCCTGCAAAAGCCCCCTCCCCATTCTCTCCTCTTTCATTTCCTATGGGAGGGGCCAATCATCTCCACGGTATGGCTCTACTCTCAAGTCGACCCTGCTTTCTGAGTGGTTCTTGTCTTCTGGCAGCTCTGCGCAGGAACGCACTGGGAACAGGCTCCAGCTGTTCCTCTGCCTCACTGCTTTCTAGCTCCCTTACTGCCTCCGACGCAGAGCCCTCGTCCGAGCTCTCCCCAGCCTCCAGGACTGGCCCATGTTCCTCCCCAACCTCCTCACTGTCCGACTCTGCTGCCAGCTCTGCTGGCCGCTGGCGGGTCACAAGAGGGGTTTATTATTTCTCTCTTTGTAGCGATTGGAATCCAGAAGCAAATTGACAACCTGAAGGGGAAGCTGCAGGAGACCCAGGAGCGCAGGAAACGCCAAGAAGACCTCATCATGAAAGTGGAAAATCTGGCACTCAAGGTGATTGTGGAATTAATAGATTTTTTTTAATCCCGCCTTTATTATTGCTTAGAAACTCAAGGTAGCAAACATACCTAATACTTCTTCCTCTTCCTGTTTTTCCCAGAACAACAACCCTGTGAGAGGTGGGTTGTGCTGGGGGGGGGGGGAGGGCTGGCTCAAGATCACCCGGCCATCTTTCATGCCTAAATCAGGACTAGAACTCACCAGCTCCTGGTGACTGGCACAAAGTTACTGTTGTGGCTCCCGCCCCCGAACCTAGCCCCATGCCTGAAAGTGCCTTGGAGCCGGGCCTGCTGCCAGAAAGTGACTTGGACAGTGAGGGGGAAGGGCCGTCAGGACTTACCTCGGAACCACCGGCCTCCCTGGAGCAGCTCCAGGAGCCAGAAGCAGGCCAGGCGAAAGAGATAACAAGGCCTCCTTCCCCTGACTCCCCCGCCCCCGGCCACGCCTGCAGACCAGCTGACAGCAATCAGGCTTGGCTGAATCCTAGGTTTCTTAGACAGGAGAGAAGGGAACAACAGAAGCAGGGGAGGGGCAGGCCTAGGAAGTGCTGAGTCATGGAGCCACACCCCACAGGATATAAAAGGCAGCAAGAGCTGGTGTGTCTCTTTGTATCAGGCAAATCCACTGATTGACTAGAGCTGAAGGTTATGACTCACCAGCGTCTTGGCAGCTAACAAGGGCTTTTGGCAGACGCTGATTCTTTTGCTGCCTGAGCTGATAAGAGCCGGCTAATTAAGCCATCGTTTGGACGGAGGCGAGGAGGACACAACAGTACCCAGCTGGCTTTTGTGCTTAAGGCGGGCCTAGAACTCACAGTCTCCTGGTTCCTAGGCCTTCACCTTAACCCCCTAGTTCAGTGGTGGCGAACCATTTACTCACCAATTGCCGAACAGGTCCTTGCTTCATGTGCTTCACGCGCACGTGTGCCATCCATGCTAACATGCGGCTCATCCCCATGCACTGGGTGCACAACCGCACCATCTGCGCACATGCACAGCTTTTGCACGCGTCCCCACCGTACGCTACATGCACAACCACACTGCACATGTGCACTGCTTTCATACATGCGCCGCACCGGGCACTGCGCACGCAATCGCACAATCTACGCATGCGTGTGGTTTCTTTGCGCACAATGCATGTGCGTGAACGCCATCTACTCATGCCCGCGCTGCGCACCAGTACTCTTGCATGCATGCGCAAATGTGCATCCATGCGCTTGGAGAGCTCCAAAGACCAGCTGGGTGTCCTGAATTGTGCGCATGCACACAGGAACCCTGAACACCAGCTGTGGGGTGCATGCATGCGCAGCTGCAGGTGAGTTGGGCGACAGTTCGCGTGCCCGGAAAAATGGCTCTACGTGCCCCTTCCGGCAGGTGTGCCATAGATTCGCCATCACGGCCCTAGATCAAGCTGGCCTCCGTGTCTGCTGTAGATGGAGACTGCCTTACTTTGGAATTGGAAAGGATAATGTAGATTTCCCCAGGAATTCCAGGGCCTCTGGTGGCTCAGCAGACTAAGTCTGTCTGTTATTAACACAGCTGCTTGCAATTACTGCAAGTTCAAGTCCCACCAGGCCCAAGGTTGACTCAGCCTTCCATCCTTTATAAGGTAGGTAAAATGAGGACCCAGATTGTTGGGGGCAATAAAGCTGACTTTGTATATAATATACAAATGGATGAAGACTATTGCTTGACATATTGTAAGCCGCCCTGAGTCTTCGGAGAAGGGCGGGATATAAATTCAAATTTAAAAAAAAAAATTCAAGGCTGCATGTCTAGGCTCCTCCTTCCATTTGAAGCAACCCATTTCACAGCCTTGTAAGAATGACTGATCCTAAGTCACCCAGTCCGTTTCAGCTGGATCGATGCTGGATTTGAATCTGTGCCCCCAAGTTCTAGCGGCAGTAGCTTAACATCAGCAGCTCATGGGATCTCTCTGCCAGAGGGCATCCTCTTTAAGAAAAAAGGATCCTCTACAGGATATATAATAGCAAATTAGTAAAGCACATATTTTAGGGACGCCGTGGCTCAGGAGCTAGGATGTTGAGTTTGTTGATCGAAAGGTCGGCAGCTGAGTGGTTCGAATCCCTAGTGCTGCCATGTAACGGGGTGAGCTCCCGTTACTTGTCCCAGCTTCTGCCAACCTAGCAATTTGAAAGCACGTAAAAATGCAAGTAGAAAAAATAGGGACCACCTCTGGTGGGAAGGGAACAGCGTTCCGTGCACCTTTGGCATTGAGTCATGCCAGCCACATGACCACGGAGATGTCTTCGGACAGCGCTGACTCTTCGGCTTTGAAACGTAAATGAGCACCGCCCCCTAGAGTTGGCAACGACTAGCACGTATGTGCGAGGGGAACCTTTACCTTTACCTTAAAGCACATATTTGAATAAGTCCAAATCTTGGCTTTTCCAGGTAAAAGGGAGTGGGGGGGAAGCCTTTGGTTTATCCAAGTAGTTTTTTCTTCCCCACTCTGAAATCTTTTCGATGTAAAATTTATCTCCTAAAGTTCCCAGCCAGTTTGCAATAGGCCATACTGGATGGACATAGTAGTGTTGTGGTAATAGTAGTAAGTAGGTAGTAGTAGACGCATTTAGTTCTAAAACAAACAGACTTTATTAGAACAGCTGAGAATTAACTCATTCTCAGCATCGTCCAAACTAAATCAAAGCAAATTCTTCATAACACAACTCTTCAGTCTTATCACCAACCTTGGTCTAATTAGGCAACCTGCCAAAGGCTTTTCTTGGCAAAAGTTCAAAAGCAGAAGACACCAACAAGAAATAAATGTAGCAAGACAAGGAACAAGGCTATCAATGTTGTTTTCCAGCAAAGAACCCAAACGCTGTTGCTGGTCTTTTAAGCCTTATGGGAGGGGCCAATCATCTCCTGGCCTTACTCCCGAGTCGTCCTCTTTGCTTGAGCTGCTCTTGCCTTCTGGCAGCTCTTCTCATGCGTGCATTAGGAACAGGCTCCTCCTGTTCCTCTGCCTCACTACTGTCAGCCTCTGGAGGCCCTGGAGTCTGCACATACTCCCAGATGGCCCTGGCCCCATCTCTGCCTCTGACACAGAGCCCTCATCCGGGCCTTCCCCAGCCTTCAGGACTGGCCCATGCTCTTCTTCAGCCTCATCGCTGTCCGACTGCTGCCAGCTCCACAGGCTACCGGCGGACCACAACAAGTAGCTTGGTTACAACCTAATTTCATTTGTCCAGGCAGCTAGAAAGTCCACCTTAATTAAAGTTCATTTTCTGGTCGGGAAAGAGGAAATGTAGTGATGAGGCACTTTGTCCGAGAGAAGAAATTTAGCACTTCTATCTTCATTTCGTTTTGAGGCTGTTTATGTTGTAGCATGTGGCATCTTTCCAGTGACTTTGTAGTTTCTTCCTCTTAAGGCTGGGGCTGACTGAGGTACGCCCAACTTCCTTTGAAAGCATTTTCATGTAGAATTCTTGCAACAATAGATAACCTCTTTCCTATCGGTCTAATTCCCAGACCCGCCTCCAAGCCGTGCTGGATGAGTTCAAACAACAAGAAGAGCGAGAGAAACAGCAGGTAAGATTTCTGCCATTTTGATAAATTCTGCGACGGCTTTTAGAAACCCAGGAGGTGCAGCAATTTTAGCTGGGGATGCACGTTCGAAACACAGAAGTGTAACATTTACTGGTAAACTAGCCTGGGAAAATATTTGCAGGGCACTAAGCGGTTACCAAGCATTTCACTCCTTAAGTTACTAGCTCTGAACTGCTTGTAACTTTCATCCATTTTGCACACATGAGTGGCGACTCATCAAAGCAACGTCATAGTTACAAGTGAATGTTACTCAGCTGAGCTGGCAGGGATTTAGGGGGGGTCATTTGCTTGACACTATAACCTCTTAGAATAGATTCTTTTTAAAAAATAAGATGTAGCAGTGGTGAAAACCATTTGTTTTTTACTACCAGTTCTGTGAGTGTGGCTTGGTGGCATGGCAGGAGAAGGATACTGCAAAATCCCCATTCCCTCCCCACTCCTGGGGGGAAGGATACTGCAAAATCCCCATTCCCTCCCCACTCCTGGGGGGAAGGATACTGCAAAATCTCCATTCCCACACCACTCTGGGGCCAGCCAGAGGTGGTATTTGCCGGATCTCCGAATTGTTCAAAATTTCTGCTACCGGTTCTCCAGAACCTGTCAGAACCTGCTGGATTTCACCCCTCTATTGTGGAGATCCTGTTTTGTGAATTAGAGAAAGCTGGATGCAATTGCTTCTGAATTGTCGTCGTTTTTAGCAACTCAGAGTAGCTTTGATGATGGCTGAGAAATCCACATGGAGATTTGTCCGTGGAGATTCTCAGGCATCCAAGTCGTGGTTGTCCCAAAGGTGCTTTTTCAAGAGGCAACTGGACTTTCCTTGTTATTCTCTGAAGATGTTTCGCTTCTCATCCAAGAAGCTTCTTCGGCTCTGACTGGGTGGTGGGGAATTGAAGGATTTATATTCCTTGCAGACAGCTGGTCATTTACATCCTTTTGGAGGGTCACTGAGGCCACTTGGAGGTTTATCTGTGTCCTCGGGGTCGTCTGAGAAGTGGAACTGGGTGTGGAACTGCTGTGTTGTAGACTGGAGACAGATAATGTCGTCTCCCTCCCCCTCTGTTGAGAGAGGCTTGTTCAGTTTTGACACAGATGGCCTCTTGGACTCCTCTTTCAAACCAAGCAGTCCTCTCTGTCCAAAATGTGGACTTCGCTGTCTTAAACGTAGATAGACTGCTGAATCTTGTCCTGATGGGTTTGTTGTCCTATGTTGTGCCATGTGCTGGAAAACAAAGCCATGAGGATAAGATTCAGCAATCATGAGATTGTTTGCATTGTCTACACAGCCCTGAGAAATCATGATTTTTGAAGGAGAATGCCTTGACGTTTCCCTTCTTCTTCATTGCTATGTTCCCAAAATCTCTACGTAGAAAAAGCTTCCATTCAACATTCTCCCACTCAGGCCTACCTGTGATGAAACTATGGACCTAGCGAGAACACCCTTTATAAAAGTGAGGGGAAAGGATTATCGTACGGGTTGGGAATAATAGGAAAGATTGTCTGCCTAGAGATGGTGAGATTGGGGAACTAATAGAAAGATCGGTGGATCTGTTGTGGCCCGCCAGAAGCCAGTGGAGCTGGGAGCAGATTCGGCCAGTGAGGCGGTTGGAAAGGAACATGGGCCAGTCCTGGAGTCTGGGGAAGGCTCTGATGAGGGCTCTGCGTCGGAGGCGGAGAGGGAACCAGGGCCGTATGCCAGCTATCAGCTGCCTTTGGAGTCAGTCATCAGTGAGGCAGACAAACAGCTGAAGCCTGTTCCCAGTGTGCACATGCGCAGAGTTGCCAGACTAAGGGAACAGCTAAAGAACAAGGGTCGACTTGGGAGTAAGGCCACAGGTGGACAATGAATGACCCCTTCCATAGGGAATAAAAGAGGAGCGAAAGGGGAGTGGGTTTTTGCAAGGAACAATTCGTTAATTCAGTCGTTTCAGGAGTGCGAAGATCTGTCTGTGAATCTCAGAGACTCTGTGCCAAGTCTTTCCTTGCACATCACTGCAGTTTGGAAAATATTTACATGGAGCTTTCCAAGCTAGATAAGATCTGTGGCCATAAATTCACCTTTGAAAGACTGTCTGCCAGGCCTTCGCTAAAGGTGAATGAGAGGAATTCACTGTTTGTTTAATAAAAGGGGTTTTGTCGGGACCAGGAATCTGCTTCGTGCTTTTTGGGGAAGCTGAGATCAGAACAGGATCTTTCTTTGAAGGAAAAAGATGGGACTGATTGTAGATGTCGTGTCCCACTCCTCCGCTGACGGCCGGGTCGGGAAGTCCGTATCAAGCGTGCCTCTGCAGCTCTGCCAAAGTCCTATCAGAGTTCTCAAGGCAGGCAGGAGACCAGGAAGTGACTTCAGCAATCCAAGTTAGACTTTGCCTGACTCAGAGAATGCCAGAAAGCAGATCCTTTATATAGGCCATGGGGTGTGGCTCCATGACTCAGCACTTATCCAGGCCTGCCTCTCCCTTCCTTTTGCTCACGTCGCCTCTCAATTTTCCGGAAGCGAGGATCTCTCCAGCCTCCAGCTGTTGGTAATCTGGCTTCACATTCTTCAGGCTCACATGCTGTGGGGGAGGGGTTTAGTTGCTCCGTTTGCCTGGGCATGGTGCCAGGACTGGGGCCTGAAGGCACGTCAGGCCCTTCGTCTTGCTCGGCCTGTCCGGGCATGGTGCCAGGGCTGGGGCCTGGAGGCATGCCAGGACATTCTTCCGAACTATCAGCGTCCGGCAGGAGATAAGAGGGGCCCGGCTGCGGCAGGGGGAGCGGGCGAGACACAACAGTAGATTTCATTGTTTAATAACATTTTTTCCCCCATTTTTCCTTCTTTCTCTGCAGCTGGGATCTCTTCAGGATCAGCTAGAAGCTCTGATGGAAAAATGAACCTCTAAACCTCCAAGAAAAGAAGCTCTGATGTTGACTAAGAAGTTCCTTCTCTTGGTGCTGCGGCCTGCATATTCTTCAGTGCAGACTCATCCTAACGTCTGAGCCAATTAGCAAGTTCCTTGTAGAAATCTAGATAAACTTCTAGCCAGGGCTCCAGAAGTGGTGGCTTACAAAATAGCACGTGCGCAAAACAGGCAGAAAACGTGAATGTTTTGCAAAGAACGGAATTTCCTGGAAGACGGTCACAAAACCAGTGTTCGTTACTGAAAGCAAAATTCACTTTGGGACCATTTTTGGTTCTTTTTCAGTTCTGCATCTTTTTTTGTTTTCCAATGAGCCAATATCGCAATTTTATGTTTTCAGGGGCACGAAATCGATCCTTTCTGGCATGAGGGATGACAACACCCTGCGTATTTGTAAACACTGGTTGTGAGAAACAAAAGTTTGCCTTCTAACGTAACTCTTTACAGCGTCTGTCTTCAAGAGTGTTGTGAAATAAAAACAAAAGTTTTCTGTATATACAGTATGTTATTTGGGGTATATTTCACAAGTTATCTGATGCTCTTTAAGTATATTGGAAATAATGGCCCAACCACCTAGCAATCATTCTCGCAACAGCTCCAATTTCTAAAAATTGATAGTGGCAAAAATTTACCTTAGCAACTTATAAAGCTGTATAGACTTCCGCTTCCAGAATTTCCTCAGCCAGTGTGCGTTAGAAAAGATCTTTTCCCAGATGTCTGGGGAAAAAAACAAGGTGTTTTTTTTTCATAGTTACAATGTATTTTATTTTATTTTTCAACCATATTTTAAAATAAAAGGATTATTTTAATTTGTATATTGATAAATAAATAAATAAATAAATAATAAATAAATAAATAATAAATAAATAAATAAATAATAAATAAATAAATATTTTATTAATTTTAAAACAAACAAAAAGACAAAAACATAATTACAACAATACAAAATTAAAAAAATAAATTCTTTGCGCAGAACTGTGACTATTTTACACTACATATCACTACAGAGTTCTTATACTTTATACATTTTACTTCATCAAATTTTTACTTACTGTCTGAGTCTGTTTCATTCTTCTATTTTCAAACCATTTGTACCATTTCTCCCATAATACATAATATTCCACGTCTGTCATTCCTTTCAATTCCAAAGGTAGTCTATCCATTTCAGTGCACTTGAAATTTTTTTTTTGATTATTAAATCCTCGGAAGGCGTCTTTACATTCCTTCAACATTGTGCAAAAGCCAGTCTTGCCATGGTTGTTTATATGTATAATCATGTGTCTTGTTTTCTTGTCATAAGTTTTTCTCATTATCCCCAGAAGGAACAATACTGGTGTATGTTCCAGTTGAACACCAGTTATTTCCTGTAATCAATTTTTTTAATTTTTCCCCAATATTTTTTTGATTCTGGACACGGCCACCATGAATGATAGAAGGTACCCCTGTTTCTGTCCGCATTTCCAACAATTTGGGTTTAAATTTGGATAAATTCGGCAAAATATAAAGAAAATCAATACAAAATGTTCTACCATTGGCATATGGCTCCCTCAAGATTGGCCAAAAAAAAGAGGTATTTTTATTCCTGAGAATTCTATTTGTGATAAACTAGAGCAGGGGTCTCCAACTTTGGCAACTTTAAGACTTGTGGACTTCAACTCCCAGAATTCCACAGCCAGCAAAGTCTTTCGATACCATCGACCGTGGTACCATCGACCATGGTATCAGCGGAAAGTCAGCAGCTTTCGATACCATTGACCATGGTATCCTGCTGTGCCGGTTGGAGGGTCTGGGAATGGGAGGCACCATTTATCGGTGGTTCTCCTCCTACCTCTGACCGGATGCAGATGGTGTTGACGGGGGCAGAGGTCGACCCCGAGGCGCCTCGTGTGGGGTGTCGCAGGGGTCAATTCTCTTGCCTCTCCTGTTCAACATCTATATGAAGCCGCTGGGCAAGATCAGTGGTTTTGGGGTGAGGTACCAAGTGTACGCTGATGACAGGCAGCTGTACTTTTCCACCCCAACGAAGCTATCGAAGTACTGTCCCCGTGTCTGGAAGCTGTACGGGTCTGGATGGGGAGGAACAGGCTCAAGCTTAATCCCTCCAAGACGGAGTGGCTGTGGATGCTGGCACCCCGGTACAGTCAGCTGTAGCTGCGGCTGACTGTTGGGGGTGAGTCATTGGCCCCGATGGAAAGGGTGCGCAACTTGGGCATTCTCCTGGATGGACGGTTGTCCTTTGAAGACCATTTGACGACCGTTTCCAGGAGAGCTTTTTATCAGGTTCACCTGATCCGCCAGTTGCGCCCCTTCCTGGACCGGGATGCCTTATGCACGGTCACTCATGCTCTCGTTACCTCTCGCTTGGACTACTGCAATGCTCTCTATATGGGGCTCCCCTTGAAGAGCACCCGGAGACTCCATTTAGTCCAGAATGCGGCTGCGCGGGTGATTGAGGGAGCAGTTCGGAGTTCCCATGTAACACCCATCCTGCGCAGACTACACTGGCTGCCTGTTGTCTTCCGGGTGCGCTTCAAGGTATTGGTGACTACTTCAAAGTACTCCATGGCTTAGGACCGGGATATTTACGGGACTGTCTACTGCCATCTTCTATCTCCCAGCGACCGGTGCGTTCTCACAGAGGGGGACTCCTTAGGGTGCCGTCAGCCAAGCAATGTCGACTGGCGGCCCCCAGGGGAAGGGCCTTCTCTGTGGGGGCTCCTACCCTGTGGAATGAACTTCCCCCTGGACTTCGACAATTACCTGACCTCCGGACCTTTTGCCGCGAACTTAAAACTTATTTATTTCGTCTTGCTGGACTGGCTTGAATTTTTTTAAAAATTTTTAATTGATTTTATGGGTTTTAAATTTTTATTAATCTTACAGGGTTGATATTGTATTTTAAATGGGGCCAATTGAATAAGTTTTTTAATGTTTGTTTTTAGCATTGTATGTGTTGTTTTTGTATTTTATTGTGGCTGTAAACCGTCCTGAGTCCTTCGGGAGAAGGGCGGTATACAAATTAAAATATTATTATTATTATTATTATTATTATTATTATTATTATTATTATTATTATTATTATTATTATTATTATTATTATTATTATTATTATTATTATTATTATTATTATTATTAAAGTTGCCAAGGTTGGAAACCCCTGAACTAGAGTCCTTGTGTTAGGGTGCCTCTTGGTGCCTATCAATCTCTTGAAAAGGATTTGCTCTCCGAATTAGAATGTACAAAGTTTAGACTTAAATATAGATGCAAAGTACGGAGTAATAAGAATAAGAAAATACGGTATTTTTCAGAGTATAAAATTCACCTTTTCCCCCCAAAATAGAGGGTGAAAATCTGGGTGCGTCTTATACTCCAAATGTAGCCCCGCCCAGCTTCTCAAACGGAGGTTTCAGAGGCTGAAAAAAGCATCAGAAATGGAGTTTCAGAAAAAATATATATAATTTTATGATACTATTCCCAGAAAAAAATGTTATTAGCTAGTTTTAGAAAAATACACTTTTCCCAAAAGGTTTCCACAATTTTGGCCGCTACTGTACTTGCCCCCCCACCCTGCCCCACCCTACACATCCTTACAGCTCAGCTTCCCCATCCTATCCCAATGCTTAAGGGAAGAGCCAGATGTTCCTCGGCCTACAGTCCTTGTAGGAATGTTCTAGTCGAAGTTATCGGTGGCACCCTTTGTTTAGCTGGATCTAATTTTAAATGTCTAAGATGGCAAATCCTGCATTAACCTGGCTGAAAGAAGATTAGCAAACGTTAAAACTTCGACTGAGCCCTTGAAGAGATGTTCTCTGAAAAAGAGTCCTTCGTGCTGTAAGGAGCTTCCAGATAGTTGTCTAGAGTCAGCTGCAACTGTTTGGACATCTGTTGCAGGACGCAGGTATAAATAATTAGAAATTAGGTAGCTTGAAGTGTCCCGGGTGTGTAAAGAGAAGAATTGCCTTCACCCAGTTTTGAAGGAAAGGGGAACGCAAGAATCACCACATCGTAGCTATGGAAGAAACCTACCTCCTCAGGGTGGAAGGAGTCAAGAAGAAGATTTTACATGGAGGTTACGGGAAACTGCCTCATTTTCAAGATGGGAGCAAGGTGAATGTCTACACGCACTAACTAGCAATGTTGCGTTTAAGATAGGAGCTGTAAGTAGCTGTCAAAGCCACAGGGCTGGGGTTTTTTTGGGGGAGCAGATCAGTGGTGAAATCTATTTTTTTTTTACTACCGGTTCTGTGGATGTGGCTTGGTGGGCATGGCTTGGTGGGAGTGGCAGGGGCAGGATACTGCAAAATCTCCATTCCCACCCCACTCTGGGGCCAGCCAGAGGTGGTATTTGCTGTTTCTCCGAACTACTCAAAATTTCCACAACCGGTTCTCCTGAACCTGTCAGAACCTGCTGGATTTCACCCCTGGAGCAGTTCCCATTCATTGGGAATGCCCAGTTTGCAGTGGAGTTTCTGTCTGGAAATATTCTTTATTATTTCTCAATTTATATTGTGTGTTTTTTTAACCTTTTCTTCAATCTTTCTATCCTATTTTTCTTCTATGTCTTTTCCCCCATTTCTTTTATATTTCTTTGTGTTTAGCTTCTAAGTTTATAAAAAGTACTTTAAGAGAAAAAAAGTTTGTGTAGACTAGAGAGAGCAACAGCAATAGCACTTAGACTTTACAGCCCTCTCCAAGCGGCTTACAGAGTCAGCATATTGCTCCCAACAATCTGGGTCCTCATTTTACTGATCTCGGAGGGATGGAAGGCTGAGTCAACCTTGAGCCAGTCAGGATCGAACTCTTGGCTGTGGGCCAAATTAGCCTGCAATACTGCATTCTAACAGGAAGGAAGGAAGGAAGGAAGGAAGGAAGGAAGGAAGGAAGGAAGGAAGGAAGGAAGGAAAGAAGGAAGGACAATAGCATTAGTAATAGCAGTTAGACTTATATACCACTTCACAGTGCTTTACAGCCCTCTCTAAGCGGTTTAGAGAGTCAGCATATGGCCTCCCAAAAATCTGGGTCCTCAGATAGCTAGATAGATAGACAGACACACAGGCAGACAGACATCAATTCCAGGTTCTCTTGCTTCATCTGTAGCTCCAGTGGTCATAGGACAACTCAATGCGGTGACTCCTAAACTGGGAGAGTGGCTTCAACAAGGCAGAACCCTCAAACTAAAAAAATCACACACACACACAAATACACACACTCACAGAGGTTTTCTCAGGATTGATTAAGACTGTTGCATCCTTCAACTTGTGTTTACAGGCCGATGCTGTCCACTCATTGCTGGAGAAAGGAGAATAAGTTATGATCGAGATTCCACCTAGCAAGAAAAAACTGCTAAACAACGAGAACAAAGACCTATATTTAAAGCCAGGCAGCTTCTCCCCCCCCATCCCCCGCCGCCCCCACTAACCAGGATTCACTGTAATCTTCCTTCGATGCAGATCACCTTCCACTTCCAGACCCTGAAAGATGATTTTGAGCGGACAGTGATTGATGACAGCCGTAATAGTGGGGTCCCCATGGAGATCATTGTGGGGAAGATGTTCAAAATCGAAGTGTGGGAGACGTTGCTGACCTCCATGAGGATCAACGAGGTGGCGGAGTTCTGGTGCGACCCTGTAGTGAGTGTTACTAAGGCGACGTTTATGTTTATGTTAAGCTTATGTTTGAATGGACATTGCCGCCTTTCCCTTAGGAGATACAGTGATCAGTAATATCTTCAGGTAAAAGAAAAAGGGGTGTGTGTGTAAAGGCTCAGGGGTTAAAAGACACTGAATTTGTCAGCTGGTTGACAGCCTGGTTCAAGATCCCAGCACCACTCAAGGGGGTGAGTTGCCCTCCCTTGCTCCAGCTCACCTAGCAGTTCCAAAGCATGCAAATATGAGTAGATTAATAGGTACCACTTTGGTGGGAAGGTCCCAGAGTTCCGTCATGCTGATCACATGACCACCAGAAATGGTCTTCGGACAATGCGGGCTCCCTGCAGCCAAGAAATGGAGATGACCAGCGTCTCCTAGGGTCAGTCATAACTGGAGAGGGAAACCTTTACCTTTTGTCAAGTCCCATTAATCTTTATTGGGACCTTGCCATTCTGGTGCAAGGGGGGAGGTTCGGGATTACGCTTGTAGGGGTTTTTCTTTGTTCTTTTCTCTGCTTTGATGTACCTTTAGGGAAGGGGCGAGGGGGGAAGAATGTGCCTTGGGCCATCTGTTTTATCTCAACACCAGAGGAGTGAGATGGTGGCGCCTGGGAACTTCCTGTTATCGCCTTCTCAGCCTGACATTCTTGCAACATCTCCGCAACCTTGGGATTGGCTCAAAGATGAACTGGACATTAGAGTGCTTTAACCCAAGAGTGAAATGCTACCGGTTTGCTCTGGTTTGGACAAATCGGTAATGATAAAAACTACCGGTTCGGGTGAATCGGTAGTAAAAAAAAATCTACAGGTTTGGTTGAACCAGTAGTTTAAAAAGCTACTGGTTTAGTCGAACTGGTAGTTAAAAAAACAGCTACCGGTTCTTCGGAACTGGTATTTCCGACGATCAGCTGTGCTGCGTGGTTTAGCTTTGCTAGAAAGCAGTATTTCCTGCTTTCTAGGAAACCTAAACCACACGACACAGCTGATCCCCCCCACCCGCTGCTCTACTTACCTTACCAAGCCATTTTTTGGTGTGTACTGTGTATGTGTGCAAGGGGCGCAGCGTGCATTTGGCATGCACTGAGCATGCACACGCAGCATATGCTTGGTACGCAGCGTGCATGCGCGGCCAGCGAACCAGTAGCAAACCGGTTCAGATTTCACCACTGGTTTAATCTAACACTCCCGCGCGGGAATTTCAGATTCTGCCTGCACACTCTCTGCTATCACTGTCGTGTCCCACTCCTCCTCTGACGGCCGGGTCTGGGAAGTCTGTATCAAGCGTGGCCACGAAGCCTCTGCAGCTTTGCCAAATTCCTGTCAGAGTTGTCAGGGCAGGCAGGAATCCAAGGTGTGACTTCAGCAACCAGATGAGACTTTGCTTGACTCAAGGAATGCCAAAAAGCAGATCCTTTATATAGGCCGTGGGGTGTGGCTCCATGACTCAGCACTTATTCAGGCCTGCCCCTCCCTTCCTTTTGCTGATGTCGCCCATCCATTCTCTGGAAGTGGGGATCTGTCCACTGTGTCTTTTCGTCCTCCTGCTCTGCTGCCGGCAATTCTAGCATGTGGCTGGCTTCGTGCTCACACGCTGTAGGAGGGAGGTTTGTTTGCTCATTCTGTCCGGGCATGGTGCCAGGGCTGGGGGCTGGAGACATGCCAGGCCATTCTTCTTCACTATCAGTCTCTGGCTCAGATAGCAGGAGATGGGAGGGGCCCGGCTGAGGAGAAGAGGGCGGGCGAGGCACAACAATCACTGTCTTCCAATAAAAGTTCCTCTTGAGATGCCATTTGTTTCAAGAGTTCTGCTTTCTTGAGAAGGCTGGCAAGGCAGGATCTTACACCTTTAGTATCTTCAGATAGCTTGTAGCAGAGAATAGCCGTAGTCACAATTGGTTTCATGTCCTACTGAAGGGTCTCTTGGAGGCATCTGACCCTGGTGAGACTCCTTGGTCTAATCTAGCATGAATTAATTTTAGAATAACTGAGTTGGAAGGGACCTTGGAGGTCTTCTAGTCCAACCCTCTGCTTAAGCAGGAAACCCTACCCCACTTCAGACAAATGGTTATCCAACCTCTTCTTAAAAACTACCAACGTTGGAGCATTCACAACTTCTGAAGGCAAGTTGCTCCACTAATCAATTGTTCTAACCGTCAAGAAATTTCTCCTTAGTTCTAAGTTGCTTCTCTCCTTGATTAGTTTCCACCCATTGCTTCTTGTCCCGCCCTCAGGGGCTTTGGAGGATAGCTTGACTCCCTCTTCTTTGGGGCAGCCCCTGAGATTTTGGAACCCTGCCATCATGTCTCCCCCTAGTCCTTCTTTTCATTAAACCAGACATTCCCAGTTCCTGCAACTGTTCTTTATATATTTTAGCCTCCAGTCCCCTAATCTTATCTGGGGATAAAGCCCTGGAGCTGGCATACATATGCAACTCAATTTCTATGTTCTGCACGACCCTTTCTTGTCTGCGATAAACATCTTCTGTAGCCCTGACAGATCTATAAATCTTTCTGTTTCTGAAAATGAATTGAAACGTCTAGCGAGTCCAGATTTATTATTGTGCCCCGTGCATTGTCCATCTTTGACCGTTGGTTCTTACGTGTTTCATTTTAATTGTTATTGTTTTTTTTATGCTGTGACCCACCAAAGGCCTGAAGGCAATTGCTGTGGGATGTAATACATATATAATATAAATAATAAATAACACCTGACACTTGAGGGATTAGATGGCGGTCTTCAGAATAAGAATTAGTATAGGCGAGAGTTTCTTTGCTATCTAAGCATTAGTGGTTGAAGGACAGGGTTAGTGAACCCGTGGTCCTCCAGATGTTGCACCTGCTTTCTTTCAAAGCTTCAGCTCCCCACAAATTTCTCCTTTGCTACAAAAATCGCCTTTTCTACTTATGACTATAACCTTGTGGCTTGTATCTTTACGATTTATATTGCTTTATTTAGTTTCCTAGTACGATTTATGTTGATTGCTTCTTTAGTGTCCCATAACTATCGCTAAGTGTTGTATCTTACGATTCATGACGAAGGTATTTATGATGGCTATGACCATGATTCATCACTTACGTCTTTTATGTACACTGGGAGCTTATGCACCAGAGACGAATTCCTTGTGTGTCCAATCACAGTTGGACATTAAAGAATTCTATTCTATTCTATTCTATTCTATTCTATTCTATTCTGTTCTATTCTATTCTATTCTATTCTATTCTACTCCACTCCACTCCACTCCACTCCACTCTACCCCATCCCACCCCACCCCATCCCATTCTCTATTTTGTTCTTTATTCTGCTCTACTCTCTATTCTACTCTCTATTTTCTCTTCTCTTCTCTTCTCTTCTCTTCTCTTCTCTTCTCTTCTCTTCTCTTCTCTTCTCTTCTCTTCTCTTCTCTTCTCTTCTCTTCTCTTCTCTTCTCTTCTCCTCTCCTCTCCTCTCCTCTCCTCTCCTCTCCTCTTTAGAAGAGAGCTTCCTTTTTCTGCTGCTGTCTGAGGTCACCTCCCTTCCGATGTTCCTCCTTGATTGTATCTTCTGCTGCTCCGCTATCTGTGAGCAACTTGATCTAATTTGTCACCTGTCTGTGTTTCCAGCATACAGGAATGTACGCTTTGGTCTCCAAAGGCTTGAGGCAAATTGCCGAAGGCAAAGATCCTCTCCACAGGCAGAATCACCATTGTGGAATGGGCAACATGTTTGACTATCACAGCACAGGCTACGCAGATCTGGATGAACTACAGAGGACTCCTCAGCCCCTCATCTTCATCATGGAGCTATTCAAAGTGAGTTCACTTCCAAAAGGTATTGTGAGTTAGTGTTTCTCCACCTTGGTAACCTTAAGATGGGTGGACCTTCTTACATAATACCCTGTTTCCCTGAAAATAAGACCTCCCTGGATATCCCTGTCAAAGATCTTGGAGTTCTCATTTCAAATGACCTTAATGCCAAAGCCCACTGCAACTACATAGCAAAAAAGGCCCTAAGAGTTGTAAACCTAATTTTACGCAGCTTCTTTTCAAAAAACTCTACACTACTAACTAGAGCATACAAAACATTTGCCAGACCTATTCTTGAATACAGCTCATCTGTCTGGAACCCATACCACATGTCTGACATAAACACAATAGAATGAGTCCAGAAATATTTTACTAGAAGAGTTCTAGTAAACAACAAAATCCGAAAACAACAAAATACCTTATACCGACAGACTTGAAATCCTGGGATTAGAAAATTTACAACTCCATCGACTTCGACATGACCTGTGTTTAACACACAAAATCATCTATTGCAATATCCTTCCTATAAAAGACTACTTCAGCTTCAATCGCAATATTACAAGAGCAAAAAATAGATTCAAGCTAAATGTCAACCGCTTCAAACTTGATTGCAGAAAATATGACTTCTGTAACAAAGTTGTTAATGCTTGGAACTCATTACCTGACTCCATAGTCTCTACTCAAAATCCCAAGATCTTCAACCAAAAACTGTCTACTATTGACCACACTCCATTCCTGAGAGGACTATAAGGGGCGTGCTTAAGAGCACAAATGTGCCTACCGTTCCTGTCCTATTGTTCCCTTCATTATATCCAATTAATATAGTTGATGCATAATTTTAATTATATATATATATATATATATATATATATATATATATATATATATATATATATATATATATATATTTTCTTCAAGATATGCTGTTTTATCTACGACATTTGTTTGTGTATACTGTTGTGACAAAAAAAAATAAAAAATAAGCCCAATCAGGCTTTTGAGCGCATGTGCTAAAATAAGCCCTCCCCTGAAAATAAACATAAAAAAATGTAAATGCATGCGGAACTGGTCCTTACCATTTCCTCTGGTTGTTTGCCATGCAAAAAACACAAGGCGAGCCTGGAGGGTGGGAGGGAGAGGGGAACATGCCCCACATGCCCTTACTTAACGGCCACTTCCGCAACCCTAGCCACCGCGCCCCTCCTGTCATGCTAATGGCTGCCGCAAAAGCCATTAGCACAGAACAGGGAGGCAATGGCGGTGACGGGACATCTGGTCGTGAGGTGTGGCCAGGCCGGCGGCATGGTGAAAAGTCCTGGGAAGCATGGCTGGAAGCGTGTGCAGGGCCTCAGGGGCAAACGCAGCAGCAGCCATGAGGTGACCACGCTCACCACCTCCTGCACCTCAAAAATAATAAGACCTCCCTGAAAATAAGGCCAAGAGCTTATTTCGGAGGGTCAAAAGAAAATAAGACCTTGTCTTATTTTCGGGGAAACACGGTAATCTCTGGAACTGAGTATGACTAGTCTAGTGAAGAGAAGGACCAGGAGAGACATCATAGCCGTGTTCCAATATTTGAGGGGCTGCCACAGAGAGGAGTGGGTCAAGCTATTTTCCAAAGCCCCTGAAGGCCAGACAAAGAATAATGGATGGAAACTGAACAAGGAGAGATTCAACCTGGAAATAAGGACAATGTCAGGTCCCAAGTAATACATCCATCACAAATTGAACTCTGAGGCATTCCTTTCTCTCTCTCAAAAAACAAATTTATTTAGATACACCATCTTGGCACTAAATGTTGAAAAACCAGTACTGAAGTTCCTGGGCTTTTCTCCCCAATATAACTTTTAGTTTCTCAAGTTCCCAAAAGAAACTGTCACATTGTCCAATCAAGATGGGAGCTGGTTGCTTGGCGACTTCTCTCCTCCTCCTCTGGTCAACCAGCCGTTGGAATGTGGTTGACGCATCGGCTAGGAATGATGTTTTGACTGAAGGCTCTATCCTCCTTCAGCTTCAAACCGTGTCAAACTAAATTCACGTCAGAATATCCAGTGATACACACAATCCCACACCCCAATCAAATTCAGGCTTGAGAGAGAAATTTTCTGACAGTGAGAGCGATCAACCCATGGAACAGAAGATGCCTTCAGAAGTTGTGGGAGCTTCATCACTGGAGGCTTTCAAGAAGAGACTGGACCTCATCTGTCAGAAATGGTGGGGGGGTTGGACTAGATGAGCCACAAGGTCCCTTCTAATCTGTTAATTAATCTGTTAAATTTCTCTATGCTGGATTCCACAGCATCTTTTCTTAAGCCCTTACTTTGATTTTAGGTAGCTTTCCTAGTGCTTTTCATTTCAAAATAGACTAGTTTGTGGTTGTATCAGGTTAACTTGCTCTGACAGATAGGGAGGGACACGGTGGATGGTAAATTGGATAAGTAGAATTTATATCCACCCGTTTGCTTTCCCGGTTTCTCAAGGTGGAGGACCCTTCTTCCTACAGAAGAGACACGTGGGCCATGAGCAACGATGAGAAGTTGGCTGCTGTGCCAAAATTACACACGGAGGGCAACCGGCTGGTCTTGTCCAGGAAATTCAAGGAAGCAGCAGAGAAATATCAGGAAGCTGTCATCTGTTTGCGCAATCTCCAGGTTAAGGTGAGCGATGGATGGAAGAAGATGTACTTCTGCATTGGATGTTGTCGTGTCCCACTCCTCCTCTGACGGCCGGGTCTGGGAAGTCTGTATCAAGCGTGGCCACGAAGCCTCTGCAGCTTTGCCAAATTCCTGTCAGAGTTCTCGGGGCAGGCAGGAATCCAAGGTGTGATTTCAACAACCAGATGAGACTTTGCTTGACTCAAGGAATGCCAGAAAGCAGATCCTTTATATAGGCCATGGGGTGTGGCTCCATGACTCAGCACTTATTCAGGCCTGCCCCTCCCTTCCTTTTGCTGACGTCGCCCATCCATTCTCCGGAAGTGGGGATCTGTCCACTGTGTCTTTTCGTCCTCCTGCTCTGCTGCCGGCAATTCTAGCATGTGGCTGGCTTTGTGCTCACACGCTGTAGGAGGGAGGTTTGTTTGCTCATTCTGTCCGGGCATTTTTATTTATTTATTTGTATTTATTTGTCAACAAATACAAGAAAACAAGTAACAGGGTAGACACAGACATGGACACATGAATTTTTTTTGGCACAAAATAAAAGATATAAATTGACAAAACATAGCCATAAAAACATAGAATGATTACATATAATTGGGAACAGTAGGACAGGGACGGTAGGCACGCTGGTGCGCTTATGCTTTTGATGGGCCGATGGCAGTGGTTCTCAACCTTTATAGTGCTGCGACCCCTTTAATACAATTCCCCACGATGTGGCGACCCCAACCATAAAATTATTATTTTTTAGGCAGCGATCTCAGCGTGCCTCAGCAGCCGCAGAAGGGGGGGGGGAAAGCGGCAAACTGTTTTTTTGAATTTATCGCGCCTGAAGCCGTCTTGGCTAGCGATCTGAACTGCTTGCGATTGCCTTGAGGACGGAGGCATTAAAGCGGAGACTCCTCCCCTATTAAGTTTATAGCGCCTGAAGCCAGATTAGACTAGCGATTGGGAGTGATTGCAGCTGTCTTGAGAGGGAGACATCAGAGCAAAGATTTCTCTCTTTTTTAATTCATTGCGCCTGAAGCCGAATTCGCGATTCTTCGACTCGCAAGTATACTTTCCATATTTCCGATAGTCTTAGGCAACCCCTGGCAAATCGTCATTTGACCCCCAACGGGGTCGCGACCCACAGGTTGAGAACCGCTGGCCTATTGTCTGATCGGGGCTCTTCTCATGTCCTTACAGTTGGGTATTGACCATTTTCTTCTTTTCTGGAACTCTTAACAGGAGAAGCCATGGGAGGAAGAATGGCTGACGCTAGAGAACCTCGTCACGCCACTTGTGTTGAATTACTGCCAGTGCCTGCTAGAGTTAGGGGAATACTACGAAGTGTTGGAACACACCACAGAAATTCTACAGAAGCATAAGGGTATGACAATCACTTTGATCTGCTTTCCTCGGTTTTGGCTTGATGAACTTAACCATCGTTGGGTGTAAACTATCGTTTTATGTGGGTCCTACCTGAGATGTTTTCTCAAATTACATTTCTACCTTGGACTCCTGTTTCTTTTATTGGTCTTGGTTATGGCTCTTCCTCCTGGTCCTCAAGTTACTCCTTCTGCACGTTCTAGTTTGTGGTAGAGGTCATATTTTTGTAAGATCGTGTTGTTTGTGTGACAGAATAATTTCTGTATGATTTGGTCTTCTCATCTCAATAGCAATGGTCCTTGAACATAAAGGGTGTCATGTCCCCATCGGGAGCCTGAATCTGTGGGGGAAGATGAGCTGGAACCTGAGCTGACAGAAATTGAGGGGGCGGCTTCACCATTTTCCCTTTGGAGGAAAATGGGGAAGGGCAGGGCCAGTTAGCCAGGGCCTTTCAGGATTAGGAGAACTGGTAAACGGAGAGAAACAGGGGCAGGATGAACATGAGAGATAGAGATCCAGTGAGGAGCAAGGGCCACCCACTCCTGATCCGAGAGCATGGAGAGTGGAGAGAAAGCGGGAACAACGTAGACTGTGCAGGCTACTCGGGAGAACAGTGCCCCGCCTATCTTCACAAGGCACACCTGGGGAATGAGACTTAAGGAGACGCTGTGGGGAGGGTCATTTGTCGGGAACAAACGCTGAGTTCCTGAAGTGTTAAGTGTTTGAACTTCCCAAGAGTCCTTACATTCTTTCTGGCTTTCTGGACTAATTACCTGGATCCTTTGCTTCCTGAACTCCTTGATTTGCCCTGCTGGATGGATTGCTGTGCAGCCTTGGTATACACAGTGCTGGGCTGGACTATTTGCAGCCAGAGGCTTCTTGACGTGTGTGTGAGGGTTTGACATCATTTGCTCTGGAATTGGCCAGAAACATGGGAACGTTTGGGGAAATTTGGAGCAATAAAGGGACAGTTTGAAGTGCCAGCTGTTTGTGTTATATCTGTGCCGTGCCCCAGGTCATCACAAAGGGCTACATATGAGAAGTGGTTGTGAATGATCACATTTTATAAGTTTTGTTTAGGAAAATGTAAAATGTAAACCATCTTTGTTCTTTCCTAGAAAATGTCAAGGCTTACTTCAAGCGGGCAAAAGCTCACGCTGCTGTTTGGAATGAGCAGGAAGCGCGAGCAGATTTCTTGAAGGCAGCCCAACTGGATCCTTCACTGGCGGCCGCAGTGAGAAAAGAGTTAAGGATCCTGGGAGAGAGGATGAGATCGAAACACGTGGAGGATCGGAAGAGATACCGAGATCTGTTCCAGCAGCCTGTTTCTAAAGGGGCAAGTGAAGTATCTGAAGACACTCCTGTGGAACAAGAAGAGCAGGCCGGCAGTGGCCTCGCAGCAGAAAAGAGGCAAAACAACCCAGAAGCTATGAAGCACGAGAGAGAATTTGGGGTAAAAAAGAATGAAACAAATGAAAGAGAAGTAGCTGAAGAAGAGAAAGGGCCATTGGTAAAGGCTGAGGAAACAGAAAGAAAAGATTTTGTCTCTCAGGAGAAAACGGAAGAAATGGTGGCTGCAAAACAAACGGAGACACAAAATGACCACAAGGAAAGACAATTATTTCCCGATTCTGAAAACTGTACAGTAGAACGTCCTGAGAATCAACAACAATTAGGACCAGGACTACAGGAGGCGAAAGGAGAGGTTGAAACTGCGGAGATGAATTCTAAGGCCTGGGATGAAAATGGAGAGATTGATTTTATAACGCTGACAGAAAAGCAAGACCTCAGAGCCACCCATAATAACTCTGAGGGGATGGCAGTAACGCCGATGAATGTCACGGAAGAAGGACACTGTGAGACTGAAGTGAGGATTGGGCTGGATATTTTCACTGGAAAGGGAGAACATGAAGGAAGCTGTGAGAACAGAGAAACTGGAGCTCATAATCTTCATTGGAAACAGGCTGAAGTGGATCTTGGATCAGAACAGGTCAAGGAAGGTATGAGACTCAAGTGTCTTGAAGAAGAGGATTCTTCTCAAATCCAACAAGAAAAATCCCGAAAAGGAATGGAGGCGTCAAATGATTTGGATTGGGTGGAGGACGTAGCTTTGAGGAAGAAAAAAGGGGACATTGGTGACAATTCCAAGCCAGAAAAGTTATTTGGACACGAAGCGTGTCCACATTGTTATGAGGGAAGCCCTGAAGTCAGAGGCTCAGCCACGGAAGAAAATGGGGAAGAAGTTATCATCTATAGTGCAGATGCAGCGATGAGCATTAGGGAAGGGAGAGATAACCACAAAGAAAAACTTGGGCATGATAAGGAAGGAATCGACATTCTGGGCAGCTCCATAACACAGGAAAAGGTTGAATGGGACAAGTTAGGACCGGAATATTTTGAGGCAGAGTTAATTCCCAGCGCTGAAGCTAAAAATTCAAAGATAGGACCGCAGGGAAGAACTTCTGACGCGGAGCAGGTGGATTCACAAGTCACCTGGGAAGAGCCTGAAAAAAGAGGAGGAATTGAGCAAATCTGAGCGGAAGAAATGGGGATGGTTTCAGATGTCAGGAATGGAAGACGGAGGTTAGGGTGATGCCTCGTTTACCATGCGTTGTTCAGAAGACAAAAAGACAAGCCTTTACTCAGGAGAGATGGCTGAGCTGAACACAGCACGGCAGTGGCATGTTTTCTATCCCAGGTCCGACTGCCTTGACGCAGGAGAAAACTGGTTTCCAAGAAGGAAAATAATCTGAAAATGACAGCGTGAGAGCGTCAGTTGACCAGCTTCCCTTTAGGAACAGGGCCAACTGGAAGATTCCCATTGCCTTTGCTGAAGGAGCCACCTCGACGTCTTGAGAAATGACATCCCAATGCTAAGATCTCCTGATCCCCATAAGTCACTTAGCAGTTAATCAGTCAATCAGAATGGAGCTGGAAGGGACCTTGGAGGTCTTCTAGTCCAACCCCCTGCTCCAGCAGGAGACCCTATACCATTTCAGATGGGTGGCTGTCTAGTCTTGTCTTAAAAACCTCCAGTGATAAAGCGCCCACAACTTCTGAAGGCAAGCTGTTTCACTGGTTAATTGTCCTCACTGTCAGGAAGTTTCTCCTTAATTCCAAGTTGCTTCTCTCCTTCCATCCATTGCTTCTCGTCTTGCCTTCTGGTGCTGTGGAAAATAAGTTGACCCCAACTTCATTGTGGCAGACCCTCAAATACTAGAATACCGCTGTCGTGTCACACCTAGTCCTTCTTTTCTCTAGACTGGCCATACCCAATTCCTGCAACTGTTCTTCGTTACGTTATTGTCTCCAGGCCGTTAATCTTTAGTTGCTCTTCTTTGCACTTTTTCCATAGTCTCAGCGCCTTTTTTTGTCACGTGTGGTGACCAAAACTGGATGCAGGATTCCAGGTGTGGTCTTAACAAAGGATATATAAAGCGGAACTAATAGTTCTTTCGTCTCGATTTCATTACATCTAAACCCAAGAGAACGTATCCTGACTCCTCGCTGGCCTTTCTCGATCTGGCAGTGTTTTTGCGAAATTAAATATTGAGTGACCTTTAACGTCGTAAATCTGCTGGTGTTTTCCATTAGTAAAAATGAAATAGTGATCGCTGACACTCAATAAACTTTAAAATAAAAAGTGAGCGATGTACGTTGGACTCAGTTGGGCTACTTTGACCTTTGAGCAATATAACTGCCCAAAATAGGAAGTGCAAGCTAGGGGTAAAAAAAAAAAGTAGATTGGTTTAATCACATTTTCGTCAGATTAAATGAATTATTTGGACAGCTTTCCATTTATTTCGTGTTCTGCCCAGCAAAATAACTTGTAGAGGTCTCTTGGGTTGACATCTAAAACCTTTCAGGGCTTTTGCTTTAATATCTGGATGTTTGAATTCTACTCCCGGCCTGAGAAAAAAATTAAATTAAAGTGTTTCAGGCAACAGTCAGTAAGGGAATAATTCATTGACTCTTACCCTCCAAGCGTTTTATGAAGTTTTATAAGCGTCAAGTGGAAGAAACTTCTTTTCTGATGTTAGTAGAAGAGAAGGATAGAGATTTGATATTCCCAGGCCCATTTGACGTGAAGTACAGGTAGTCCTCGACTTACGACAATTTGAAACCTTTGTTAAGTGAATGTTAAGCCTCATTAACATTCATGGGGCCGGTGAATGGCGCAGGCTGGTAAGGCCTGTTATTAAGAACAGCCTGTTATTAAGAACACAAAGCCTGCAATTACTGCAGGTTCGAGCCCGGCCCAAGGTTGACTCAGCCTTCCATCCTTTATAAGGTAGGTAAAATGAGGACCCAGATTGTTGGGGGGGCAATAAGTTGACTTTGTAAAAATATACAAATAGAATGAGACTATTGCCTTATACACTGTAAGCCGCCCTGAGTCTTCGGAGAAGGGCGGGGTATAAATGTAAACAAAAAAAAAGAAAAAATTTATGACCTTTCTTGCCAGAGTTGTTAAGTGAATCACTGCCGTTGTTAAATTAGTAACACGGTTGTTAAATGAATCTAGCTTCTCCGTTGACTTTGCTTGTCAGAAGGCTGTAAAAGGGGATCACATGACCCCAGGATACTGCAACCGTCATAATTGTGAGTCCGTTGCCAAGCATCTGAATTCTGATCACGTGACCATGGGGATTCTGCAGGGGTCATAAGTGTGAAAAACGGTCATACGTCAGTTTTTTTTCTGTGCTGTTGTACTTTTGGTCACTAAATGAACCATTTCAAGTCAAGGAACACCTGTAATGCATTTTCATGTCATGAACAGAAGTTGTAAACCCAGAACTTGACACTGTTTTTCAAAGGCAAGCAATAATCCGGTGGTGGGATTCAGCCGGTTCACACCTATTCGGGAGAACCGGTTCCTAACTTTTTAAGCAGTACGGAGAAGATTTCTTATTCCAACAACTGGTTCTCCGAACTGCTTAAAAACTTAGGAACCGGTTCTCCTGAATAGGTGCAAACCGGCTGAATCCCACAACCGGATTATTGCTTGCCTTAGAAAAACAGTGTCAGGTTCTGGGTTTACAGGGCTAATCCTGTAAGGAAGGAAACATTCTGGTGGTGTTTCTAGCCTAATCTTTATTGCCACGCTTACAGAAACTGCCTCCTGGTTAACCCTTATCACATTGTAACAGCTAAGGCGAAGTGCCCATTGACATGAGTGATGTTGAGTTGGCCACGCCCACATGGTCACATGACCACCAAGCCACGCCCGCCCAGCTGGTCATTAAGTCAGAGAACTGGTTGTTAAATTATTTGAATCCGCCCACTGCAATAATCCCAACCCAATCAAGAAAGGGACCAAGCAAAACAACAGAAATACAAATTTATTGTCATTGTTTTCCAGAACAGAAGAAGTAGAGAAAGACTTGAGCGAAGAAGACATTATAACCTGTCCAGATTAGTTTAGCTCCTGACTTTTAGAGAAAGAAACCCTCCTGTATTTGCCCCCCCCCCCACATTCACTTGTTTTTAACCCAGAAATTCCTCCCCTCATTCCGTCGCCAAACAATCTGCATATATATTCTTGGCTGGTTCTCTTCTGTGGATGGACCACAAAAGATATCCTGGAAGATCAAAGGAGAAGAATTTTGCTAGCCATCTCTTTTGCGATGGGATGCTGGCAATAGCCAGATGCAGTGGTGGGATTCAGTTGGTTCGGACAGGTTCGGACGAACCGGTAGTTCTGATGATCAGTTGGCCACACCCACCTGCCCGTGCCCTATTCTGTCCTATATTTCCATGTTTTTCAGCTCAGCTGATTCGCGTGGCACAGCAGATACCCGCGCCGTAGCTGTTTTACTCACCAGTGCTGCAATAGAAGGTAAGGTTTTGCAATTAAAATGGGCGGTTCTTCAACACTGTGCACGCGTGTAAATCGCACACTCACCAAACCGGTTGTTAAACCGGTTGAATCCCACCACTGGCCAGATGTCATAGAAAGGATCAGGCCTATCAATACCAACAGCTGTTACATCCTTCACTGTTGGGTCCTTGGTGCTATTTGAGCTGGGGTTTTCTTGCAGACGTTTAATTACCTAACTAGGTAACATCATCAGTGTTAGGACAGATTGGGATTTGCTCTCAATTTATATTCTACTGGCTTGCCCTGTCAGTGTCGGTAGGAGTGGTCTTGGTTTTGTTTACTGTTTGACTGTTGCTTACGGTTTGCCTGAGTTGGTACTCACTTGATTGAGGTATTGTTTATTGCTTGAGTGTTAGTCTAATATTAATCTTGGGGTCAATCAGGAACATTCTCACCAACATTGACAGGACCCTACAAGCCAACTTCTGCTTCCTAATCTTAATAACTCCAAGAAGCGTCTAGAGAAGGAATCTAGCCCTGTTTCAAACATATGAAGCTGAAACTCACTATTAGATTGGCACGAAACGAGTACCAGGAAAATATACCGCTCTTGTGGAGTTGCATTTCCCAGGTTTCCCTGGAGAAAAAAACCACCAAAAATAGAAAGGGCTGGCCAGCTGTAGGAGTAGAACAGTGGGAATTGCAGCCGAACGCAACCCAAAGGCATTAATTCCATGAGGTTGGCTCAACATCTGTTGTTAGACCTCCCTTTCCAACTGGTTTCCTGCAGAGAGTCTGCCAATCCAGACAGCAGCTCCAGATTTGCCTCCTTCTATAGCCAGCAACCTGTTCTAACCCAGGCCCAAGTAGGTTGTAGTAAACGCAGTCAGTTCAAAAACAAACAGACTTTATCAGAACAGCTGAGAATTAACTCATTCTCAGCGTCATCCAAACTAAATCAAAGCAAATTCTTCATAACACAAGTCTTCAGTCTTATCACCAACCTTGGTTTAATTAGGCAAACTGCCAAAGGCTTTTCTTGGCAAAAGTTCAAAAGCAGAAGAGGCCGACAAGAAATAAATGCAGCAAGACAAGGGGCAAGGCTATCAACGTTGTTTTCTGACAAAAAGCCCAAACGCTGTTGCTGGTCTTTTAAGCCTTATGGGAGGAGCCAATCATCTCTTGGCCCTACTCCCGAGTCATCCTCTTTGCTTGAGCTGCTCTTACCTTCTGGCAGCTCTTCTCATGTGTGCATTAGGAACAGGCTCCTCCTGTTCCTCTGCCTCACTACTGTCAGCCTCTGGGGGCTCTGGAGTCTGCACATACTCCCAGATGGCCCTGGGCCCATCTCTGCCTCTGACGCAGAGCCCTCATTCGGGCCATCCCCAGCCTCCAGGACTGGCCCATGTTCTTCCTCAGCCTCATCACTGTCCAACTCCGTTGCCAGCTCTGCAGGCTGCTGGCGGACCACAACAATCATGGACTCCACCTTTCAACCCTGAGCTACCAATATTCTCCTTTATCGGCTCTTCAGCCCATGCTCTGTGTACAGAGATCTTGCTCCAAACGCTACACATTAAATTCGACACTACGCAAACCATCCAACATACTTGACTAAAAACCCAAGTGATGTTTGCTTTAGAACAAATTGTAGTTCACCATATCCAGCTAACCTATATTGAGGCCTTTAATTCAGGGTTGTAAATACAACCTTCCTAACGACTAGAATGATATTCCAATAGTCTTCATTGGCACCATTGGTATACAGAACCAAAGAAGCTTCCTGGATGAGAAGCGAAACGTCTTCAAGAAAAACAAAGGAAGTCCAGTTGTCTTTTTGAAAAAAACTCCTTTGGGACAACCGTGACCTGGATGGCTGAGAATCTCCATGGACGCTGCTCGACTGGTACACGTGTCACTACTGTGACAAAATGCACACTGAATGCATGTGAGTGATGTGGATGCATACATTTTCACACCCATCGAAACTAACACACGAAACAAACCACAGGGAGCAGACTTGGCTGCACCACAATTTTTACTTCCCTTCTGAATTTTGTTTCTCATACAGACACTTCCTTTCCTTTTTTCTAAAATCCCATAAATACAATGGAGTCTGAATCACCCGTCTACGCTTATGTCCCTGTGGGAGAAATGTAGGATATTTCTGCCTTGTGTTCTTATACACCAATGTACATTTATTACAAATCAGTGGAAATTAAAAAGATCTCGAATGATTCCAACATGTTTAGCATGTTGGCTAAAATGTACACTCCAGCACCGATAAGCGTACATAAAGTGTGTTCGTATGTTTTCTTGCTCACCTCTTGTTTGGACCAACAGCAATTTTCCGTGAAATAAAATATGCAAAGGATGGCTTCCCAGAAGACAAAACTGTCTGTTCAGGGTTGTTTTAAAGCTTAGACGAGTTCCTTTTCTAGAAAATCTATTTGGAATTTCTGGAGTCCCTGTTGCTCTCAGAGCTTAGCTGTTTGATTGCAAATGTTTCATTACCCGACTAGTTAACATCAAGACACATAGAGGTGAACCATATTTACATATCGTTCAAAATAGACAATAACAAAGCTATGAAGGAAACAAAAAGATCGAAACAGTTCTCTCCAGCAACCAACTTCCAGATAAGCAGGGATTACCACCAGACAAACAAGAAGGAAACAAGTAAAGAAACTACCAAGGAGAAACCACAACCCCACCAAAACTGGAAGGGCAATCTACTATATATAAACAGGGAGAAACTCCATTCCCTTCTAGCACTGATGATGTTATTGTTCTGTCTCCTTCCCCACTTCGGAGTAACGAGCTGGCCTTCAGCCAGTGGATTCACGGCTCTTATCAGTCTTGGCAGAGAAATCGCAGCTGCCTGCCAAAGTTCAAACAAATGACTCACGTAGCAAGACTTTCAGCTCTCTTTGAAACGAATCAGCTAATTTTTGCTTCCCGTGGAATGAGAGCAGTCCCAAAGCTCCTTATATATCCTGTGGGGTGGGGCTCCTGCCCCACCCTTCCCTTTGATGACACCACCTCTCTAATCTTCTGAAGCACGGGTTAATCCAAGCTTGATTATTATTATTATTATCAGCTGGGTCTGAAGGCGTAGCCTGGGGAAGGGAGGAATCAGGGGATGATGGCCTCATTACGTCCTCCGACTCGCCTGGTTCTGGCTCCTGGAGCTGGGCCAAAGGCATCGGTGCTCCTGAGGTAAGCCTTACCGGCCCTTCCCCCTCACTCTCGGAGTCACTTTCGGGCATGGGGCCAAGTTCGGGGGCTGGAGTCACAACAGTTATCTAGTTGGGTTATGAGACATCTGCAAAATCAAGCTCAGAGCGCACCAAGGACTCCGCAATACAAACCCGAACTATTGTTATTCTCTACTATTGGTAGCACAAGACTCTGGGTAGCATTTCAATCAATGACTTGCTTTTACTCTATGGTCTACTCCTTACTGAAGGTGCATGGGAACAGCTCATCCTGGGCATTTTCCATAACCTCAATTGATCCCCAGCCAATGTTCCCCCCAACACATCCAGCCAGAGCTGAAGAAGCTTCTCGGAGGAGAAGCAAAACGTCTTCCAAGAAAAACCAGAAAGTCCAGTTGCCTTGCAAAAAAAAAGCACCGTTCGGACAATCAGATGGATGAAAGAAAACCAGGCACCCAACCCAAACCCTCCCTGCTCCAAAGTCATTCCAGCGGCGATCAATCCAGTGCCAACAGACAAATCTAGCCTTTTTTTTTTGGAAAACTCTGCTAAAGCAAACAGAAGGTGGCGGAGAGTTTTCTTCCATTATGTTAAAAACAAAACAAAACACAAAACCAAAACTCAGCAGCAGCAGAAATAGATCGAAAGAGGCCAGCCAAAATAAACATACAACCAGGAATTAGAATTTAATGTATGACGCAGTCCATAACAGCACTTAAATACAATATAGACAACATTGTATTTATGTGTGTGTGTGTGTGTGCATACACACACAAATAAAACTATAAGGCTTTTTTTGTTATAAAGCTTATCGGTCATAAGGCTGCTGTTGCTGCTGCTAAAATTATGCCTTTCCGAAATCTGTTCTTTCTCTTCGAATTCTGTGAGATTTCTTCTGTTCTTCCATCGTTTCCGCTGAGCGTGTTAGGCATGGAAACAATGCAGTCGTTTCACAAATACCCCAATCGTTAAGAAACGTAATTTCCTTCTCGTGTTCTTGATATCGTCTCTTGGTTTGAAACATCTGTCAATCGGTTCTTACGAAAGTAGCTTCAGGCTCTGCTACCTTAAACCACTACTTGGCCATTGGCTTAAGCCAAATCCTCATTGGGTCACCACAACTCCAGAGTTGACCTCACAAATGGCAACAATTCACAGACCGTAAAAGAGAACACACCACTGGGTTTTTTTTGGTTGGCATTTTGTTTTGCCGGGAAAGATTTGTCCCCCTCGCTTTCACACGGGCCCTTTCACAGTTCCTCGAACCCAGGTCCTCTTTTGGGCACCAGGTTTTGACTTTGCGCCGCTGATCCTAGATCACTCTTCCGGCAAGTCCCCCTGAAGTCTCTTAAGCAGAGGTCTTGCACAGATCCTGAATAACTCTCCTTTGAGGATGCGGGCAAAAGCCACCACATGAGGGAAAGACAGAAGTGAAGAGAAAGGAGAACAGCAGTTGACAAGAACTGGTTAGATAAAGCCTCTAGCCCTCGGGAGGTGTTAGATTAGGGAGGTTGGACCTGGAAGAGAAAACGAAACAAGAGTCATATCCAATGATGTTCATATAGGTTTTAAGCCAGAGCTATTTTTGCGAGGCTTACTACCAGAAAAATACAACAAAAGGGAATGTAGAATTGATATTTCACGTTTTAAACAGCGGCAAGAATTGTATTTGCACAACACTGGAAAAGCGAGGAAACACCTAGGGGAGAAAATATAATTTAAAAAATATTGGACTGTGCAGAAATAGATTAACACAGAAGATAAAAGAAAAAGAAGACACGGAATATTTTCGAACTTGGGACCTGTTTTATCAATGGTTAGACAACAGGGGTAGAAATTAGAAACATAAGAAGTATTACTACGTAAACGAACTGACCCAGACAGTATGCTGTTCATTAAGCACATATTGTATGTAAAGAGAAAACATAGATAAATAGACAGATAAATAGATAGATAGATGATAGATAGATAGATATAAATAGAAGATATAGATAGATAGATAGATAGATAGATAGATAGATAGATAGATAGATAGATAGATAGATAGATAGATAGAGTTGATAGAAAGATAGGTAGATATAGATAGATGATAGATGATAGATAAATGATAGATAGATAGAAAGAAAGAAAGAAAGAAAGAAAGAAAGATAGATAGATAGATAGATAGATAGATAGATAGATAGATAGATAGATAGATGTGTATGTATGTTCAAGGGTAGGTTGCTACTGGTTTGCCCTGGTTTGGCAGCGGCAACAGCAGGAGGTTCTGCCCATCTGCCCAGACATCATCAAAAACATTCTGCGCATGCGCAGAACCTTCTGTGCCTGCGCAGAAGTGCCCCGCACCCAAAGCGCGCGCACACGCCCCCATGCTCCCAGTAGTGAACTGGTAGTGCCGGGATTTGAATCCCATTACTGGTATGTATGTATGTATGTATGTATGTATGTATGTATGTATGTATGTACAAAGCCTCTAGCCTTCAGGAGGTGTTAGATTAGGGAGGTTGGACCTGGAAGAGAAAACGAAATCGAGTCCTATCCAATGATGTTCATGATGGTGCCCATTGGTTTATTCTTAAAAGTACAGTTTGGGAAGCAGCAATGTTCAATTTCTAGGGACCAGTTGTGTCTTTTCAAGTAGTCACAGCTTTTTGGGAAAAAAAGCTCCCACAGAAGCTTGAAAAAGGGCAGGATGGTTTCATGAAGGGCAGAGACAAAAGAGAGATCCAAAGTATTTGGAGCTAATCATTTCTGAAGTCTGTACAGGTTTGAGTTATTTTGATGAGGGTCGTGTCCTTTGTCAGGAATGAATGGAACATCTGCAACAAGGTGGCGGGCCTCTGTGGCTCAGACTGGTAAGACAGTCTGTTATTAACAGCAGCTGCTTGCAATTACTGCAGGTTCAAGCCCCACCAGGCCCAAGGTTGACTCAGCCTTCCATCCTTTATAAGGTAGGTAAAATGAGGACCCAGATTGTTGGGGGCAATAAGTTGACTTTGTATATAAATATACAAATAGGATGAAGATTATTGCTAACATAGTGTAAGCCGCCCTGAGTCTTCAGAGAAGGGTGGGATATAAATGAAAAAAAAAAGAAAAAGAAAAGAAAAGTTCTTTCACATCTTATATGGGGATGGACGTATCTACACCCTACACTGGTTTTTAGAAAGGATGAAGCAGCTTCACAAGGCAGACGGATACATCTTGGTGTCAGACATCACCCTGAACAAAAGCAGGTTTAATATTCACAAGCTGGCAAAGCAATTAGCACAGCGGTTCTCAACCTTTATAGTGCTGTGACCCCTTTAATACAATTCCCCACGATGTGGCGACCCCAACCATAAAATTATTTTCGTTTTGAATTTATCGTGCCTGAAGCCGTATTGGCTAGCGATCTGAACTGCTTGCGATTGCCTTGAGGACGGAGGCATTAAAGCGGAGACTCCTCCCCTATTAAGTTTATGGCGCCTGAAGCCAGATTAGGCTAGCGATTGGGAGTGATTGCAGCTGGCTTGAGAGGGAGACATCAGAGCAAAGATTTCTCTCTTTTTTAATTCATCGCGCCTGAAGCCGAATTCGGCTAGCGATTTGAAGAGCCTGCAGCTGGCTTGTGGAGTCAACCATTGGAGCGCGATTCTTCGACTCGCAAGTATACTTCCCATATTTCCGATGGTTTTAGGCGACCCCTGGCAAATCGTCATTCGACCCCCAAAGGGGTCCCGACCCACAGGTTGAGAACCGCTGAATTAGCAAATAGTTAGAGACTGGGAATCAGAAGCCTATGAGCTGGAAGCAATTGCTAAGATGTGGCTTATACCAGCAGCTGCCAATTCTAAGTCTCTAGGAGAACTTGAGGGACTTCTTCAACAAGGCGAAGGGCTTAGATCTTTGTCCTGTTAGGAGAAAAGGGGATTGTGATTTAGGGCACATCTAAAGGCTGAAGTTTGGGTCACTTGCTTTGGATTCCTGTGAGGACTCAAAAGTTCGTTGCCAATGGAATGGGACATACCTAGCAATTTTGCACATCTTTTGCCCAAGCCCTAAATTATTCTTCACTAGCTAAAATGTTCATGTGTGAGGGTTTGGAGGGGGGTCTCACCAAGGAACCATAGTGGCGCAGTAGTTAGCTTGCAGGATCGCAGGCTAACTCTGCTGGCTGTCAGCAGTTCGATCCTGACCGGCTCAAGGTTGACTCAGCCTTCCATCCTTCTGAGGTTGGTAAAATAAGGACCCAGATTGTTGAGGGCAAGAGGCTGACTCTGTCAATCGCTTAGAGAGGCCTGTAAAGCATCTATGGAGAGGTATATAAGTCTATTGTTTTGAGGTATTTTTGTTCAAAGTCCAGCCAATGGCTAAGCTCTTTGTTCAAGATACCTTCTTCAGTTCTCCTTCTCTTCATGAATTTTTGTCCTAACCAAAAGCCTATCATAGTTCAGCTTTCTCTAAATACTGGAAATTTTTAAGAAAATGTTGGATAACCATCTGTCTGAGATGGTGTAGGGTTTTCCTGCCTGGGCAGGGGGTTGGACTAGAAGGCCTCCAAAGTCCCTTCCAACTCTGTTGTTATTATTATTATTATAAACCAGGGGTCTCCAACCGTGGCAACTTTAAGACTTGGGGACTTCAACTCCCAGCTATGCTGGCTGAGGCATTCTGGGAGTTGAAGACCCCAAGTCTTAAAGTTGCCAAGGTTGGAGACCCCTGCTGTAAACCAATGTCATCCAACAAAATGGCCCTGTAGGTCTCAGGATTTCCAGCCAGAAGTCTAATCTTTCTTAGGAATAACTGACTGGGGAAAACATCCACACAAAACATGCGTGTGAAAGTTGTTTTATGCCTTTCCTCCATTTTTTATGATGATGCATCGGGGAGGTAGACTTCCAGGGGAAGTCAACTGAGATAATGCGAGTCATCAGAAAATTCCTCCACCTTAACATACTCTGAGACTGTTTGCTGCACTCTACCTCCGTTATTGGGGAAAGCATTCCGTAATTTCTCCATGATATCTTCTAGACACAAGCTGACATCTTGGGACTTGGCGTCTACTTCATCTGTGAGAAGGGAGAAGAAAAGTGGTCATGCCAAAACTGCAGAAGAAACCAGGAAAACATCAAAGACGTGTCTATCTACCTCCCGAATACTCCCGGGCAGTGGTGGGATTCAACCAGTTCGCACCACTTCGGGAGAACCAGTTGTTAACTTTTTGAGCAGTTTGGCAAACTGGTTGTTGGAAGAAATCATTAGGGCAGAGAACCGGTTGTTAAATTACTTGAATCCCATCACTGTTCCTGGGGAAATATAAGCGAGCCTACTCCACCTAGAAAAAGGGACACGGTAGCTCAGTGGCTAAGATGCTGAGCTTGTTGATTGAAAGGTCGGCAGTTCAGCGGTTTGAATCCCTAGTGCCGCGTAATGGGGTGAGCTCCCGTTACTTGTCCCAGCTTCTGCCAACCTAGCAGTTCGAAAGCATGTAAAAAACATGCAAGTAGAAAAATAGGGATCACCTTTGGTGGAAAGGTACAGCATTCCATGCACCTTGGCCTTGAGTCATGCCGGCCACATGACCACGAAGACATCTTCAGACAGCGCAGGCTCTTTGGCTTTGACATGGAGATGAGCACTTAGAGTCGGGAACAACTAGCACATATATGCAAGGGGAACCTTTACTCCACCTTGCATTGCAAAGACCCCGGTCTTACCCTCTATCAACATAGTTGGCTGCATTGTTTTCTTGGCTGCTACATATTTTAAGTTGTGCATTTACCGGCACTTTTGTAAATTTATCGTGTAATTTCCCCCCACCCCCCTACTCTTGTTCTCTGCCCAGGCACTAATATAGAAAGGTGACTTTAAACATCGAGTCAGTGTTCCTCAACTTCGACATGACTTCAACATGACTTGAGTTTAACTCATAGAATCATCTATTACAATGTCCTTCCTGTCAAAGACTACTTCAGCTTCAATTGCAGCAATACGTGAGCACACAATAGATTTAAGCTTAATGTTAACCGCTCCAATCTTGACTGCAGAAAATATGACTTCAGTAACAGAGTTGTTAATGCCTGGAATACACTACCTGACTCTGTGGTCTCTTCCCAAAATCCCCAAATCTTCAACCAAAAACTGTCTACTATTGACCTCACCCCATTCCTAAGAGGTCTATAAGGGGCGTGCATAAGAGCACAAGGATGTCTACTGTTCCTGTCCTATTGTTTCCTTTCTTTATATTCAGTTAATTTAGTTATTACATACTCATACTTATATATATACTTATATATTGTATAGTTATTTCATGCTTACACTCATATATACTGTGTGACAAAATAAATAAATAAAAATAAAAATAAAATAAACCTTGGTAACTTGAAGAGGTTTGGACTTCAACAGGTGCTCCAAGAAGCCCGTTTTTAGTGCGTCACCAAGCAACAAAATGAGAAACTCTGGGAAAATATACTTTAGTGCAGGGGTCTCCAACCTTGGCAACTTTAAGCCTGGTGGACTTCAACTCCCAGAATTCCCCAGCCAGCTTTGCAAAGCTGGCTGGGGAATTCTGGGAGTTGAAGTCCACCAGGCTTAAAGTTGCCAAGGTCGGAGACCCCTGCTTTAGCGAGAAGGAGGAAGAGCTTCACAGCGTAACAGAAAACCCACCTGCCATTTCTGTGTTTGGAGTGCTGGCATCTTTTTCCCTAGACTGGCTCCCATCTGATGCGTGAGGAGAAGAAGCCACGGTGGAAGTGGCAGAGCTTTCTTCTTTAGAATTGGCTGGTGGCTGGGGAAGATGGCAAAGAAAATTAACAAAGGCCTGCGGCGGCTTTCGAAATTAAGCTACGAGCTCTGTGAGCCTCGGGTTGCGAATTGTGTTCGCGAATCTCAGCACGAGACATGTTCCACAAAAGAGAAGCGGCACATAGATAAAAATTATAACTGTAACATGTCAAGATTTGTTAATGCCGGTGGGGGGGAAGTGGGAGGCAGAAATTAAGATGAAGAGAAGACAGGACTGTAAAAAAAAGGGCTTTTGTTCTCTTTTTTCTGCCTGTGAAGTATCGGATTTGCTGGAGGAAATGGGAACAAGCAGATTGGTAACCATTTGGTGAGCTCAATGTGGAGACCATCCAACTTGCACGGACTTCAAAATACTCAGCCGTGGCATTCCGAAAACTGGGCTGGAGAAGGTTGAATTGGGCCTTGATCTTCTCTAGGCAGGTTCTGAACTAATGGATAAAGATGCAGGAATGCATGTTTCAAGGTAAACAGTAGTCCAATTTCTCAGCAGTGTGGAACAGGCTGAGTGAGATGTTGTAGATTCTATTTTCTTGACAATGCATAAGCAATGACTGGAAAGTTTTGACCAATGACAATAAAGCTGCAGTCTACATGAAGGTCTTCATATGGATTGAATGTCGGTCTAAATTGGTGGTGGGTTTCCCATTTGCATACCACTGGTTCACCCTGTGTGTGCTTGTGTGCGCAACGTCCACACAGGCGCTTTGCTTGCACGCACGTGTTCCATGCATGCGCCTGGCCTCAAATACCTGCCTAAATAGGATGACTTAGAGCTGGGGTGGGTGGGCAGGTGGGTGGGCGGGGGCAGGGGCGGGCCCACCCACGATTTCTGCTACTGGTTCGCGTAAACCGATACGAACCGGCTGAAGCAGTACAAACCGGCTGAACCAGTACGAACCGGCTGAATAGCACCTCTGGTCTAAATGAAGTTCAAGGTAACTCAGAACAGATCATTTGGATATTTTCCGTTTCTTCCTACCCACAAACCTGCCCACTTCTACAAAATAAATACTGGTGTGCAGTTACCTGAAGGAGCAGCTCCCTCAGGCGCTGCAGCTGAGATTCCAACTGCTTGTTGTGGTCCTCCAAGATTTGCATCCGGGTCTCCAGGCGGCTCTTGTGCTGTCGAAGAATGCGGGCTTCAGCCAAGAGCTCTTCACTGGGTGGATCCTGGGCCGTTTCAGGAGCTCCTTGGGCGGACTCGGCTGCCTCTTCGTGCTTCCACTTCAGACGTCTCAGCTCTCCCTGAAGGACCCTGTGGAAAGGAAACCTGTTAGAGCAACCAGCTCTCAATTGCTAGACAGCAGCTGTTATGTCCTCCTTGCCTCTGTCCGAACGATGGCTTAATTAGCCGGCTCTTATCAGCTCTGGCAGCAAAAGAGCCAGCGTCTGCCAAGAGCCCTCGTTAGCTGCCAAGAAGCTGGTGAGTCACAACCTTCAGCTCTAGTCAATCAGTGGATTTGCCTGATACAAAGAGACACACCAGCTCTTGCTGCCTTTTATATCCTGTGGGGTGTGGCTCCATGACTCAGCACTTCCTAGTCCTGCCCCTCCCCTGCTTCTGTTGTTCCCTTCTCTCCTGCCTACGAAACCTGGGATTCAGCCAAGCCTGATTGCTGTCAGCTGGGTCTGCAGGCGTGGCCAGGGAGGGGAAGAGTCAGGGGAAGGAGGCCTCGTTATCTCTTTTGCTTGGCCTGCTTCTGGCTCCTGGAGCTGAGCCAGGGAGGCCGGTGCTTCCGAGGTAAGTCCTGACGGCCCTTCCCCCTCACTGTCCAAGTCACTTTCTGGCAGCAGGCCCGGCTCCGAGTCACTTTCTGGCAGCAGGCCCGGCTCCAAGGCACTTTCGGGCATGGGGCCAGGTGTCAGGCTACCCCCGACGGCAAATAGGAAAGAAATCACCTTGACTCCATTTGGATTGGAAACAAGTACTTTTACTTTTACAGTCTGGTTAGCAGCCAAGCAAAGCTGGAACTGAGACAAAATATGGCAAACATATCATATCCCCCCAATTGTCCCTCCTCCTCCAGGAGGTCAGGCTGGTCTGGTCCAATGCCAACTCCTTCACGGCCCCTCGTGGTAATCTTCTTCCACAAGTCTCTGGATGTCAGTCAACTCAGGAATGCAGTGTCGGTTAGGAAAGCGCGCGCTGATAACACTCAATCATTAATCACCCCTCCTCCCAGTTATGTCAGCCGACACTAATAATAAGCTCCTTTCCCTTACCCCGGGCGGTGGTATGATTCACCTCATGATCCTAAAAGTTTATAATACAGAAATAAACATTTTACATTCTATCTACTGATATAATCATTTAAAAGTAAATGAAGAGTGGAGTGGAGGCTGACATTCGGCCCTCCTGCAACAAGGACGTCAGTCCTAGAAAGAAAAAAAAAGAAGTTAGGGTTTGTCAGGATATTTTTATAGAATTGTGCTATTTTTCCGAGGCATGAACATCTTCTTTGTTCACCCATTCAGCTTGGGATAATGGAAGTGTTTCCAAGAAATAAGATATTGAATTTTATTTCTATGTTTTCTTGAATCTAAAATTTCTTTTATTTCAAAGTGTTGTTCTCCCTCTATGAGAATTGGTATAGGAGGGAGTGTATGGTTAGGACGGAAAGTAGATGTGTGTTCAGGTTTCAGCAAACTGACATGGAAAACGGGGTGGATTCTCCTAAGTGTTTTTGGTAAATCTAGTTGTACCGTCACGGGTTGATGATTTTACTATTGGGAAAGGTCCCACATATTTGGGTCCAAGTTTTTAGATTTCTGAGTGGTTTGAAGATATTTGGTGGAAAGATAAACTTTATCGCCACTTGATATTTGATCTCAGGGACCTTTTTTATCTGCTTGTTTTTATGCACGGTGGCGTCGTCGATCGCCTTGCGAGTCATTTTCCATGTGCTTTGTATTTGATCTATCCATTCTGATAAAGAGGAAACAGTAGTTTCTTCCTGTGGGAGTTCGAGATAGGAACAAAATCTTGGCCTGAAGCTATTTTAAAGGAGTAAATCCGTGCTACTATGAATTGAGTTGTTGTAGGCAACTTCAGCAAAAGGTAAGAGATCAGCCCAATTATCTTGCTGGTAGTTAACATAACATCGGAGATATTGTTCTAGTACAGAGTTCGAACGTTCACAGCTTCCATTAGTTTGAGGATGATGGGAGGAGCTTAATCCTTAGGCGGAACCAATGAGTCGTAAAATTCTTTCCAAAATTTAGAAGTGAATTGAACTCCTCGATCTGAAATGATGCGATCAGGCACTCCGTGAAGTCTATAAATGTGTTGTACAAACAACTTTGCTAGAGTCTTTGAGGAGGGTATTTTGAACATGGAATAAAATGGACTTGTTTGGAGAAAAGGTCAGTCACTACCCATATAACAGTATTGCCGGAACTTTCAGGTAATTCCACTATGAAATCCATGGATATTTCTTTCCATGGGGTTCCTGGGCTGGCTACCGTTTGTAGTAGTCCAGGAGGTTTTCCGGAGGTCTTTTGGATGATGCACAGACCGGGCAACTTGCTACATATGCTTGAATGTCTTTTTAAGACTTGGCCACCAAAATTGTCTTTTTAAGAAGATGCAAAGTTTTCACAAATCCAAAATGCCCTGCCATCTTGGCATCATGGCATCGTTGTAGGATGGTTTCTCTAAGTGATAGAGGAACATATAGTTTTGTTCCAATCCAAGCTAGTCCATCACGGAGTGGGGATTCATGGAATGCGTTATACCAGTCATCGGTATTTAAAGCTTCTTTAAACGATTTGGTTAGTTCATCTGGGAGTGAGGGGTCAGGTTTGGAGTGGCTTCTAGTTATTGCTGGGGCCGCCAACTGTTGCACGGGAAGTATTGGTTGAACCACCTCGGAGCGAGTGCAATTGTATTGGGGTAAACGTGAAAGAGCATCTGCTAAGAAGTTTTTTCCTCCAGGAATATACTGTAAAGTAAAATTAAAGCGGTTAAAATATTGAGTCCAACGGGCTTGTTTAGGCGAAAGTTTTCTAGGAGTTTTTAGCGCTTCCAGATTTTTGTGATCAGTCCAAACTTCAAAAGGATGATTTGAACCTTCTAAGAATTGTCTCCATGTCCGTAGAGCCCAATGAACTGCAAACGCTTCTTTTTCCCAAATAGCCCATCGTCTTTCGGTTTCAGTCAATTTTCGAGAAGTGAAAGCACAGGGTTGTAAATTACCATCAGCATTGTTTTGGAGCAAGACGGCCCCGACTGCTACATCACTTGCATCAGCTTGTATTACAAAAGGAACATCCATGTCAGGGTGTTTTAAAATAGGTTCGGCGGCAAAGAGTCGTTTCAATTTTTCAAATGCTGCTTGACATTCCATTGTCCATTCGAGGGGTAATGATGGTTTGGGTTTCGTGTCTCCTTTAGTTTTTAAGAGGTTAGTGATTGGTAAAGCAATTTGAGCAAAGGAGGGGATGAATTGACGATAGAAATTTGCAAATCCCAAAAAACTTTGGAGCTGTTTGCGTGTGCGTGGGGGGGCCCATTCCAAAACAGCTTTCACTTTTCCTGGATCCATTTCTAACCCATCAGCCGAGATGCGATATCCTAGGTAGTCTATTTTGGTTTGATGGAAATCACATTTGGATAGCTTGCAATACAGTTCAGCAGACAATAACTTTTTGAGAACTGCTCTTACTAGTTGAATGTGTTCTTCCATGGTTTCTGTATAGATGAGTATGTCGTCAAGGTAGACAAGAACTCCTTTGAACAAATGCTGATGGAGTATTTCATTTATCAGTTGCATAAAAACTGCAGGCGCCCCCTGCAGACCAAAAGGCAGTACTCGAAACTGGAAACACCCTAGTGGACAGTTGAAAGCGGTTTTCCATTCATCCCCTCCTTTATACGGACTCTGTAGTAAGCTTCTCGAGGTCCAATTTGGTGAAGAACTTCCTTCGCTAAATGTGCTAACATATCTTTCATGAGTGGCATGGGGTATATGTTTTCGGCACAGTGCGTTCAAATTTCTATAGTCAACTATAAGACGAAATGAGCCGTCTTTCTTTTCCCGGAACATCACAGGTGCGGCCACGCGAGGCCTAGCTGGTTGGATAAAGCCCCGCTCTAGGTTTTTGTCTATGAACTTTCGCAGTTCTCCCAATTCTTTTTGGGTCATGGGGTAAGCTTTTGGTTTTGGAAGTTTTACCCCCGGTAGGATGTCGATGGCACAATCAATAGGCCTATGGGGAGGTAGAACGTCTGATGCTTTCTCACTAAAGACTTCCCGCAGGTCCCAGTACTCCTTAGGTATCCTTTCCTCCCCATCTATCCGTTCAACCATTGCCCCCCATTTATCTTGGAGCATGGCCATAGTCTGACTCTTCTTGGAACCCCCTTTTCCTTCTTTTAACGCTCTTGAGCGGAACCGTAAGACTCCCGTTCTCCAGTTAATATGGGGGTTCCATTTCCGCAACCATGACAGTCCTAGTACCAAAGGTTGGTCCATTCCAGGGCTACTATGAAGTTTAAAATCTCGCGATGGTCTCCAATTTCCATTTCTATGGGTTCTGTTACGAAATGGGCGGGTCCTCCCCCTGCCACACTGCCATCCAACTGGGCAAATGCTATGGGCCTGCTTAGGGTTCTCAACCTTAGTTCCATTTTTTCTACTAGTTCGGGACTGATCATGCACCTAGTACATCCCGAATCTAATAACGCTAACATTTCCCCTTGTTGCCCGAGGAGGAACATGCAGGTTGACTGGAATGTCCAAGGGCTCCCGTGCCCAACTCACCAGAAAGTCTTCGTCGGACTCCGATGTGGTTTTGCTGTCATCAGTGTCGGTCGACGCTTCGCGGTCCTCTTGGATGGGCGTGCCCTTCTTGGCAATGCCGTCCTCCACTTTTGCTGGTTTTCGCGCCTTAGGAGGTGGGTTCACTGCTTCCTTCTCACCACCAGGGGTCGTGCTTGGGACCAACTTCACTCGACAGTCGGCTGCCCGATGGCCTCTTTTCCACATCTGTAGCACGAGTCGATCGTTGCCTCCTCCCTCTGGTCTAGGCGTGTCCCTTGAGGGCCACCCAGGAGAATGGGCCGGGTAAGGTCTTCCAGTGCGCTGCCTTCTGCTACGGTCCTTCGCTAGTTCAATTTCCATCTCTGCTGCCAGGGTATACCAGCCATACAATGTGGTTGGAGGCTCGTGCCGGCACAGTTCATAGAGATCTCCATTCAGGCCCTCTTTGTAAAAGTCGACCAGGATCACCTCCGACCACCCTCTCATCAAGGGACTAGATCACTGAATTCCTGGGTATAATCAGCCACCGGTCTCCTCCCTTGCCTGATGGTTTTCATTCGACCTTTGGCCTTCTGCTCTGCCAGGGGTCCTCAAACCTCCTCCTTAGTGCCGTAATAAAATGCTCGTAATTTTGCAGTAAGGGGGAGTGGTTTTTATACAGCGACACAAACCATGCAGCTGCTCTTCCGGTCAAATTGTGGGTCACAGCTCTAACTTGTGCTGCCTGTGACCAATAATCTCCCCCCCAGTCTAACATGTGGTCATTCACTATCGCCAGGAACAATTCCAGCTCCTTCGCATCTCCATCAAATTTTTCTAATATGGGGGGAATTTTTGGCTTTTTCCTTCCCCTGCGCGGCCTTGCATGGTCAGCAGGTGGCGCCTGGCCCCCATCCAATTCAGCTTCCTCTGGGGAGAGAGTTTCCGTCTCTTCAGGAATCTCACCACCCTGGAAATCACCTCTAACGGGCCTCTTTGTAACTTCTTCTTCCTCTTCCCCTCCCCCCTTGGAGGACTGAACAGGGGATTCATACCTTTGGCGAGCAGCTTGCCTTACTTTCACTTCACGAAATAGGCGTAGTGCTTCTTCCAATTGGAGGCCGTCTCTGACTTTCTGCTCCTCAGCCCACTCGGAAAAAGTGCGCAGTTTCTCCTTTCTCCTTGTAGTTACTCCAGAGGGAGGTTCCTTGAAATCGGGTTGCCTCCTCTCTTCTTCCAACTGCATTATCTCCAGCTCAGGGTTAAAACTGACAGAAGAAATATCTCCGGACGCCTCCCCCAGTTCAGCCGGTAGCAGGCCTTCTATCACCTTTGGGTTTTCTTCCCCCCCGGTATTGCGATTGCAATCCTGGTTGGTAGACATGATGGGAGTTCCAGCTTAATGTCAGGCTACCCCCGACGGCAAATAGGAAAGAAATCACCTTGACTCCATTTGGATTGGAAACAAGTACTTTTACTTTTACAGTCTGGTTAGCAGCCAAGCAAAGCTGGAACTGAGACAAAATATGGCAAACATATCATATCCCCCCAATTGTCCCTCCTCCTCCAGGAGGTCAGGCTGGTCTGGTCCAATGCCAACTCCTTCACGGCCCCTCGTGGTAATCTTCTTCCACAAGTCTCTGGATGTCAGTCAACTCAGGAATGCAGTGTCGGTTAGGAAAGCGCGCGCTGATAACACTCAATCATTAATCACCCCTCCTCCCAGTTATGTCAGCCGACACTAATAATAAGCTCCTTTCCCTTACCCCGGGCGGTGGTATGATTCACCTCATGATCCTAAAAGTTTATAATACAGAAATAAACATTTTACATTCTATCTACTGATATAATCATTTAAAAGTAAATGAAGAGTGGAGTGGAGGCTGACACCAGGTTCGGAGGCGGGAGCCACAACAGCAGCAGAGAATTAAGGTTTCGATGGAAGAGAACATTTGTAGCTCAGGGTTGAACTGTGGGGTCGTTGGTACTATCTGAGCTTGGTTGTTTCCTTGCAAACATTTCATTATCCAACTGGGTAACATCATCAGTGCGCTGGTGATGTCACCGAGTTGGGTAATGAAACCTCGTCAAGACAACAATCAAGCTCAGAGAGCACCCCAACAATTAAGGTTTTTCTCTATCTCCTTATTGCCATCTAGTGGTTGTCTGCATATTTGCAGTCTGGATCAGGTAACTGTAAATCCCCACTGAGCGACCAGTAACAACTCACCAGAACAGGGGGCTTATCCTTCCCATGGATTAATTGGAGTTCAAAGAAAATTCCAGCCTGGAATATTCACTGGGGAATGATGGGAGTTATCTTTAGAAACACAGCTCACATGGGGTTTGCCAAGTTGTGCTTCAGTGATTACATTATTGGATGGTTGGGTTACCAGATCTGGTTTTCAAAAATTCAAATAACCAGAAGAGAGAAGGAAAAAAAATATGCAGAAAACCAATTCTTAGCTGCTAAGAACTAAGGGTTGAATAGATGGAATAACTGCTATCTAGCAATTGCCTGGATTTTAGAAGACCAGATCTGATGGATCTAAGGAAGGACTTCAGGAGCTCTGCATAGAGCAGGGCTCTCCAACCTTGGTAACTTTAAGCCTGGAGGACTTCAACTCCCAGAATGCCCCAGCCAGCTTTTCTGGCTGGGGAATTCTGGGAGTTGAAGTTCACCAGGCTTAAAGTTGCCAAGATTGGAAACCCCTGCGGTAAGAGTATGTGCTTCCCATGCAGAAGTTCAAGCGATCAGCACCATCTTACCTGTTTTCGTCCTCCAGATGGGCCAAAATTCTTTCCAGTTCTCCTTTATCATCTGTCCTGGTGCCATTCTGGGCCTCTTGGCTGGAGATAGGTTCTCCGTCGGTGACAGGGCTGGAATGGCGCAAAAGATATTGATCTTCATCCCTGTTGTGAATAGAGCTATGATGAGGTTGAGGTAGTGGAGAGAAGAGCAACTGGGTTGTGAGGAAGGATGTGAATCGATGGAGAAGAGATGGAGATGCGAAAGGGACCAAAGCTTCCATGAGATGAGACAGGTGGGGACGTCTAAATTCTCATGCATTTGCCAGGGTCTACCAACCCCCAGCTGCCAACCTAGCAGTTCGAAAGCACATAAAAAATGCAAGTAGAAAAACAGGGACCACCTCTGGTGGGAAGGGAACAGCGTTCCATGCGCCTTTGGTGTTGAATCATGCCGGCCACATGACCACGGAGACGTCTTCGGACAGTGTTGGCTCTTTGGCATTGAAACGGAGATGAGCACTTAAGAGTCCGGAATGACTAGCATGCATGTGCAGGGGAACCTTTACCTTTACCTTTACCTATCAACCACAGAAGGACCATAAAGGTTCCCCTCACATATATGTGTAGTCGTTCCCGACTTTAGGGGGTAGTGCTCATCTCTGTTTCAAAGCCGAAGAGCCAGCGCTGTCTGAAGACGTCTCCAAAGGTGCACGGAACGCTGTTCTCTTCCCACCAAAGGTGGTCCCTATTTTTCTACTTGCATTTTTTTTACGTGCTTTCGAACTGCTAGGTTGGCAGAAGCTGGGACAAGTAACGGGAGCTCACCCCGTTACGCGGCAGCACTAGGGATTTGAACCGTTGAACTGCCGACCTTTCGATCGACAAGCTCAGCGTCTTAGCCACTGAGCCACCGCGTCCCGAGAGAAGGACCATATCTGCCCCATGTTTCCCTTTAAAGGGTTTCCTCCACTGATCAGTCGTGTCAGGAAGAAGTAGCACCAGCAGGATACATTGTCCTGGGGACAATTTTGGGAAGTGGACAGAGTAATCTGATGCTCTCCATGACCAACTGGACACCTGGCAAAGGGAGGTGGCCCACCAGAGGATGCTCAGCTTCAAGTTCCTCTCTAACTCAGAAGAGAGCCTATGAAGAGGGATGCTTTATTTTAGACCCCACGTTAGACCAGCCCAATCAAATCTAAGCAGATGATTAGGAACTATGTTCCTCTGCCCAGTGTCTTCTGACCTCCTCATATCCCATCATTTGCAAGATGAGTTGGCTTGGTGGGCTAGCTTAGATCTGCGGGCTGAGATGGGTCCAGGATGACAAGGAGTTGATATGCAAAATAAGAGGGGTGGTGGTGGTGATGAGGGAAACGTGAGAAGTTGCAACTCACAAGCTATCATCCGGAGAAAGGTTGTCGTTGTAAAAAGAAGAGGTCTGGCTTTCCATCTCTGCCAGCCTACAAGAGAAGAAAAGCAGAGTTAATAAAGAGGACTAGGGGAGACATGATAGCAGTCTTCCAATATCTCAGGGGTTGCCACAAAGAAGAGGGAGTCGGGCTGTTCTCCAAAGCACCTGAGGGTAGGACAAGAAGCAATGGGTGGAAACTGATCCAAGAAAGAAGCAACTTAGAACTAAGGAGAAATTTCCTGACAGTTAGAACAATTAATAAGTGGAACGACTTGCCTCCAGAAGTTGTGAATGCTCCAACACTGGAAATTTTTAAGAAAATGTTGGATAACCATCTGACTGAGATGGTGTAGGGTTTCCTGCCTGGGCAGGGGGTTGGACTAGAAGGCCTCCAAGGTCCCTTCCAACTCTGTTGTTATGTTATGTTATGTTAAATGATGGTCCCCCCTTGTCATCTAAGGTTTGCATCCTTACATTTTTTGTGATATTTATTAATATGGATTTTAAGACAGACACAAACTTCAGAGGATAATTAGAACTGCAGAAAAAAACAATGGCTACCAACCTGCCTTCCATTGAGGATTTGTATACTTCCCGAGTCAAAAAGACGGCTGTGAAAATATTTACAGACCCCTCAAATCCTGGACATAAACTGTTTCAACTCCTACCCTCAAAAAGATGCTATAGAGCACTGCACACCAGAACAACTAGACACAAGGACAGTTTTTTCCCCAAATGCCATCACTCTGCTAAACAACTAATTCCCTCAACCCTCTCAAACTATTCACTAAGCCTGCTTTACTATTGCTATTAAATTTCTCATCGTTCCTATCACCCATCTCCTCCCACTTATGACTGTATGACTGTAACTTCGTTGCTTGTATTCTTACAATTTATATTGATTGTTTCTTAATATGATTCAATTGCTTATTTGTACCCTATGACTATCATTGTTGTACCTTATGATTCTTGACAAATGTATCTTATCTCTTTATATATACTGAGAGCATATGCACTAAAGACAAATACCTTGTGTGTCCAATCACACTTGGCCAATAAATTTCTCTCTCTCTCTCTCTATCCTATCATCTTTCTATCTATCATCTATATCTATCCATCTAATCTGTCTGTCTGTCTGTCTGTCTGTCTGTCTGTCTGTCTGTCTGTCTGTCTGTCTATCTATCTATCTATCTATCTATCTATCTATCTATCTATCTATCTATCTATCTTTTTTCCCATTGTGGTTGTGTGCCACCCGGAATCGCTCTTGGTGAGATAAATTTGATCAAATTCTTTGATTAAAGAAAATAGTCTACCACATTACTACCTAGAGTAGACCAGCTGAGTTTGCTTCTTCTTCCTCTGCCTTTGAACCGGGTGTACCATTTCCTTCATGGTTTGACCTTGGGATTGGCCCTCTCATTCAGCTGAGGGACGTAATGACCTCAGGTATAAATGGTACTTCAGACCTGCCCCAGTCTGATCTTTTAAGGCAAGGATTGGCAACCTTAAATACTCAAAGAGCCAAAAAAGCTCTAACCGGAAGCCCCCCGTTCAATTCTGGAGCCATCTGGAAGTCCATCTGGAAGTCCCCCCACCATAGTGTCTCCTCCTAGCGAGGCATCCTTTTTCCTCTACCTATCCTAACCGAAAGTCCTATCAATTGTGGAGCTGACGGACGACAGGGAGCCGCAGCAGAGGGATGAAAGAGCCACATACGGCTCCAGAGCTGCAGGTTGCTGACCTCTGCTTTAAGGGAAGTAAAACTCTCGACTCCATTTGAAGTGAGGAGGCACTTTCACTAAGAGATGCTGATTGCAGGAGAGTCGAGTGGAATCTAAAATTCCCGTGTGACAATATGTAACTAAAATCGCAGGCTTCCCTGAATCCTCTCCCCCATGGTCTGTCCGTGCTTAGCCAATCCAGCCCCGCCGAGATGTTATGAGAAATTCTGAGGTGTTTGGGCTGGTGAAATTCCACACTCAGGGCAAACGGCCTTGAAGATGCCAGTGCGCCTGTACGAACCAGATCCCAGAACGTTCTGTTCTTCCTCAACTGGCAATTCCTCAATTCCCCCCACTCCCAATTTCCCATCCTAAAGGTATACAGGTTTATTGCCCATGTGTTCTCCCCTTCCTTCCCCAACTGATGACAGAACTCCGGCAAGGATCTGACACAATTTGACCCAAGACAACTGGTGGGTTTGAATTTATCATTGTTATACTTTAGAGTTAGGAAGAGAAGCAGGAATACTGTTGGATAAAAGCCTTAGAGGGGAAAAATATGGCCAGTCTTGGGTAGAAGATGCTTTCATTTGGGGGGTGGGTGAGAGAATAGAATAGAATAGAATAGAATAGAATAGAATAGAATAGAATAGAATAGGGGCCGGTTTAGCTCACGCTGGTAAAGCCTGTTATTAAGAACACAGTAGCCTGCAATTACTGCAGGTTCGAGCCCGGCCCAAGGTTGACTCAGCCTTCCATCCTTTATAAGGTAGGTAAAATGAGGACCCAGATTGTTGGGGGGGCAATAAGTTGACTTTGTAAAAATATACAAATAGAATGAGACTATTGCCTTATACACTGTAAGCCGCCCTGAGTCTTCGGAGAAGGGCGGGGTATAAATGTAAAAAAAAAAAAAAAATAGGATAGAACAAGAGTTGGAAGGGACATTGGAGGTCTTCTAGTCCAACCCTCTGCCTAGGCAGGAAACCATACACCACTTCAGACAAATAGTTATCCAACATCTTCTTAAAAACTTCCAGTATTGGAGCATTTGCAACTTCTGGAGGCAAGTTCTTCTGCTAATCAATTGTTCTAACTGTCAGGAAATTTCTCAATAGTTCTAAGTTGCTTCTTTCCTTGATTAGTTTTCACCCATTGCTTCTTGAACTGCCTTCAGGTGCTTTGGAGAATAAATTGACTCCCTCTTCTTTGTGGCAGCCCCTGAGATATTGGAGCACTGCTATCATGTCTCCCCTAGTCCTTCTTTTCATTAAACTAGACGCACCCAGGTCCTGCAACTGTTCTTCATATGTTTTAGCCTCCAATCCCCTAATCATCTTGGTTGCTCTTCTCTGCACTCTTCCTAGAGAATCGGATGGTTGGCCTTGGGCAACAAGGTGCCTTAGACTTTCCTTGCCCAATCCTGGTTCCTTCCTTGAGAGCTTCCAAATCTCACCTGCTAGCAAAATGCTCAATCCGAGAATGGGTGTCAGCATGTGGTAACATCGGAGAAGAGGCTGGCCTGGGGAAAAAAAAAAAGAAGCATGACATTTTAAAAAGCCAACTAGCAGATCAATGAAAACATCTGCTATATTAGTGGGAGCTTTCAGTTGGACAAGGAAAAGAGGCTTCTGAGAAGCTCTGCCCAACTTGTTTACTGTACATACATAATTTTTATTAAAGAAAGTTTTTTACCCACTTGAAAGATAAACACAAAATAAAAATAGAATAAAAATGATAAAGAAAAAAAGAGAGAATAGACATAATAGGCTTCCTTCCCTCTCATATCCACCCCCCACTTTTTAAAACCTTTTAATGACCACGTAATCCCTTGCAGTGTGGAGTCGGGGCAATTGAATGGAGCTGAGTGTTTACTGGCTGGATGCCCTTCCTGTCACCAATGTGGAGTTCTGTTCAGGAGATATATTCTCATTGTGCCCAGAGAGAGAAATATCTGCCATTACCAAGGATTGAACTCACAGCCTCCTGATTGGGAGGTGAGAGCTGTACCTCTAGGCCACCATACCACTCCCCTCATATCCATCCCTTATTCATTCGGTAAACCCAGAAATCACCAGTTCATTCTTATCCATTTTCAGCAAAAAGCCCATAAAAGGTTTCCAGTCTTTTATAAAAGAAAAACAGTGCCCCAAATTGCCCAAACTTAGCCCCGGGGTGCTCAGAGGAGCTGTGAAGTGGAAGGCAACAGGATTTCACAGCTGTCTCTCCACTTTCAACTCACGTTTCAATGACATCTGCTTCCAGCACGGATTGGACCGGCAGGTACCCTCTCTGGGGATGTTTGCTGAAGTACTGCTTGGAACGGAATTTGTTTTTCAAAGTGGTAGCAAAATCCCTCATGTTCTCGCTGGAAGTGGTCTGCAAAGAACCAGGATTAAGAGCCAGGGGACACCTTTAGCCTAGCACTTGACTGATTCCAACAGAAGCAGGAAAAGATCTTTTGGAAGATTATAATCAGGAAACGGAAAGCAAGAAGCTGTTGGGCTATTCTGACTAGTATAGATCTATTCCAAGCTATTTAGTTCTCGTCAGCTAGCCATACCCTTCTGGGATTCGAACCCGCGCTGCTTGCATATTAGGCTAGAACAGGGGTCTGCAAACTTGGCTCCTTTAAGACTTGTAGACTTCAACTCCCAGAGTTCCTCAGACAGCAAAGCTGGCTGAGGAACTCTGGGAGTTGAAGTCCCCAAGTCTTAAAGGAGCCAAGTTTGCAGATCCCTGGGCTAGAAGGGTATGGCTAGCTGACGAGAGCTAAATAGCTTGAAATAGACCTATACTAGTCTCCCTTTATTTCTTTGTCGGTCAAATAAAAATATAAACTCAACATATAAAAAATAGTTTGTTGTGAAAGCGACTGCCTGCGAAGTCCCCTGGATTGGGGCTGAAAGGCAAAAGCGGAAGCAGTTGGGTAGACCAGGTTGCCCTGACGGACCAGTTCCACCGGAAAAACACTTCATCTGAAGTATACTTCCCTGGATTCTCCAATCATTATTCTTGCCTTTTTTTTTCTTAAAAAAAAAAAAGAGACCAGTAAACGTAAATGTAAAGGTTCCCCTCGCACATACGTGCTAGTCGTTCCCGACTCTAGGGGGTGGTGCTCATCTCAGTTTCAAAGCCAAAGAGCCAGTGCTGTCCGAAGACGTCTCTGTGGTCATGTGGCCAGCATGACTAAATGCCAAAGGCGCACGGAACGCTGTTCCCTTCCCACCAAAGGTGGTCCTTATTTTTTCTACTTGCATTTTTTACGTGCTTTCGAACTGCTAGGGTTGGCAGAAGCTGGGACAAATAACAGGAGCTCACTCCTTTACGTGGCACTAGGGATTTGAACTGCTGAACTGCCGACCTTTCAATCGACAAGCTCAGCGTCTTAGCCCCCGAGCCCCCGCGTCAGTAATAAGTAGCAAATTCTATCCTCAGGCTTATGAAGGACTGCACAACCTGCTGCCCCATAAGGATGCTAAGCAGAGCCTCACTTAAGCAGCACTCAACCACTGTGCATAGTTTTTTGCAGACCATGCTCTTCTCTTACCATCGTATAATATTCCATGATGGGGTAATGCAACTTGTTCCCTTTGCTGGCTCGTCCCGTCAAGAAACAGGCCTGGCAGATGTCCACATTGAACTGCTTGAGGCTGCGGTATCTGGAGCAACCGAAAAATTGTTCATTGTTACCAGCCAACCCAAATATTGATGTCAATCAAATGCCTGCCCACAGCCAAAACTCGTCTGAATTGCACCAAACCAGGATACAGACAGACGCTGCATGGTGGAATGCAATCCAACTTAAACTTTCATCTAAAAAACAAAACAAAAATCCAAACCTATTAAAATTTCTATAGATTCCCCTTCAGATATATTGCTTTTTTGTTTTGTTTTGTTTTTAAATTGCACCCTGACATATTGGTTTTCTGAATCAGATTTGGCAGCTGCATGTGGCATAGCTGGATCTTGTCACCTCGCATGGCACGGCAAGCTTCTTTTCTTGATCTTCTGAAAACCCCTTGATCTTCTGAAAACGGGAGAGATCCAACTCAGATGAAGTTTGTGACATGGAGAAATAAGAGGCAGGTGGTGGGGTTGGGGAAGGGGGGTGGGCTTTGTTCTTGCCCTGATGCAGATCAAAACTGAAAACAGAGTTCTTGTACGTTGACACTTGGCGACGTGTCGTGTCCCACTCCTCCGCTGATGGCCGGGTCAGGGAAATCCGAATCAGGCTTGCCTCTGCAGCTCTGCCCAAAGTCCTAGCAAAGTCCTCAGATCAGGCAGGAGACCAGTAAGTGACTTCAGCAAGATAAGTTCGACTTTGCCTGACTCAGAGACTGCCAGAAAGCAGATCCTTTATATAGGCCATGGGGTGTGGCTCCATGACTCAGCACTCATTAAGGCCTGCCCCTCCCTTCCTTCTGTTGCCTCCACCTATCCAATCTTCTGATGCGAGGGTCACTCCAATCAGCTGTTGGAAGTAAACTTTCCTCAGGCTCACATGCTGTGGAGGAGGGGGAGGGGTCTAGCTGCTCCGTTTGCCTGGGCATGGAGCCAGGGCTGGGGCCGGGGGGTGCTCCCTCCTCTGCAGCCTGCTTGGGTATGGAGCCAGGGCTGGGAGGTGCCCCCTCCTCTGCAGCTTGTCTGGGCATGGAGCCAGGACTGGGGCCGGGAGGCATACATTCCTCCGTGTTCGGGAGCAGATAACCAGACCCCGGCTGCGGTGAGAGCGGACAAGACACAACACGACGGGAGAAAATTGCCATTCCTAACAGCTTTAGGTCTACGAAGACGTATCCAAGGATTTTGATCATGGCAATGAAAATCTTTCTCTCTTATTCAGAGGTGTCAGATTCAATTTCACTGAGGGCCACATCAGGGTTGCGTTTGACCTTGGAGGGCCCAGGATGGATGTGGCCAGCTTGATGTCACTCATGTCGGGGACATCTGTGGTGGCCCGAGCGCTCTGTCAGCAAAAACGGGCTCACGAACTCTTTTCGGCCGCGATGGCCTCCTGCCACCCTCTGCCAGTGAAAACAGACCTCGGGGTGTAGTGGGGGGGGCGCGTGGTCCTGCTGACCTCTGTTTTTTACTGCGATAGCTTCCTGCTGCCCGTTGCCAGAGAAAAAAGAGCTGAGGAGAGGGAGGGCTGAAGAGGGCGACAGGAGGCCATCATGGCTGATAACGGCCCTCCCGAGCTCTGTTTTCACTCCTTCACTGTTTCCAAGGCAGCCCTGCAGGCCAGACCTAAGCATCCCATGGGCCAGATCTGACCCACGGGCCTTGAATTTGACACCCCTGCTCTTATTGTATGATTTAAAAGCTTCCTTGGTCTTCTTTCCCTTTAGCTAAAAAAAAGCAAAACACCCCAACAGGGCTACTTATATTGTTTGGCCTTGTTGAATCTCCAATCTTAAAAAGTTCTTTAAAAGAAAGCTTTCATGTGTCATCACTGTTTTAAACTTCAGCCAGTGGTGGGTTTTATACCGGTTTGCCCCGGTTCGAGTGAACTGGTAGCGGGTGATGGCAGGAGGCTCCGCCCACCAGCCCGGATGTCATCACAGACGCTCTGTGCAATGCCAGGGGTGAAAGGTAAAATTTGTTACTACCGGTTCTGTGGGCATGGCTTGGTGGTGGTGGGTAATGTGACTAGGTGGGTTTTTTTTTTAACTTTTAACTTTTAAAAGCATTTTTTCTACAATCTCTTCGGCCGAAGAGGTTATAAAAAAATGCTTTTAAAAGCCTGTGATGATCAGGCAACTCAGCGGAGGAAAAAAAAAGCTTTTAAAGGGTTCTGATGATCCCAGCTGAGTTATTTGATCGCCAGAACCTTTTAAAAGCTGAAGAGCTTGTAGAAAACATGCTTTTAAAGGGTTCTGACAATCCCAGCTGCGCTGCACAATCATCAGAGGCTCTTTTTTTACTTTTAAAAGCATTTTTTCGGGTGAAGAAAAAATGATTTTAAAAGTGAAAAAAAAAACACCCTCTGATGAGCGCGCGGCTCAGCTGGGGCATGTGGGGGGCAGGGATTTTTGCTACCGGTTCTCCGAACCACCTGTGGCTATCGCTATCAGATCAGGTGAACCGGTCCGAACCGGGAGCATTTCACCCCTGGTGCATGCGCAGAAGGTTCTGCCCATGCACAGAAGCGCCGCCCGTGAGCGTGAGCTCACAGTTCCTTCAAACTGGTAGCGAAAGTAAGTGAAACCCACTACTGACTTCATCCTTTCGCTAAAAATGTTGCAGCCGTCTTGAGGCTGGCCTCTGACTTTTTCAAACTGTTTGTCTGTCTACTGCCAAATCAGGCTCAAACTGAAATCCTTTTTAATCTGGCTACCTGAAAGGTGACATCAGAGGCACTAAATCCAGACTGGCCACTTAGGGCTATAAATTACTTAGCTGATGAACAGTTTAGATATATCAAAATGATTGATTCAAGCCAGGGGTATTTGAATGAAAACGAGCTAGCACTGTTTCACACGGCTAATGGCTTACGATGGCTACGCTTTGGAGTGAGCTGAGATACTGTCAGTTCATAAATCAGAGTTGGACTCCTGAGGTACAATGAATGCATTTGGCATGCAAGGTTCCAATCACTTTGTGGGCAGCGTTTGAGGTGTGCTTAAAAGTAAACGTACGGTTCCTCACGTAAACAGTGGATTGGTCTTTCTTCTGGAATTTTGTTTTTATGGACGATGGCAGAAGTTATTTGTATACGCACAAAGGGGGAAGGAACTTACAGGATGCCTACAATAATAATAATAATAATAATAATAATAATAATAATAATAATAATAATAATAATAATAATAATAATAATAATAATAATAATAATGTTTTAATTTGTATACTGCCCTTCTCCTGAAGGACTCAGGGCGGTGAACAGGCAAATAAAATACAAACAAACATATACAATAATTAAAACAACCCTTAAAAAACTGATTCAAATTTGCCAGAAAATTTAAAATGACATTACACCCCATAAAATTACAGAAATTTAAAACCCATCAAAATTCAATTAAAATTCAAAATTAAAATCAGGCCAGTCCAGCCATATGAAATAAATAGGTTTTAAGGAATGGAAGACTGGATGGGGAGGTTGATGAAATTTGGCAAAATCGGCAGCTTTGATCGATCGGTTTTATTTCTATTTGGAAGCCATTTTTGATTTTGATTTTTTGTGAGAAACTGAAAATATATATATATGAAACATTGATTTGGGGATTTGATGATAGCCGCCTGTCAGAAACGATATAAGGTCACCTGCTTGAGGTGTGTGTGTGGGGGTTTGGACTAGATGACCAACGAGGTCCCTTCCAACTCTGTTGTTATTCTGTTAAAAGGATCGGTCTGTACCCACCAGCCTTCCAGCAGACAGAATGACCCTCTGTATTACTTTCCGTACCTGAAACCTATGATGGGACATTGCCTGCAGATGGAGCACTTAGTCTGGTGTTTTACTTGTTCAGCAATGGCTACTCGGTGAAGGACGGCCAGCCACACCATTGATTGTGGCTCTAAGTTTGCCCATTCCAAGAACTGAGTTGCCTCAATGGATGCTTTGCCATTTCCCTAGAAGAAGGAAAGGAGACAATCAAATCCCACAACTTCCGAGGCTGTACATTTTTTTCCTCTGAAACTGTAATATAAAACTCCCCTTTTTAGGACCCTGTTATCCCTTAATTCAGGGTAGAGCCGGGGCGACTGGATGGAACTGAGCATTTCCTGGCCGGATACCCTTCCTGACGCCTGGGTGGAGTTCACAGCAGTTATTTTTTCCTCCGAATCTAGGATATGCTACATTCAGTTCCTTGGGTTTGAGAATGAACAGGGTTAAAATTATTGGATTTGGTGAATTTAACATGACAACAAATTGGATGAAAACAACCTTTGACAGAATATGATTAGATATGCGTGCTAGTCAGGATATTGAAGGTTTTTGTTTGTTTATGGTTTTACAAAGAAATGTTTTAGTCTTAGGGAGTAATTTTCCAGTTTAAAGCCTCATAGGGTCACCATAACTGCGTTTGCTACAACTTGGAAATAATAAGTCACAAAAGGAACTGGAATATTGTAATTGCATTCTATGGCTATCTTCCACCCCTCTTCTTGATAAGGGCTCCTATTAAGAATATCAATATCGGGGTAAAATCAAGAGTGTCCTGGGATTACATGTTTGTCAAAAAGGAGTAAAGATAATGTCTGCAGTTATCTGATTAAAGTCTTACTCCTTTTTTATATGTGTGTTGCATGCCTGCCGCACATAAAAAGGAAACAGGGCTCCAATCACACGCCTCCACCTGCCATTTTTTTTATTTTTCTAAACTCCCCCTCCCCACAAATGCCCCTGGGAAAAGCGGAAATAGCTTCGCTTACAAAGCGGAAACAGCTGCGCACACTGGGCTCCACATTGCTCCCGCCGAAGGCCGCCACTTCCCCCAGCTGCCGTGGGACTTGGATGGCTTCGTGGAGCAAGATGCCCAGATGCCTCTGGTCGCAGAGCCCGCTGGAGTTGGCCACCTGGCTGAAGAGGTCTGAAAGCAGGAAGGAAGGAAGGAAGGAAGGAAAGGCATGCATAGATTACAGGGAGGAGAGAAAAGAGGAAGAGTGGCTTTCCTCATCCCATCTTCCCGGTCTCATAGGAAGAAAATAAGCTCGACTCAAACCTTTGTCTCAACTGTTAAAAATGCAGAGGAGAAATTTTCGTTCTGCGAAGGCTCCAATTCTTTATATTCTCACTGAACTATAGTCCCCAGTGCTCTTTGGAAAAAGACTACAATGGCCGATATGTGAACATGCACATGTCAAGCACATGCCAATCTTCGAAGTGTATTCAGGCTGCTTTCACTTTTACGGCTTCACAGCTTGCCAACAGACAGGGGAGAAGGGAGGGAGAGATTGGAATGTGCATTCCAGACAATAACAAGAAACTGTCTCGTGGGAATCTAGGACACTCCAGCAGTTGTCGGCCAGAGGCGTGGACATTTTCCCATAACAACACCTGGACACCTAATTGGACAATTAGGGGAGGGAGGAGTCTGTACTTTAATTATATTGAATTGCCCGGGAATTAACCAGAGTTGGTTTTGCTTTCATGCTGTGCCGAAATGTTGTACTCAATAAAGCTTTACATCAAGAGATTGGATCATATCATCAGTGCTTGCTGGGTTGGGTTCGTCAGTCGGAACCTCGACAGCACGTTTTTTGGCACAGCTACAACTTATGACGGACTTTGGCAAAGCGTTAGATTCAAGGGGGTCTTTCCGTAACAAGGAAACAGCCATACAAAGCTTCCATATAGTAGCTTGATCATGGGGCATCTGCCTTGGAGAGCCCACGCTGGTTGGGATGGTAAAATATTAAGGAACAGGGCAGGGGTACCAGCCATCCTGATCCCTGTGCCCTAAATTAGTCCGCTGCTCCCACAAGTGGTGAAAAATGTGACCCGTAACCCAATTGCCTCTGGTGGCGCAACAGGCTAATGCTGCCTATTATTAACAGCAACTGCTTGCAATATTGCAGGTTCAAGTCCCACCAGGCCCAAGGTTGACTCAGCCTTCCATTCTTTATAAGGTAGGTAAAATGAGGACCCAGATTGTTGGGGGGGCAATAAGTTGACTTTGTATATAAAAATACAAATAGAATGAGACTATTGCCTTACACAATGTAAGCCGCCCTGAGTCTTCAGAGAAGGGCGGGATATAAATGCAAAAAAAAAAAAAATTTAGTATCTAAGACTATCACTAAGTATTGTATCTAATGTTTTATGATGAATGTATTTTTGCAATGACTATGATAATGATCTATCACTATTGTTGTATGTACTACTGAGAGCTTATGCACTGGAGACAAATTCCTTGTGTGTCTAATTACACTTGGCCAATAAAGAATTCTAATTCCAATTTTGAAACCAGATGGACAATTCAATCTTATTTGGGGAGCAATGTCTCCCAAATCAGATTTATTCTACTGCTCAGTTTTAACAAGGAGTAAAAGTAAAGGTTTCCCTATCTAGGCTTGTCCAAATCTAAAGCTCTATATACTATATATACTTTGGCATATAGAGCTGTACACCAAAGGTGCATGGAATGCTGTGACCTTCTCATCATCGAAGTGGTACCTATTAATCTACTCACATTTGCATGCTTTCAAACTGCTGGGTGGTCAGAGCTCAGGCAAGGAACAGGAGCTCACCCCCTTACGTGGCACTCAGGTCTCGAACTTGGGTTTTCAGTTTTCTAGCTGACAAGCTCAGCATCTTTAACCACTGAGCCATCGCGGCCCTCAAGATTCTCCTCCCCAGATATTCCTCAGTAAGGAGTACAGTATCTGGGAGAAAACAATGGCCTTCTTTCAAACTCTGGAGAATTGCCTAAGACGTTCTCTTCCTCAAAACAGAAGATGACTCGAAATTTGGGAGATCTCCCTCTGACAGGATGGCCCATCCCCTGTTATTCCCTATAGGTAAAGGTAAATATGTGCTAGTCGTTCCTGACTCTAGGGGCGGTGCTCATCTCCGTTTCAAAGCCGAAGACCCAGCGCTGTCCGAAGACGTCTCCGTGGTCATGTGGCCGGCATGACTAAACGCCGAAGGCACACGGAACACTGCTACCTTCCCACCAAAGGTGGTCCCTATTTTTCTACTTGCATTTTTTACCTGCTTTCAAACTGCTAGGTTGGCAGAAGCTGGGACAAGGATCGGGAGCTCACCCCTGTTACGCGGCACTAGGGATTCGAACCGCCGAACTGCCGAACTTTTGATCGACAAGCTTGGCGTCTTAGCCACTGAGCCACCCGCGTCCCTTTTGTCATTTCCCTATAGCACTCGTCTATTGGTGCAGAAGCTTTCTTCCACTGCCAAAATTAAGAGCCGGAGAGCGATGAAACATGGCTGCCATCCAGACCATTTCTTGGATGCAGCTGCCCATGACTCTTTCTCTCCATCCTTGCTAAATCTGGAAGCCTCCCCCTCGGATTCCGCCAGCCAGCCGTCTTCTGCAGAGGGTGACTCACACTGGAATTTCTCCTTCACCTCCGTGCCGCAGAGACACGCGATGCCCGTCTTGAAGGAGAGCGCCCTCATCTTCCCGCTGCGCCCACTGAAAAGAAAAGGAGCGGGGTGAAAACCTTTGTCCTCTGTTCCCCCTGAGATAAAAAGCTCCATCTTTTGCCAGCTTGTCAGGAGAATGGGAGCCCTTCTTTGCAAAGCTCCTTTTAATTTCGTCGCCATCTGCCTCCTGTCGTTTCCATGCATAGTTCTAAGCCTCTCCTCAGGAGCAAAAGAGAGGAGAGGCCTGGAGAAGCTAATGAATTCCAGTTCCGTTCAAATTCCTGTGTCTCCCCCCACCCACAAGTCTGAATTTTGCTGGAGGTTTCTCACACTGCATATTGGACATTAATACAATTGAGTGAGTTCAGAGATATTTTAAGAGAAGAGTCTTCCACTCTTCTACTCACAATAAAATACTTTATGCCACCAGACTCCAAATTTTGGGCTTAGGCGACTTAGAACTACACAGACTTCAGTCAGTACATAAAATTATCTACCACAATGTCCTACATGTCAATGACTACTTCATCAGCTTCAACCACAACAATATATGAGAAAATAATAGATACAAACTCAAGGTAAACCGCTCCAATCTTGATTGCAGAAAATATGACTTCAGCAACAGAGTGGTCAATGCCTGGAATGCACTACCTAACTCTGTGGTTTCTTCCCCAAACCCCCAAAACTTTAAGTTTAAACTGTCTGCTGTTGACCTCACCCCATTCCTAAGGGGTCTGTAAGGGGTGTGCATAAGTGCACCAGCTTGCCTACCGTCCCTGTCCTAATATTCCTTTTTTACTTTCTCTTTTCATGTATCCAAATTATGTTTATACTTTTACCTGTTATCTTATATATGATCGACAAAATAAAAATAAATAAATAAATAAATAAACACTGATAAAAGAAAACAGCAGGTCCTGGAAGAGCCCGGCTTAGGAATGGGTGAGAATTTTGCTGCCATAAAACGCAATATCTTAATGATGTCCCGTTTAAGGTGGAGAACCTGCTGGAATTGTGGGAGGTGACTTTTAACTTTCCTCTTATAAAATAACATTGATTTAATATAAATCCTAGGTTCTCACCCCTTGGATTATCTCCTTCCAATCTTCGAAGGAGGAGCATTGGGGGGAGGGGCAGATTTGTTTTACAGACAATGCAAAAATGATTAATTTTATTGATGTGTTTGGAAAGCCTACATGGCTGCCCACTCGCTGACAGGGATTTTGGGCTGTTTACAAGCAGTAAAATGCAGGGGTGAAATGCTTCTGGTTCTGACCGGATCGCCCGATCCTGTAGCAATGGTGGCAGGTGGTTCGGAGAACCAGTAGCAAAAATCCCTGCCCCCCGCCATGCCCAGCTGAGCTGCGCGATCATCAGAGGTTGTTTTTTTTTACTTTTAAAAGCATTTTTTCTACAATCTCTTCGGGTGAAGAGGTTGTAAAAAAAATGCTTTTAAAAGCCTCCTCTGATGAACTTCCGGTAGGCCGGTTTTCACCCTCCCCGAGCCTCTGTGCGCGCCCTGCACTTACCTGTATCCAAAACGGGCCATGTGGGGACTCCTGGGAGGGGCGGGGTCAGCCAGGAGTGGGATTTGGGGGGGGGGTTCTACAAACTGCACAAAAACTTAGCTAGAGGTTCTCCTGAACCCCCAGCAGCCCACCCGTGCCCCTGAGTTACAGTAATGATTTCATTTTTGCCCCAGGGATGAAAGAGGAAATGACTGGTTTTCTCTGAAGTAACAGAGAGAGAGAGAGAGAGGAAAGGAGGGAGGGAGGGAGAGAGAGGGAGGGAGGGAGAGAGAGGGAGGGAGGGAGAGAAAGAGGTAGGTAGGTAGGGAGAGAGAGAGAGAGAAGGAAGGAGGGAGAGAGAGAGGGAGGGAGAGAAAGAGAGAGGGAGGGAGGAGAGAAAGAGAGGAGGGAGGGAGAAAGAGGGAGAGAAGGAGGGAGAGAGGAGGAAGGAGGAGGGAGAGAAAGAGAGGAGGAGGGAGAGAAAGAGAGGGAGGGAGAAAGGGAGGGAGGGAGAGAAAGAGGGGGAGGGCGGGAGAGAGAAAGAGAGAAGGAGGGAGGGAGAGAAGAGAGGAGGAGAGAGAGAGAGAGGAGGAGGGAGAGAAAGAGAGGAGGGAGAGAGAGGAGGAGAGAGGAGGAAGGAGGAGGGAGAGAAAGAGAGAGAGGAGGGAGGGAGAGAAGAGGGAGGGAGAAAGGAGGGAGAGAGAGAGAGGGAGGCGGGAGAGAAGAGAGAAGGAGGAGGGAGAAAGAGAGGAGGAAGGAGGCGAGAGAGAAGAGAGGAGGAGGAGAGGAGGAGGGAGAGAGAGGAAGGAGGAAGAGAAAGAGGGAGAGAGAGAGAATGAGAGAGGGAGAGGGAGAGAGAGGTTTTAGTGAGCTTTTGTTCTTGCATGGGTGTCTGTCCCCAATACCTGTCAAAAACGTTCAGCAGCCAATTCAAGCTCATGTCTACGCAGAGAGGGACGTTGACCAGAATGCCTCTTTCCTCCTCGAGCCGCTCATACAGAGCGGTCAAGCAATGGATCACTTCCACCACGTCCATCACATGGTCACTGGGCTGGAGCTCATGTTCATTAAACACCTCCAGGGCCGTGGACAGCGTCACCATGTCCACTGTGGGGTAGAATAAAGGAGAGTCAAAACCAGGAGATTCGTGTGGGAGACAAACGGGGGGGGGGGGGGGGGAAGCAGCCGCAACACATCTCAACAGCAATAGCACTTAAGACTGATATGCGGCTTCACAATACTTTGTGAAGTTTACAGAGTCAATATGTTGCCCCCCAACAATCTGGGTCCTCGTTTTACCTACCTCGGAAGGATGGAAGGCTGAGTCAACTTTGAACCTGGTGAGATTCGAACTGCTGGCAGTTTTTTGGAAAAGCACTTTGGGACAATATCTACCAATAAAATCTACCCTTCACTTCCTGGACATAAACTGTTTCAACTCCTACCTTCAAAACGACGCTATAGAGCACTGCACACCAGAACAACTAGACACAAGGACAGTTTTTCCCCGAATGCCATCACTCTGCTAAACAAATAATTCCCTCAACACTGTCAAACTATTTACTAAATCTGCACTACTATTAATCTTCTCATCATTCCCATCACCAATCTCTTTCCATTTATGACTGTATGACTCTAACTTTGCTGCTTGTATCCTTACGATTTATATGGATATTGATTGGTTCCTGATTGCTTATGACTATCATTAAGTGTTGTACCTTATGATTCTTGATGATCTTTTCTTTTATGTACACTGAGAGCATATGCACCAAAGACAAATTCCTTGTGTCTCAAATCACACTTGGCCAATAAAAAATTCTATGCTATGCTATTCCACTCCACTCCATTCCTTCTATTCTATTCTATTCTATTCTATTCTATTCTATTCTATTCTATTCTATTCTATTCTATTCTATTCTATTCACTGCATTACTATTAATCTTCTCATCATTCCCATCACCCATCTCCTCCCACTTATGACTGCATGACTGTAACTTTGTTGCTTGTATCCTTACGATTTATATGGATATTGATTGGTTCCTGATTGCTTATTTGTACCCTGACTATCATTAAGTGTTGTACCTTATGATTCTTGATGATCTTTTCTTTTATGTACACTGAGAGCATATGCACCAAAGGCAAATTCCTTGTGTGTCCAATCACACTTGGCCAATAAAAAATTCCATTCCATTCCATTCCATTCCATTCTATTCTATTCCTTCTGTTCTGTTCTGTTCTGTTCTGTTCTGTTGTCTTGTATTCTATTCTAAAACCCTTGTCCATTAATCCTGTAGGTGAAGCAAGTGAGGTATGCTCTCTACCCGTCTGCAATGAGGAAGATTTCCATCTTCCATGGTCTTCCCACCCTTCTTCAAACTGGCATTACGGAAGCGCATGGACCTCTAATATCCACACAACATCATCAAGAAGAAGATGGATGTGCAGCAGGGGTGAAATGCTCCCGGTTTGGACCGGATCGCCTGATCCGGTAGCGATGCTGGTGGTGGGTGGTACAGAGAACCGGTAGCAAAAATCCCTGCCCACCCCTCCTCCCCCCACATGCCCAGCTGAGCCGCGCAATCATCAGAGTGTTTTTTTTTTACTTTTAAAAGCATTTTTTCTTCAGCGGAAAAAACGCTTTTAAAAGTTAAAAAAAAAAGCCTCTGATGATCACGTGGCTCAGCTGGGATTGACAGAACCTTTTCAAAGCATTTTTTCTACAAGCTCTTTGGCCGAAGAGGCTGTAAAAAAAAATGCTTTGAAAGGGTTCTGGCGATCAGGCAACTCACCTGGGATCGTCAGAACCCTTTCAAAGCATTTTTTCTACAAGCTCTTCAGCCAAAAAGGTTGTAGAAAAATGCTTTTAAAAGTTAAAAAAAAAAAAAGTTGGCCATGCCCATCCAGTACATTACTCCCCCCACCAAGCCACGCCCACAGAACCAGCAGTAAAAATTTTTACATTTCACTCCTGATGTGCAGGCAAGTCAGCCCATGCACAAATCTCCTTTGAGAACACGTATGAAGCTCGTGGTGCAGACTGATCTGAAATCCATCGGAGGACAATACAACTTGAGTGGAGGGAGGAAAGAGGGGCCCAAGGAACGGCAAGGACTTACATCTCAAAGCCTTCTGCACCCGGCGTAGCTTCATGGCTGTACGGTAAGCAGAATACTTGATGTTGTTTAAGTCGGCTGAGAAAACAGAAAAGTAGAGAAAGAAAGGAAGCCATCAATTTCATATCCTTTCCCTTGACAACTGGAGACCCTTGGCTCCCCAAAATAATCCCTTCTCCTTTTTAAAAAGGTAAAAGGTCCCCTTGCACATATGTGCTAGTTGTTCCTGACTCTAGGGGGCGGTGCTCATCTCCGTTTCAAAGCCAAAGAGCCAGCGCTGTCTGAAGACGTCTCTGTGGTCATGTGGCCGGCATGACTCAACGCCAAAGGCGCACAGAACGCTGTTACCTTCCCACCAAAGGTGGTCCCTAGTTTCCTGCTTGCATTTTTTACCTGCTTTTGAACTGCTAGGTTGGCAGAAGCTGGGACAAGTAACGGGAGAAGCTGGGACAAATAATTGCCAAACTGCCGACCTTTCGATCGACAAGCTCAGCTTCTTAGCCACTGAGCCACTGCATCCCCTCTTCTCCTTTTTAGGACCATCCAAAACACATCGGAACTGCAACTCCCAGGTTTTCTCAGGAGGTACGCTGCCTGGGAATTGTAGCCATAACATATTTGTGGGGTGACCGACAGGGAAAGATTGTTCTAGAGCAGAGGTCGGCAACTTTAAGATTTGTGGACTTTAAGTCCCAGAATTCCTCAACCAGCTTTGGGACTTGAAGTCCACAAGTCTTAAAGTTACCAATGTTGGAGACCTCTGTTCTAGAGTTTATTGACAGTCAGTTCCCACTGTCCATGCGATGGTATTACAGGTAGCTCTCCATTTGCAAAAGTTCATTTATTGATCATTCGCAGTTACAACAGCGTTGAAAAAGGTGACTTATGACACTTAACGGCCATTGCAATATCCCCATGGTCACAAGTCAGATGCTTGGCAACTGACTCATATTTATGGCGGCTGCCGTATCCCAGGGTCATGAGATTTGCGACCTTCTGACAAGCCCAAGTCCATGGGGAAGCCAAATTCGGTTAACAACCGTGTGACTAACTTAACAATTATGCAGCGATTCACTTAACAACCGTGGCATGGAAGGTCGTAAAAATGGGGTGAAACTCACTACACAAATGTTTCACTTTGCGACAGAAATGTTGGGCTCAATTGTGGTCGTTAAGTCGAGGATTACCCGAACTGTTTTTTCTTACCCAGCGTTTGGTATAATTCAGTCATCTTTGGATGGTCCCAACAGGTTGTCTGGGCTTGGTGGCTAGAAAAAAAATATAATAAATTAAGTCATAAGGCTACTTTAATTATGTTTGTCACACAGTTGCAAAGACACAAACTCAGGTACTTCGTGGATCTAGGATGGGAAAAAAAGGAATGTCCAGGAAAATTTCCTGTAATAACATGCTTACTGAATTTTGGTAATAATAATAATACTTAAATTGGACGCTTGGATGGAAACAAATAGTATGAGTCCAAAGCAAGAATGAAATCCAGCAGGTTCTGACAGGTTCTGGAGAACCGGCAGCGGAAATTTTGAGTAGTTCGGAGAATCGGCAAATACCACCTCTGGCTGGTCCCAGAGTGGGGTGGGAATGGAGATTTTGCAGTATCCTTCCCCTGGAGTGGGGTGGGAATGGGGATTTTGCAGTATCCTTCCCCTGGAGTGGGGTGGGAATGGGGATTTTGCAGTATCCTTCCCCTGGAGTGGGAGGGAATGGGGATTTTGCAGTATCCTTCCCCTGGAGTGGGAGGGAATGGGGATTTTGCAGTATCCTTCCCTGGAGTGGGGTGGGAATGGGGATTTTGCAATATCCTTCCCCTGGAGTGGGGTGGGAATGGGGATTTTGCAATATCCTTCCCCTGGAGTGGGAGGGAATGGGGATTTTGCAGTATCCTTCCCTGGAGTGGGGTGGGAATGGGGATTTTGCAATATTCTTCCCCTGGAGTGGGGAGGGAATGGGGATTTTGCAATATCCTTCCCCTGCCAAGCCCACCAAGCCACACCCACAGAACCAGTAGTAAAAAAATTTGGATTTCACCACAGGTCCACAGGCTCATAAAGATAATACAGAAATACACTTGGGCTCCTGCATTGAGAACATAACGGATTTGTACAGGGGAAAACCAAAAATCAATGATATTGATTTCTACAAGGTGCAAGTGAAGGTTTAAAGAAAAGGATATGGCAGGAGGGCGGAAAGTTGCTAAGAATAATGAAGGTTGAGACACCGGAGGAAGCTTTGTAAGACATAGCTTGATACTCACTTGATGTAATAAGGAACTTTATTGGGAGAAATGGCTCGTTCCCAGGGGACCTGGACTGAGGCTGCAAAGGAAAAACAAGAAAAGGTTTGTTAGCTCCGGGTTGAACTTGGTGCTCTCTGAGCTTGGTTGTTTTCTTGCAGATGTTTCATTACCTTACTAGGTAACATCATCAGTGCTAGAAGGGAGGAGGAGGAGGGAGGAGGAGGAGGAGGAAGAAAAGGACTGTGGGGTCCTTGGTGCTCTCTGAGCTTGGTTGCTTTCTTGCAGATTTCATTACCTTACTAGGTAACATCATCAGTGCTAGAAGGAAGTGGGGTTTGCTCTCATTTTATGCCACCGGTATATAAAATCCCACAATTATATAAAATGAGAGCAATTCCCCATTTAGGGAGAGAAAAAAAAACCCAGTGCACCTACTCGAGAGGAAGTGTTGAGATCCTGGCCCAAAATCCCGGTGGGCATCTTGAAGGTGCTTCAGACGGTCATTGATGGAGACCTGTGCGGAAGATGGACTCGTCAAACTAAGTTGTGCGATCAAGTTCAGTCTTTCGGTCTGAGCAAGCAGTTCCGTGGCTGAGCACGTCTGCTGTTCTAACACCGAATCCTCCCCACAGGGTAGGTAGCATGGGAGTTGTAGTTCAGTACAACCCAAACGTGCCCATTCACAGGGAAAGCTGAAGTTGGGTACCGATAAAAACATATCCAAGCCTTGCGCAAGATGTCTCACCTGTAGCTGTTTCCAACGTGTGTTGATCTGTTCTAGAGCACGGGAGTTCTCCATGGACAGGTGAACATCAGAGATTGCCAGCTGGTGTGCAAGGTCATTGACAAGTTTCACCCCGTCCTTCATGGGGGAGAGCTCCTCTTGGAACAACTGAGGAGCCACATCAGTCCAAGAAAAAGCAGGAGAGATCAAAGGGGGGGGGGAGGAGGAGACAGAGAAGAGACAGAGACAGAAAGAAAGCAAATAATCAGTAACCTCGATCAATGAGTCGTAGATTGGTCTTGGTCTCCGCCAAACTTCTGACCTCCAACTGGTAATTCTGTGAGCCAGAGATATTTTTGTCGGGCATTCTACCAGGAAAATATGATTAAAAAGACTGCATATTTGATCCCACATATATTAACTGCAACTAGAATTGTATTTGTGCAACAATGGAAAAATGATGAGATCCGGTTTGAGGGGAATGTAATTAAAAAAAATATTAGATTGCGCAGAAATGGATAGATTAACACTTGCTATTAAGGATAAAGAAGAAAATGATTTTTTTTTTTTGGATATGGGACGTATTCTATGAATGGCTAGATAACAGAAACAGAAGTTAGAAAGGAGGAGAAAATAATGGAGGAAATGGGATAGAGGAGAGTTGTTAGATGTTATGTATTAATGTTATTATAAGGGACGTGGTGGCTTAGTGGTTAAGATGCTGAGCTTGTTGATCGAAAGGTCGGCAGTTCAGCGGTTCGAATCCTTAGTGCCGCGTAATGGGGTTAGCTCCCATTTCTTGTCCCAGCTTCTGCCAACCTAGCAGTTCGAAAGCACGTAAAAATGCAAGTAGAAAAAATAGGGACCACCTTTGGTGGGAAGGTAACAGCGTTCCATGCGCCTTTGGCGTTGAGTCATGCCAGCCACATGACCACGGAGACGTCTTCGGACAGCGCTGGCTCTTCGGCTTTGAAACTGAGATGAGCACCGCCCCCTAGAGTCGGGAACGACTAGCACATCTGTGCGAGGGGAACCTTTACCTTTATTATTAATGTTATTATAGTACTATATTGTTATATTATTAATATGATGGTGATGAACATAATTGTACCCAGAACACGCACTGTTTGATGAAAATGGAATGTTATATAAATAAAACAAATAAAACTTGGGGCGGGGGAAAACTAGTAATTCTGTGATTGCAGAACATGAACATGTTTTAACAGCAACCAGGATTATCTTTTCATGATATTGGAAAAATGAAGAAACACCGCAAGACGAAGAGATAATTAAGAAGATGCTAGATTGTGCAGAAATGGATAGATTTACATCGAAAACCAAACAGAAAGAAGACAGAGTATTATCAAACTTGGAATTTATTTTACCGGTGGTTGGAAAAAAAGGACGGAGAGTAAGAATGTCTCTGCCAAGCTTCTGACCTCTAGCTAGTAATTCTGTGATTGCAGAACATGATTAAAGAATTGAATCCAGTCATTTTGATTTCTTCAACAAACCATCACTTAGCAGGGGAATGCACAAAATATGGAATGGTTATTGTGTGAAGCATGCTAACAAACCTTTCCTGTCCTATGATTTTTTTGCATTTGGCAAGAGTTGAGAGGTAAGGAACCAAACTCCTTACCTCCCAACTCTTGGGAGTTGGGAGGGTTTCCTGCCTAGGCAGGGGGTTGGATTAGAAGACCTCCGAGGTCCCTTCCAACTCTGTTATTCTATTCTAAATAGAATAGAATAAAATAGAATAGAATAGAATAGAATAGAATAGAATAGAATAGAATAGAATAGAATAGAATTTTTTATTGGCCAAGTGTGATTGGACACACAAGGAATTTGTCTTGGTGCATATGCTCTCAGTGTACATAAAAGAAAAGATACCTTCATCAAGGTACAACATTTACAACACAAATACAAATGGATCAGTGGCGGGTTTCAAATTTTTTTTACTACTGGTTCCATGGGTGTGACTTGGTGGGCGTGGCATGGCTTGGTGGGCGTGGCTTGGTGGGCGTGGCAGGGGAAGGATATTGTAAAATCTCCATTCCCTCCCCACTCCAGGGAAAGGTTACTGCAAAATCCCCATTTCCTCCTGAACAGCTGGGACTCGGAATAGCTGAGGCAGAGAACAGATGGGGGTTGGGCCCAGTCAGAATTTTTAATACCAATTCACCAAACTACTCAAAATTTCCGCTACTGGTTCTCCAGCACTGGTCAGAATCTGCAGAAAACGACCTCTGAAATGGATGCCATAAGCCTTGTAGAGGTTGAAAGCATCTACTTCACTCCTTAAAACTCCCGTGTTCTTCTCCCCAAACCAATCTTTGCTCTGCTGATGTTTGGAATACATCACACAAAACATTGTAGTGTCTTTGAGGTGATAAATGCTCTACAGCCCTGACTCAACATAACCTTGAACCCTAGTCACTTTGCATACTTCTAGAGTTACTGCCCTGTTACACAGTGTGATGCTGAGTCTACGGCACCTTCATCTGTCTAATCCAGGGTCAGCAATCTTAAACACTCAAAGAGCCACAAAGGTCCTAACTGGAAGCCCCCCATTAAATTCTGGAGCCGACCAGAAGTCTGGTTCCCCCACCATAGAGTCTCCTCCTAGAGCAGCATCCTTTTTCCTCTGCCGACTGGAAGTCTGGTTCCCCAACCACAGAGTCTCCTCCTAGCGCGGTGTCCTTTTTCCTTTTACCGACCGGCGACAGGGAGCCACAGCACAGGGATGAAAGAGCCACATACGGCTCCAGAGCCACGAGTTGCTGACCCCTGGTCTAATCTTCCCTCCAGATCTCTTAAGACAAGTACAGGATGAGTGACCAAAGATTACCTTGGTGGCCTGGATGTGCTCCGGCAAAGAATCGATGAAGAGGTCTCCGATGGGTTCCCATGTCTCTTGCACACTTTCAGCTTGGTTGAGGGTGGTGCTGAGTTCTTCCATGGTCGCTTTGATCTCCAGCAGCTGCTCTAGGGTCCTCTCAATGTGGCGGTGCTGGTCGACACAGCGGGCGGTTAGCTTCTCCCACAGTTCGCTGGCCACCGTCGCCTGTTTCCACACAAAACGGCTGATATTCTGGATCCGGTGTCTTGGGGAGACATCTAAAAAGAGAACATCGAGGAAGGAGAAGTCCTGGTGTTGAATTTCCAGTAATGCAACTGTGTCATCAGCTTCTTAATTTCTGAATATTTTCTTCCCGAATGCCATCACTCTGCTAAACAAATAATTCCCTCAACACTGTCAAACTATTCACTAAATCTGCATTACTATTAATCTTCTCATCCTTCCCATCACCCATCTCCTCCCACTTATGACTGTAACTTTGTTGTTTGTATCCTTACGATTTATATTGATATTGATTGTTTCCTGATTGCTTATTTGTAGCCTATGACTATCATTAAGTGTTGTACCTTGATGAAGGTATCTTTTCTTTTATGTACACTGAGAGCATGTGCACCAAGACAAATTCCTTGTGTGTCCAATCACACTTGGCCAATAAAGAATTCTATTCTATTCTATTCTATTCTATTCTATTCTATTCTATTCTATTCTATTCTATTCTATTCTATTCTATTCTATTCTATTCTATTCTATTCTATTCTATTCTATTCTATTCTGTATTTGATTTCCCCAGAATACTTCAGAAAGGTTCTTATTCATTCTGGGTAACCTTTTCCTATCAAAGGACTTTTCCGTTCACCTTTTAAGCCACAAGCTATTAGTAAAGTTCTCCCTAAGATGCTCCTTTGAAAAGCAGGAGGGCATCACTGTTCTGGAGAGATTATTTTTCAAGACGAGGTTGAAAGACCAATCCACCAGCCGATACACTCCACCAGCTGAGCTGGCAACCTTTTGAAGTTCTGAAGGAGTCAAGAATAAGAGAAAATGTTTGCAAGACCAGAGGGATGGAGAAAATGAGCAGATCTGCCAACCTTTGCTGTCAAGATTTACATCTTCCACTTCTTCAAATGGGTGCTGAGTAAGGAAAACTTGAGCTGATTCCAAAACGGAATAAATGTATGGTCCCCGAGACTTCACTTCTTCCATGAAGGCCTACATCGGGGAGAAAAGACCAGGAGAATTGAAGGGAACCCCAGAAAATACTGGGTCTGTGCACATGACAGGGCCCTTAAAAGTCACAATTGTCTTTGGTTGAATCAACTCTTTTTGGATCTGATGTACTAATTAGAAATGGCAGCTTTAGGACTTTGGAAAGGATCAACCTTGTGACCTTCTCAATTTAGATTTTGGAAGTGGATTTGTGGACAACGTGAGCTAAAGACACATCAGAGGAAAGTCAATGGATTGAATAAGTTTTACCTCAATGGGAACCTTCTTTTCTTCTATCTTAGAGACCAGAAGACCAGATGGAAGAAAAAGCCAATATGAATTATTTATAAAAAAAAAAATAGTAAAGGTGGGATAAAAATGTCCAAAGGCAACTGGACTTTCCTGGCTTTTTTTCCCCCTTTGAAAATGTTTCACTTCTCACCCAAAAAGCTTCTTTGGTTCAGTTCAGTTTAGAAGATGCTTGGATGGGAAGCGAAATGGTTTCAAAGAAAAAACCCCCAAGGAAGTCCAGTTGCCTTGTGGAAAAGGGACAACTGTGACCAAGATGACTGAGAATCTCCACAGATATGGGGTAAAAATCAAACATACAAACAAATAAATAAATTTTCAGCATTTTCGTACATTGGGGGAAAAAATCAGCCAGAGACAGGGGTAAGATTCAACCAGTTCGGACAAACTGGATGTTAATTTTATGTCCGGTTCAGTGAACTGGCCCCTCCCTACCCTCCCCGCCCCTCTGAGGAGTCCCCACATGGCCTGTTTTGGATCATAGGTAAGTGCCGGGGGTGCGTGGAGCCAGGGGAGGTGGAAAATGGGCTTATTTCCAGTGGTGGGATTCAGCCAGTTCGCACCTATTCGGGAGAACCGGTTGTTAATTTTCTAAGCAGTTTGGAGAACCGGTTGTTGGAATAAGAAACCTTATTCCACTTGACAGGGCTAATCCTGTAAGGAAGGCAGGAAGGAAACATTCTGGTGTTGTTTCTAGCCTAATCTTTATTGCCCTGCTTACAGAAACTGCCTCTCGGGTTAACTCTTATTACATTGTAAAAGCTAAGATGAAGCGCCCATCAATGTGAGTGATGTTGAGTTGGCCACGCCCACACAGACACATGACCAGCAAGCCACGCCTACCCAGCTGGTCATTAGGGCAGAGAACCAGTTGTTAAATTATTTGAATCCTACCACTGCCTATTTCCTGCCTCCAGAGAGTCTCCGGAGCCCGGGGAGGTGGACAACCGGCCCTCCACAGCCCAGTTTTGCTCCCAAGCGGCTGCAGGGAGGCCTCCTAGGCCCAAAATGAGTACCTTCCAGCTAAGTGAGAAGTCTTGCGGCCTCTCCTTAATTCAGCTCTGTCTGCTAGAGAAACAACAAATCAATTCTGCCTTTGTTTGCTCTTCTTTAAGCTCCCCGAAGGAAGTACAGGTCATGCGTACACAAGTGCAAAAGTCTCAGAACTTTTGTTTTAAGCGGCGCCCCCCTTCCCCCTTCCCCCGGTGGCTCACTTTTGCTCCCGGGGGGGGGGGGCGCAGGAGGCCGAGTGCTACCTGTCAACCCCCCTGGCCACGCCCACCATGGCCACGCCCACCCAGCCGGTCATTAGGGGCAGAGAACCCAGTTGTTAATTTATTTGAATCCCACCACTGGGTGGGAGAGAGACGTGTTCGGAAACTCCTTGTGGATTCTGGTGGCTTTCTCAGATGTTCTGCACGATGCTAGGATCAGTGTGGACTCTCGGTGCCTACCGTATGCCTCTCTTTCTCCTGCTGGACCAGGAGAACGTCCCCACGGAGCGGTAGCTGGGCAGAAATTTCCTCATCTTTTTGGCTAAGCCAGTCAATGATCTCCTGCAAAGGAATCTGCAGCTTGCCACTGTGATCTGAGAAGGCCTCTAGGCGAGCCCTGAGGAGACAGAGAAGACGGTCGAACCCTGGGAGAACAGAAAAGAGGAGATGTGGAAGCAAACCTTACACTTGGGGACTTTTGGGAGCTGCTTACCGGAGGCTGTGTGACTTCTTCTTAATCTCATTCCAGCATAGATTCATTTCCAGGGTCATCTGGGGCCCAACAGCACCGTTTGGAGGCTTCTTGTTCAGGCTGGCTGGTATGGTGCCATCACGAGCTGTTTTAACCTAAGCGTAAAGACAGAGAACCCGATCAAGGAAGGGAAGCAAAAAAGGAACAGAATCAATTTGATTCAGGCGTTCCCCCCCTCCCCCAAATATGTTGCTATTCATTTATTAAACAGATTTATGTAGCCAACTCTCTCATAGAACGAGACACTGGTTGTCCTAGAACCTCCGGGACAATTAAACAGTATGACAAGTATTAAAACACTGAAGTACAAATTAAAATGGGGAAAAAAATTGAAAAGATTGCGAGAGAATACCAATCAACTCCTATAATACAATCACCTTGTGGGCTCCCCTCCCCCGCCGTGGTTGGTGATTATTTAGATCTTTGAGTTTTAGTTACTTGTTACTTTGGGCATCCCATGGGCAAAAAGGCAGAATATTATTAGTAATCAAAACTGTGCTTGAAAGGGAGGGGAATAGACTTCGTGGAGTGATGGAGAGTCGGCAGCTCACGGCAAATGTTTGCTTGGAATAAAGCTTCTTCACAAAAATGTAGGAAAGAATTGCACACAGCAGGAGATGACTATGATACCCAGATCACAGTAGTTTTCAAAACGTAGATTCCTTTCCACACAGGGAATGGTATCCTGCCTCAGAACAAGCTCTACTCATCATCACTGTCATCGTCAACATTGTCATTATCAACATCATCAGTGTCAACACTGTCAACGTCAACATTGTCAATGTCAACATCAATGTCAACATTGTCAACATCAACATCAATGTCAACACTATTGACATAGGGGGCCTCTGGTGGCTCAGCAGACTAAGTCTGTCTGTTATTAACACAGCTGCTTGCAATTACTGCAGGTTCAAGTCCCACCAGGCCCAAGGTTGACTCAGCCTTCCATCCTTTATAAGGTAGGTAAAATGAGGACCCAGATTGTTGGGGGCAATAAGTTGACTTTGTATATAATATACAAATGGATGAAGACTATTGCTTGACATAGTGTAAGCCGCCTTGAGTCTTTGGAGAAGGGTGGGATATAAATGCAAATAAAATAAAAAAATAAAAAAATAAAACTATCATCACCAAAATCAACATTGTCAACGTCAACATCAACATTGTCTACGTCAACATCAATGTCAACACTGTCACTGTCAACATAAGCATCGACACTGTCAATGTCAGCATCAATGTCAGCATTATCAATGTCAACATCGATATCAACATCAAGGTTGACATCAGCATCAACGTAAACATCAACTTCACCACTACCACCATCTGGCTGAGATTAATTGCCTATTGCTTCTTTTTTAACGCTTCCTATTCAAGTTACAGAATCAATGTCCTTAACTGTCAGGCTCCAGTTATGGAACTTATGGACCCCCTTATGTCTGTATTTGCCTTATGCCTGCCAAATACCTGGCTTATCTGACAGAATAAGAACGTCCTTTTAATGAAAAATAACAAGATATGAGAAACTATTATGCAGACCATCCATCTAAGAAGCCATGTCACCTAGCTGTCCTTGGCTGATGTCATACAATGGAGCAAGTCTGGGACTAGCTGATCATTCAACAGAAGCCCATCCCCAGCTGAAGGCTAAAGTGGGATGTGTTAAAAAATAACCCAGGAGGAGACACCAGAAAACCACTTCCATGTTCCATATCCCATTTTCCAAGAAAGATGCTTCCATGGAGCCATCAGCAGTTGACTTTAACTCAAGGGAAACTTTACCTTTGCCCGCATTTTTTGTTCAGCTTGTTGCTACTCAGTTACAGAACACACATACTTTGAGTTACTTGTTTTCTCTTATTGCTGGTTGGGTTTTTTTGACCCAGGTCATAAGTTTGTATTCCGAAGCTTCGACCCAGATTGTCATAAACCAAGACGCTCCCAACAGATTTTTTGCACATCTTCCATTCACTCAAAGTTTGCCATTAATGTGTTGTAGGCATTTTAAATTGGGGAAGGGCACCCCAGGAGGGCATTTCACCATCTGTCTGCCCTTGTGTTAGCTTCTTGCACTGCCTTTTATCAAATTCGCAGCTGGCTTCCCCCTCGACAGGCTCCCTTGTGCCAGATCAACACGGAACGAGTATGGCAACGTAGACACCGAATAGCATCATTTTGTTGTGACCTAGACCCAAGTAGGTAGTAGGAAACTCAGTCCGTGAAAAAAAAACCCACAAACTTTATTCGAACAGCTGAGAATTATTTCATTCCCAGCGTAGTTCAACTAAATTAAAACAAATTCCTTCCAACACAAATTCCTCAGTCCTATCGCAAACCTTGATCCAATTAGGCAAACTGCCAAAGGCCTTTCTTGGCAAACGTTCACAAGTCACAAAAATAAATGCAAGACACAGACAAAGCAGAAGACGAAGCTACCAACGTTGTTTTCCAGCAAAGCCCAAACGCCATTGCTGGTCTGTTTGAAGCCTTATGGGAGGGGCCAATCATCTCTTGGCCCTACTCCCGAGTCGTCCTCTTTGCTTGAGCTGCTCTTGCCTGCTGGCAGCTCTTCTCATGTGTGCATTAGGAACAGGCTTCTCCTGTTCCTCCACCTTACTACTATCAGTCTCTTGAGGCTCTGGAATCTGCACCTCACTCCCCGATGGCCCTGGCCCCACCTCAGCCTCATCGCTGTCTGACTCTGTTGACAGCTCTGCAGGCTGCTGGCAAACCACAACACATTTCCCCATTTCAACTTGGTGCAATTTTACAGCACCACGTTATTTCAGGGGCATGCATGCCCTAAAATGCCCACTTTCGATTTCTGTACGTTTCAGCAATCGCAAACCGGAGTACCCCAAATCAAATCACTGCAGACCAAATCATTTTTTTTCTTAAGCAGAGTAGCCAATTTCTTCTCTAACCAAAGAGGTTTACAAGCAAACAGCACAACACGTTTGTCATTTTGTTCTAAGAAGCTGCTTTTCCCAAACATTTTATTTCAATTATTATTACTATTTTTTTTACAAAAGCTACCATCGGGCTACTGTTTCTGCTGCTGGTTTTATATGTTAGCCATTCCCAGCTCAGAGTTACCTTGAACCGTGAGATGGGCAGCCAATAAAACTGATGACAACAACAATAACAATAATGATAATAATAGTACCCATAGCCATTGGTGCCTTTGGTACAATCCCAAAACAATTGGAGCATCACTTGAACACCATCGGCACTGACAAAAATCACCATCAGTCAATTGCGAAAGGCAGCTTCACTGGGAACAGCTCACATCCTGCGACAGTACTTTTAATACTACCAGACAGCATCTGCCCACAATGTTCTTGGGGAGGACTCGATAGGTGAATAAAAATGTCAAATCCAGTCTGAATTTCTGGCTGACTGTGTGACAAACCATAACCACCCTCTGTTACCTGCTTGCATTTTTTTTAAAAATCTGCTGGGGGAAAAAAAATCAAAGATATCAGAGAGAAAAATGGGGCTCAAAAATGGTAGATAGGAACCTGTCTTCTTCAGACAACCCTATGTTGGCTTCAAAGAAGACCCTGATTTGATTCCCAGTGAGAGTTGCAATGGATCTTTCCCCCGCCCTTGGCAATAGAATAGAATAGAATAGAATAGAATAGAATAGAATAGAATAGAATAGAATAGAATAATGGATAGGATAGGATAGGATAGGATAGGATAGGATAGGATAGGATAGGATAGAATAGAATAGAATAGAATAGAATAATGGATAGGATAGGATAGGATAGGATAGGATAGGATACGATAGGATAGGGAAAGAAGAGAAGAGAAGAGAATAAAATAGAATATGAATAGAATAGAATATGGAAAGAATAGAATAAAATAAAATAGAATAGAATAGAATAGAATAGAATAGAATAGAATATATTTTTTATTGGCCAAGTGTGATTGGACACACAAGGAATTTGTCTTGGTGAATAAGCTCTCAGTGGTACATAAAAGGAAAGATACCTTCATCAAGGTACAACACTTACAACACTTAATGATAGTCATAGGGTACAAATAAGCAATCAGGAAACAATATCAGTATAAATGGTAAGGATACAAGCAACAAAGTTGCAGTCATAAGTGGAAAGAGATGGGTGATGGGAACGATGAGAAGATTAATAGTAGTACAGATTTAGAATAGAATAGAATAGAATTTTTTATTGGCCAAGTGTGATTGGACACACAAGGAATTTGTCTTGGTGCATATGCTCTCAGTGTACATAAAAGAAAAGATACGTTCATCAAGGTACAACATTTACAACACAAATGATGGTCAATATATCAATATGAATCATAAGGATTGCCAGCAACAAAGTTACAGTCATACATTTAGTAAATAGTTTGACAGTGTTGAGGGAATTATTTGTTTAGCAGAGTGATGAAGTTCGGGAATAAACTGTTCTTGTGTCTAATTGTTCTGGTGTGCAGTGCTCTATAGTGTCGTTTTGAGGGTAGGAGTTGAAACAGTTTATGTCCAGGATGCGAGGGGTCTGTAGATATTTTCCCAGCTCTCTTTTTGACTCGTGCAGTATATAGGTCCTCAATATAAGGTAGGTTGATAGTAATTGCTTTTTCTGCAGTTCTAATTATCCTCTGAAGTCTGTCTGTCTTGTTGGGTTGCAGAACCAAACCAGACAGTAATAGAGGTGCAGATAAGAGACTCAGTTAAAGAGAGATTTCACTACAAAGACATTATTACTGCAGAGCAAATACCAGTGACACAGAAAATGGAATACTTCAGTGCTGCAGTTCTTTTGTCCCAAGTGTTTCAGCCCTGCTACATTTAAGCACCATCAACTTCTTCATGGAAGGTTTACTTTACAGAGCAGCTGTATCCATCCCGATGTTGCACAGTCTGCAGGAACCGGGCTCTTACGAAGCACAAACCCAGTTAGAAATCTGGTAGGTAGCTGAATGGGAGGATTTCTCCAATACAGTCTCCTACCATGGACTGATTTTCCTTTTAGATCTTGTTCAAATTAGACCTCGTAACATTTTACATTATGCCTCTATCACAGGCCATTAAGGAATTATTTTATCAGGGAAGGAAATTTAGAGTGAAAGAGGGAGGATGAACAATTGCACTCAGCAAATTAATGGTTACTAATTGGAGACCTGAAATAGTTTTATGCTAAGAGAGAGAGAGAGAGAAAGGGGGAGAGAGAGTGAGAGAGCGAGAGAGAGATATAATAAATAGATATAACAGAACGATTAAAGAAACAAGATTAGAGAGAGAACAAAGATAATGATAGATAAATAATTGATAGACCGATGATAGATGATAGGTAGGTAGGTAGGTAGGTAGATAGATAGATAGAAAGATTATAAATAGAAAGATTATAGATCGATAGATAGAAAAATGATATAGATAGATAGATAGATAGATAGATAGATAGATAGATAGATAGATAGATAGATAGATAGATAGATAGATAGATAGATAGATAGATAGATAGATAGATAGATAGACAGACAGAAAAATGATAAATAGAAAGATGATAGATAGATAGATAGATAGAAAGATGATAGATAGAAAGATGATAGATACTGTAGATAATGATAGAAGGATAGATAAATGATAGAGATGACAGAATATATACACACAGACAGACAGACAGACAGACAGACAGACAGACAGATAGATAGATAGATAGATAGAGATAGATGAAAAAGAGAGAGAGAGAGAGAGATGGAGAGAGAGATGGCAAAGGGTTGTTCTAAAGAGATTCTCCACGTTCCAAAAACCTTTCCATGCTAACAGGGCCTCTCTTCTAATTTTGGAGAGCACTGCCCCATATTGTAACAGATAAAAAGTTTCCTTCTTATTCCACTGAGATATATCCTGAATATAGCCAAAACAGCCTCGCCTTGTCAAAAGTTTGCCCGGCTGTGCCCATTTCAAGCCAGGCTTGAATTCACAGGCTCTTCTCTCCTAATACGCCACAACATCAAAAGCAATACAGATTTATGAAAAGAGAAAGAGAGAGAGAGAGAAAATAGTGCCAGCTCCAGCTTAAAAAGATGCCCTTTATAAATCATTCACATCAAAGCTGTGGTGCATTTTGTTGAGGTCGCCTGGGATTTTCCACGTGCCCAAGCAGACTAACGACCTGCTCTGTAACCATTGTAGTTACCCAAAGCCCAAGGGGAGAACTCTTATCGGAATCCAAATTCTTTATAGACGAAGGACGGCAGGCTTATACCTTATGCCACCAAACTTGAAATCCTGAGTTTAGAAAATTTAGAACTCCGCCGCCTTCAACATGACCTGAGTCTAACTCTTAGAATCATCTGTTACAACGTCCTTCCTGTCGATGACTACTTCAGCTTCAATCGCAACAATATGTGAGCACACAATAGATTTAAGCTTAATGTGAACTGCTCTAATCTTGATTGCAGAAAATATGACTTCAGTAACAGAGTTGTTAATGCCTGGAATGCACTACCAGACTCTGTGGTCTCTTCCCAAAATCCCCAAAGCTTTAACCAAAGACTATCTACTGTTGACCTCACCCCATTCCTAAGAGTCAGTAAGGGGCGTGCATAAGAGCACCAGTATGCCTACAGTTCCTGTCCTAATGTTCCCTAATGTATATAGTCATTACATTATTATGATTATATATATGCTTATATATCGCATAGTTATTTCATGCTTATGCTTATATATACAGTTGCGACAAAATAAAATAAATAAAAATAAATAGAAGCAACCTCATGGGCCTGACCTGGGTAGGAGACCCACCAAAGATATCCACCATTCGCGCAGCAACGCCTGAAGAGAGCCCAGCGCCACGGCTCCATGTGAAATGGAACATTTCTCCCATCTTCCCTTGAAATAAAATATTCTTTTTTTTAAAAAAAATACATTTTTATTGGATATTATAAAATGGAGCGGTGCGGTGACCTAGAGGTGGAGTTCTTGCCTCACAATCAGGAGGCTGTGAGTTCGATCCTAGGTAGAGGCAGATATTTCTCTCTCTGGGCACGATGAGAATGTATCTGCTGAACAAAACTCTGCTTTGGTGACAGGAAGGGCATCCGGCCAATAGCTAGCTCCATTCAGTTGCCCAGACTCCACCCCACAAGGGATTATGGGCTCGTTAAAAGAAAATGATGATGATGATAAAGTATTATAATATACAAAACACAAAAGCAGATAGGATAGGGGAAAGGGCAAAGAAAAATGAGGTAAGAAAGAAAAAGAAAATTGACTCCCGACTCTCTGTCACAGTAAAATAAGGCATTAACAACAAAACACAACTTTTTGTGTTGCCATAATAATATGTGGAAACGAAAGCACTTATGTTCTTTTCTTTAATCAAAAGTAGTCAGTTTTGCCATTTCAACCATCAACTTCTGCAACCATTCATCCAGATTTGAAATCAAATATTCTTCAGAATTATGCGTATGCCGTTTTCCAGCTTCAGTCTCAACGTATCAGTCGTTTGCCACACGAGAAGTCCATCTGGTCGATCCACTCACCCCTCTCTCAATTCTCAATCCACTCACCCCCTCTCTCAATTGGACAATCTCGAACTGCGCCGCTTGCGGTCTGATCTAAGCATAGTACACAGAATTGTTTGCTACAACGCCCTACCTGTCAACGGCTTCTTCAGCTTCAACCTCAAATAATATACGGTACAAACAAATGGTACAAACTCAAGGTCAACCGCTCCAAACTCGATTGCAGGAAATACGACTTAAGCGACAGAGCGGTTACAGGATTGCTCTACCCGACTCCGTTGTTACAGCCTCAAACCCTCACAATTTCAACCTCAAACTGTCTACCATAGACCTCACCCCGTTCCTAAGAGTCCGTAAAGGGGGGCATGCGTAAGCGCACCAGTGTGCCTATTGTCCCTGTCCTACTGTTCCCATTTATTTGTGCTCATTTCCTTTGTTCATGTCCATGTTCATATTTATACCTGCTATCTTGTACATGTTTGACAAACGAATAAAATCAATCAATAATGATGAAGTTATTAAGAAAATAATGGAATGTGCTGAAATGAGTTTTTTTAAAAAAATTGCATTTATATCCCGCCCTTCTCCGAAGACTCAGGGCGGCTTACACTATGTTAGCAACAGTCTTCATCCTATTTGTATATTTATATACAAAGTCAACTTATTGCCCCCAACAATCTGGGTCCTCATTTTACCTACCTTATAAAGGATGGAAGGCTGAGTCAACCTTGGGCCTGGTGGGGCTTGAACCTGCAAGTAATTGCAGGCAGCTGCTGTTAATAACAGGCTGTTTTACCAGCCTAAGCCACAGAGTAAATTGACATTTGAAATTAGAGAACAGGAAGATAAACAATATTATAAGATATGGGATTTATTTTATCAATGGTTAATATAATATAATATAACAACAGATAAAAAATACGTTAATGAAGTTTGATAGAGGTTTCTATAAAGCAAGAACTCTCGAAATACCTGCTGATTTCAGATGATGAAATGAATGATGTAAGAAAACTGTCATAAAATTACAACATTTTATATGAAATGAGGGAAGAAACATTTAAAAAGGTAAAGGTTCCCCTTGCACATATGTGCTAGTCGTTGCCGACTCTAAGGGGCGGTGCTCATCTCCGTTTCAAAGCCAAAGAGCCAGCGCTGTCCGAAGATGTTTCCTTGGTCATGTGGCCGGCATGACTTAACACCAAAGGCGCACGGAACACTGTTACCTTCCCACCAAAGGTGGTCCCTATTTTTTCTACTTGCATTTTTACGTGCTTTCGAAACTGCTAGGTTGGCAGAAGCTGGGACAAGTAACGGGAGCTCACCCCGTTACATGGCAGCACTAGGGATTCGAACCGCCGAGCTGCCGACCTTTCGATTGACAAGCTCAACGTCCTAGCCCCTGAGCCGCCGCGTCCTTACAGTTATAGTTAAACAAATGGTTAATTGACTAAAACACTGGGATGTATATTAGATTGGTAAAATGTAAAATTAGATAAATCATACGTTAGGAAGATGGTGAAATTGCGCAAAAGATTTATAACCAACCAACTGACACACTGTTTGCATTTGTATTGAAGATGTTTTTTATGTATATTTGTTAAAAAAATAATAATTTTTTTTTACAAAAAAAAATATCAATCAATCAATCAATCCCTCCCCATCGGCACATCAGATCTATGCACGATGGGCTTTCTTTTGAGATCAAGGCGGACATTCAGCCTCCATGGACCATGGCTTACCTATTCAGAAGTTGGGGAAGAGCTCCATGCCTGGCTGCCAGCTCCCTATGTCTCCAAACCACCCCAAAAAAGCTGAGAAGAAACGGGGAAGGGAGAAGTGACAGAAAAGGCAGGGCAGGGAGGGCCCAAAGACGTTGCTCGCTGCCTTCATGCTCTGACCCCCTTGGAATCTGCAGGAGGTGGTGGCAGAGGGACAACCAACCCTTCTCTTTGTGAATCGGGGCTTTGTCTTGGTGGAATTCCAGCAACTTCCAAGCCATTTTGACTCTGGTGGGGCGGGGGAAGGGGACAACAAGAGAGAACCGTAGAACTGCTTACGGGCGAGGAAGGCTTAAATGTTACGGGTGAGGCTCTTCAACTCCCCCATGCATGGACGTGTGACAGTCATGACTTTTCATTACTCAGGCAAAAGGAAGCTCGGTTAACCAGGGTTGGAACGGCCTTTGGGATGAGGTCTTTCGGTAAGTTGGAGGTAGAAAGAAGTCCTCTTCTATTTATTTATTTATTTTGTCATAACAATATATGTAGGTATCATACAAAAAGATTATATAATATATAAACACATATATGGGTAAATATAAGGAGGTATAAGCATATATGTATATAGGAAGAAGAAAAGAAAAACAATAGGACAGGAACGGTAGGCACGTTTTGTGCGCTTATGCACGTCCCTTATGGTCCCTTTAGGAATGGGGTGAGGTCAATAGTAGACAGTTTTTGGTTGAAGATTTTAGGATTATGGGAAGAGACCACAGAGTCAGGTAAAGTATTCCAAACACTGATGATTCTGTTACAGAAGTCATATTTTCTGCAATCTAGATTAAAGCGGTTGACATTAAGTTTAAATCTATTGGTTGCTCTAGTATTATTGCAATTGAATCTGAAGTAGTCTTTAACAGGAAGGACATTACAATAGATGATTCTACAACAATGGTTGAGGGTCTCAAAGACTGATGGAAGAAATGTTCAGCCGCATGGTCATGGTAGCCCACGCAGTGAAAGCTTTCAACGGCACAGTAGAAGAGCCACCGTCTATTCTCAGCCTTCCTTCTAGTTCCCCCAATATTCAAGGGAGCGATGGGATGAAATCAGGAACTGAAATATTGAAGGCAGGAGCAAAAGGATGCGATTCATCCATCTTTAGTAGCTATGCAAATATGGGACCAGGGATGCAGTGCCTCGTGGCTAAGATGCTGAGCTTGTCTATTGAAAGGTCGGCAAATTCAGCAGTTCGAATCCCTAGTGCCGCGTATAACGGGGTGAGCTCCCGTTATTTGTCCCAGCTTTTGCCAACCTAACAGTTTGAAAGCACGTAAAAAATTGCAAGTAGAAAAAATAGGGACCACCTTTGGTGGGAAGGTCACAGTGTTCTGTGCGCCTTTGGCGTTGAGTCATGCTGGCCACATGACCACAGAGACGTCTTCGGGCAGCGCTGGCTCTTTGGCTTTGAAACGGAGATGAGCACCGCCCCCTAGAGTCGGGAACGACTAGCACGTATGTACGAGGGGAACCTTTACCTTTACCTTAAATATGGGACCACTGCCCACTGGCTCTTGTTCTTTTCCAGCCTGCTCTTAAAGGCCCGCAACCCCCTCCCTTTGACCTGATTGCTGTCCTAGAAAAAGACTCCAATTCCCATGCTCTTAAAATCCATCATACAGGCAAAGGTCCTTTGGGGAGGGGTCTCCACACTTTGCTCACTTACATGGACCATCCCATCTGGGGCTACTGAAAATTGCACTTCTGCTGTTCTAGGTGGGGAATTCACACCCTCCGCCTCTAAGCCACTCTTTTGAAGGGATGATGGAGGTATGTGGTTGAAGGAAAGGAGGCATTGCTGGTGTGAGAAGGTTTGTATTTGAATACTGTAGATTTTACTCATTATACTATTTCCATCGTCCCTTAAAATATTAACAGATTCCACAATGGTCTGAGAATCAGTGTCTCCACTAGATAATTGACAGTCAGGCTGAAACTAAGCTAATCGACTAAAATTAGCAAACTTCCTCAATCCCCAAATAAATAACCCAAACCTAATCCCCATATCAAAGGATACGGTCTGCAAACAGAAACAGCGTTAATTAGACTAGGCCTCCCAGAGGAACTGCTCGTTCCCAAGAATAAACATACCTATACACACACGCTTCTCAAATGTGACCCTAGAATCAGCATGTAGACGCTTCACTCTGAAGGAACTCTTCCTATAAAAATCTCCTGCTGTACCCCATTTCTCTGCAGCCTGCCCTTAAAGGCAAACTGTTTTGTTTTTAGGAATAAATAGAATCTCATTTTTATTTATTCTTGCGCAGCCTTGGCTGGAGTTAGAGCCCCAAATTATCCTTCTGACATTGGCATCTGGAATTCTTAAGGAGTCTCTGTTTTCTCTCGGGAGATCAGGAATTTGTGGCTGGCACCCAATCCTTAGCACCGAAGCAGGAAAACATGCATTGTTTTCACCAAGAGAATTCCATTCCCATCAACAAGGATCTCCCACAGATTTTTGCTTCAAAGGGCATTTCCTTGCTCCAACTCGCCTACAAGCACAGGATTAAAAGTCCCTTCTCACTTCTTCTCCAGCTCTGCCAATTTCTTCTTCCATCAACCAGTCTGATGTGCTACTCAACGCTAAGCCACAGAGTAACCCTTTGCACAGGTAAGGCAAAGAAGACAGCTGTTAGATGGAACATAAAGGTCCATCTAAAAGATGTGGTGGCTCAGTAGGGATGCAGTGGGTCAGTGGTTAAGATGCTGAGGCTTGTCGATCGAAAGGTCGGCAGTTCAGCGGTTCGAATCCCTAATGCCGCGTAACGGGGTGAACTCCCGTGACTTGTCCCAGCCTCTGCCAACCTAGCAGTTCAAAAGCAGGTAAAAAATGCAAGTAGAAAAATAGGGACCACCTTTGGTGGGAAGGGAACAGCGTTCCATGCACCTTTTTTTTTTTTGTGTTTACATTTATATCCCGCCCTTCTCCGAAGACTCAGGGCGGCTTACAGTGTGTAAGGCAATAGTCTCATTCTATTTGTATATTTACAAAGTCAACTTATTGCCCCCCACAACAATCTGGGTCCTCATTTTACCTACCTTATAAAGGATGGAAGGCTGAGTCAACCTTGGACCTGGTGGGACTAGAACCTGCAGTAATTGCAGGCAGCTGTGTTTTAATAACAGGCTTCTTACAGCCTGAGCTACACCGCGGCCCTACACCTTTTGCGTTGAATCATGCCGGCCACATGACCACGGAGACGTCTTCGGACACCGCCGGCTCTTCAGCTTTGAAACGGAGATGAGCACCGCCCCCTAGAGTCAGGAACGATTAGCAAATATATGCAAGGGGAACCTTTACCTTTTACCTAAAGGTCTTACCTGAGACTGAGGGTAGGAGGTGCTGTTGCGACGGGACGCCCCGGCGTTGTGCCATTCACGACATCTGGGGAGGGTGAATGAGCATCCCTGCATGACCATGGGCTGCATTAGAACGGATGCTCATGAGGACCAACCCCAGGCTGAGCAGCGGCAACTGGAAGGAAGATGGAGGACAGGAGTGTTATTCCATCTTTCCATAGGATTGACAGCAGCATCTCAACCTTTGGCCGTTTTAAGATGTATGGACTTCCAATTCCCAGAATTCCCCAGCCCCCAGTCAGAGGCTTATTTATTTGTTCAGTTTATAGGCCACCCACCTCACAATCAAGCTTCCAATATCAAAACTAGCAAAGGCTAAAGAACATTTAGGGCTGGGGTCTCCAACCTTGGCAACTTTAAGACTTGTGGACTTCAACTCCCAGAATTGGAGACTTCTGATTTAGGGGTTGGAGACTTCAAGGTTGGAGACTTCTGATTTAGGGGTTAAAAGTTAAAACAATAAAATTTACATTGCAAAGTATATCAAATAACAAAGTTGAAAAGGTCTTTGGAGGTCTTCCAATCCAAGCCTGTGCTCAAGAGACCTTTCCAGACAAAATGGCTGTCCAACTTCTATCCAGTGATGGATGTCTATGGAGATTCTCAATCATCCAGGTCATGGTTGTCCCGAATGTGCTTTTTCAAGAGGTAACCGGACTTCCTAGTTTTCCTTTGAAGACATTTCGCTTCTCATCCAAGAAGCTTCATCAGCTGTCTTGCAAGGAGTATAAATCCTTCCGTTCCCCCACCATCTGGGTTGAGAAGCGAAATGTCTTCAAAGAAAAACCAGAAAGCCCATTTGCCTCTTGAAAAAGCACCCTTTGGGACTCCAGTGGCGGAGCACCCGCAAACTTCTGGAGGCAAGCTGTTCCACTGGTTAATTTTTCTCGCTGACAAGGAAATTTATATGGATACAAACAGCCAATACGTAGATGCGCAGGAGGTGGGATCTTCTAATCCAGTGATGGCTAACCTTTTTGCCATCGCGTGCCAAAAGTAGGGGCCTCTGTGGCTCAGACTGGTAAGACAGTCTGTTATTAACACAGCTGCCTGCAATTACTGCAGGTTCAAGTCCCACCAGGCCCAAGGTTGACTCAGCCTTCCATCCTTTATAAGGTAGGGAAAATGAGGACCCAGATTGTTGGGGGGGGCAATAAGTTGACTTTGTATATAAATATACAAATAGGATGAAGACTATTGCTAACATAGTGTAAGCCGCCCTGAGTCTTCGGAGAAGGGCGGGATATAAATGCAATTTTTTAAAAAAAAGTGTGGGGAGCGTGGGGCGGGAGTTGCATGCGTCTGCCCACACCCATAATTATATGCACGCCCCCCCCCACGCATGCGCACATGACCTCCCCCCACTTTTGGCACACGATGGCCCATTTTTTGCTCTCACCAGGCTCCAGAGCCTCTCTACGATCCTGGGGAGGGCAAAAATGGGCTTCCCCATCTCTCCGGAGGTCAACCGGAGGCCAGAAACAGCCCATTTGCCGACTTCCGGTCCCACCAGAGAGAGGCTCTGGAGCCTGGGGAGAGGAAAAAAACAGACCTTCCCTCTCCGAGGCCTTCCGGAGGCAGGAAACAGCCTCTTTCCCTACTTCTGGTGGGCCCAGAAGGCCCGAAAATCAGCTGGCCGACGCTGAGCTCGCGTGCCCACCGATTTGGCTCCGCGTGCCACCGAACTGGGAGCAACCCACCACTGAGATAGATACAATTAACAGAATTGGAAGGGACCTTGTAAATCATCCAGTCCGACCCCCTCCCCACCCAAGCAGGAGACCCTACACCCATGATGGCAAACCTATGGCGCGTGTGCCAGAAGTGGCAAACAGCGCCCTCTCTGGTGGCACATAAACCGTTGCCCCAAGTTCAGCTCCGCTATGCATGCGTGCATGCCTTCCGATGGCCAACTGGTCTTCGAGTCTCTGCTGTGCATGCGGGGGATGTGTGCGGGGGCACATGCAGGGGGTGGATGCATGCGTGGGGCACATGTTGGAAGGTTGCACATGCATGGGTGGGGGCGGGGTCAGTGGTGGGATTCAAATAATTTAACAACCAGTTCTCTGCCCTAATGACCAGCTGGGTAGGCATGGCTTGGTGGTCATGTGACTGTATGGGCGCGGCCAACTCAACATCACTCACATCGATGGGCGCGTCGCCTTAGCTGTTACAATGTACTAAGGGTTAACCAAGAGGCAGTTTCTGTAGGCAGAGTAATAAAGATTAAGCTAGAAACAACACCAGAATTTCCTTCCTGCCTTCCTTACAGGATTAGCCCTGTCAAGTGGAAAAAAACAAAATAAGATTTCTTCCAACAACCGGTTCTCCGAACTGCTTAGAAAGTTAACAACCGGTTCTCCCGAATAGGTGCGAACCGGCTGAATCCCACCACTGGGCGGGGTGCATGCATGCCTGGGGGCGGGGTACATTTTGGGGGTTCAGGCAGGTCCAGGCACATTTTTGGGCACTCAATCTAGAAAAGGTTAGCCATCGCTGCCCTACACCATTCCTGACGAATGGCAGTCCAATCTCTTCTAGAAAGCTTCCAGTGACGAAGCTCCCACAACTTCTTCTCAACTTTATTGAGTTTGTTTATTGTTATATATTATTGATTTAGTTCATGCAAACGTTTCCTCAACTTGGCAAAACCTAACCCCTCTGATCTAGGCTTTCAAAGCATAGGTTTTGGTAGGAAAGCTAACCCGTGTGCTTGCTGTTTGGAAACTTCCCCTCAAAGACTACAAAGGCCAAATCGCTCGTTCGCTCGCTCGCTAAGCTCTTCGGGAGGGAATTGCTTAGAACGGGCACATCCTGGAAGAAGAATCTCCCTGGAGTCCCCCTCCCCACCCCGCTCTTTCAAACCAGATGAAACCTACGGCTCGTGGGACACCCGAAGACTAAAAAGCCACTGGACGAAGGAGGAGAAACGAATGGAAAAGTTTTGAAATTCTGAAAGATTCTAGCAAGCGACATCAAATCAAGCCAAGCAATCCTTTCAGTGCCTCTCCCTGGAAATCGGGTGTAGTAGAGCAACGTTGCGCATCTGTGTGTCTATGTGTGAGTGTCAGTTGAATGTACACACGTGAGTCAATGTTGACTCGCGGCAACTGAGACTACTTCCTGTAGCTTTCTGGGCAAGATTTTAGAAATCTTTTGTTACATTCTACTCCTATTTGCAGGTCTTTGTATTCTTTCTCTCTTTCTCAGTTCTTTCTCTTCTGCTGCCTCCATGGACTGCCACGTCCGCTATCCATACTTTTTTGGTCTTTTTTTAATCAGCTGTCGTTAAGTCTGGGGTTTATTAATCCAACTACGTGCAGTATGCTGGCTGAAGTCTCCTTTGCGATCAAGACAGCATAAAAGATGATTAAATGAGCAAATAAGAGCCCCACGGAACAAAAGAATGAATTTCCTTGCATTTTGCAACTTTTATGGCTCTGCTTGTAAAAACCAAGGTTCCCATTGCTAGCATTACTACTATTATTCTACTCGGGCTGCGAGCATCTCTTTTCCGGGTACCCCAGCATGATCTGAGAGGCATTTGTGTATAATAGATCTCTTTTCACTTTCAGCACTGTACTTTTCCAATTGTTAGTGCCACAGACAAAAATAAAGCACAAGGCATTTTCTAGGTACCGTCAGGGCTTCTGTGAGTTCCAGCTAAAAAGAAATCCCATTGAAGCTTTTTGCAGTAAAGACTTCAATAGAATTTGGATAGGGAGGTTGTTCAAAACGTTGTTTTTGAAACATGGCTTTTTATACTACAATCAGGAAATGTAGAGTAAAAAGTTTAGATCCAATAATGGCAACATGGAAAAGAAAAAGAACTAAATATTTAGCTTAACATGGTGACTAAATGAACTAAACACAACAAAAACTAAAAATATATAAAAATATTAATAACTAAGTGAAATTCATTTAATTCTTAAACATTAAATCTGGACTATACAGCTACACATTAAATCAGCTTTTTCTTTTTTAATCATAAAGGCTTTTAAAAAAACTTTTAAAGATCTTTTAAAAAACTTTTAAAACATAACACACTTAAACCTTGGACCAGGGGCGGGTTTCAAACCTGTCGCTACTGGTTCATTTGTGGGCATGCACTTGCTCGTGTGTGCACGCTACACCTCTGCGCATGCACAGAAGCTTTGGTGCATGCGCAGATGCGTCCTGGAAGGTGGGCGGAGTCTCCTGCTGCTGCCGCTACCAGTTCGCTCGATCTGGGATGAACTGGTAGCAACCTACCACTGCCTTGGACCCATTCCTTTAAATCAGAAGACATAAAATGCCTTTCCACTTAAATAAAATAATCGTCTTTGCTGTACCACAAACTTGATAAAGTCAAAGCAACCCATAAGATAATCCAACATTTTATCCAGAACATAATTAACTGTTATAGTGAGATCCTAAACATATTTTCTCTAAGATTATCTTAATATGTAAATGTAAAAAGTAGAACAAAGTTATAACAGAGCAAGACCAAATCCTACGAGTTAAAGAACTATTAGATTCTTTGAAGCCACATTGGTGACAGAAAGTGCTATATGAGACCAGCCATTGTAATTTATTCTAGCCTGCACCATAATTAAAACATAATCTACCCCAAAGGATAAAAGAGTGATGTTTTAAAAAGGAAAGTTTAAAGAGAGATGACAAAACAGGTCTAACTGATTTATAAATAAGAGATTCAGTTGAATCTGTAGCTAACAACCCAGAAGACCAGAAAAATGGAAGGACTCCACTCTAGCTATCATACCTTGAGTTCACTCAACTAGCTCACCTGAAATAAACCCAGTTTCCTCCTTTCGCTCAACCACCTTAGACCACCCAACTTACTACACATGAATAACACACCAGACTGAAATACGGTTGGCTAATTGGTGGTTTCATTTGTGGTGGGAATAACACCATGCCATCCAGAAATTCCAACACCAGTCTGTGTGGGCAGCCTTTTGTTAGCTAAAGAAATATTCTGGGCTCTTGCCCTAATACATCTACACTATTGAGGACCTGTATACTGCACGAATCAAGAAGAGGGCCGTGAAAATATTTGCAGATCCCTCGCATCCTGGACATAAACTGTTTCAATTCCTACCCTCAAAATGACGCTATAGAGCACTGCACACCAGAACAACTAGACACAAGAACAGTTTTTTCCCCGAAGGCCATCACTCTGCTAAATAAATAATTCCATCAACACTGTCAGACTATTTACTGAATCTGCACTACTATTAATCGTCTCATAGTTCTCATCACCAATCTCTTTCCACTTATGACTATATGACTATAACTTGTTGCTGGCAATCCTTATGATTTATATAGATATATTGACCATCAATTGTGTTGTAAATGTTGTACCTTGATGAACGTATCTTTTCTTTTATGTACACTGAGAGCATATGCACCAAGACAAATTCCTTGTGTGTCCAATCACACTTGGCCAATAAAAATTCTATTCTATTCTATTCTATTCTATTTTTATTGGAGTCTTTAAAGTAAGATGTAGACTAGTGTACGATTCCATATATATATATATATATATATGCAATGGTTTCTATTGCATATATATATGCAATAGAAACCATCTATTGCAATGTCCTTCCTCTTGAAGACTACTTCAACTTCAATCACAACAATACAAGAGCAAACAATAGATTTAAACTTAATGTTAACCGCTTCAATCTTGATTGAAGAAAATATGACTTCAGTAACAGAATTGTTAATGCTTGGAATATACTACCTGACTCTGTGGTCTCTTCTCAAAGTCCCCAAAGCTTTAACCAAAAACTGTCTACTATTGATCTCGCCCCTTTCCTAAGAGGTCTATAAGGGGCGTGCATGAGAGCACAAATGTGCCTACTGTTCCTGGCCTACTGTTGCCTTTCATTATATCCAATTTATATAGTTATTACATGCTTATACTCATATATATGCTTATATGTTGTATAGTTGCTTCATGCTTATGCTTATGTATGCTGTTATGACAAATAAAATTAAAAAAAATAGATTCAAGTGCTCTTGAACTTTTACTGTCCTATCTCACTAGCTAGAAAATATTTCTACTTTCTAGCTGGTGCTCCCGATTGTCCTGAGATAATTTTCTTTAGCTTTTGCATTTTTGGTTATTATAATTTCTGGCCCATTTTTTTTTAATTATAAAGCAAGCAATCACAATATTGTGTAGCTATGCATTTGGAGGTTCAGTGCCATTTTTTTCTAAAGCTTGAAAAGCTGATGTTAGTGGATGACACCTGAGGACTCTATGGAATATTTTGAATACTAGTTGGTGGAATGGATCAATCAATGGCATTTAATTCTTTGTGTGTCAAGATATCGAAGTCGCCACCTCAGAAAGAAATATCCTTTTACGTCAAAAGATTTCTCCTGCTATGAAAGGCAGATCAGATTCAGCAAATAATATAAATTGGTTTTCCAAATAAAGTCAAGAAGGATTTATACAAAAAGCAAAGTTTAGTGCAGGGCGGGGCTGGATAACATTGTTTTAGGCTGAGAATCTCTTGATTCTGGAGTGGTGTGCTAAAGGGTCAAATAATAATAATAAATTTCAAGTACAGACGGATAGTCATTTGAAACACAACACGCCAGACATTACAGTTGTGGAGGGCCGAACTGTACAATTTATTGATATCGCTGTACCAGGAGACGCCAGAAAAAGAACTAGGAAAAAAATCATGAAATAGCGCGACCTGGCCATTGAAATTACACAGTTTTTGGATGAAACATGTAACAGTGATACCCACTGTCATCAAGGAACTTGGTACTATGTCCAAGAATTTTACAAAACACATCAAGAAATTGCAGTTTCCTTCAATAACACCAGCGGAACTGCAAAAAAATGCTACTCGGAACATCTTACATCTTATGAAGGTACTTGGTTGATACTTAGGATGCTGGCAGCAATCCGTATCAACCATTAGCACCAGTCAATGGTATTTGTGATGCATTTTTGAATGTTCAGTTGACTGAGTTTCATGTTTAATGAATAAAGTAAATAATAAATAATAATAATAATAATAAGAACTGAGTTTCATGTTTAATGAAAATCATAATCATAATCATAATACAGTGGCAGAGTGTAAAAAAAAAGGTTCATGTTTGAATAATATTCTCTGAACATCTTTGACATTGTTTCCCATCCTTTTAAATAATTCCCTTCTGTCCTGTGAAATATTTTGATTTGGAGGAAACTTCTAGAGGGGCTTGGAAGCTACACCCAGAACTTGGAGTGATGTGTGCAAACCCAGGTTCTTGGCCCAGCTTACTATCGTATCTGCAGATGTCCCGTTTTGTACAAAAGTAAATAGTTAAAAATCCAGCCTACCCAGCATTAACCTCATCGAAATGGAAAGATATTTAATTGAGAAAGATATTTAATTGAATGGAAAAAATGGATTGATTATTTACAAAACAGATATCAGATTAAGAAATATCAGATTGCCTTTGAATAATCAGGAAGTATTATTTTATGTAATGGGGGGTGGGTTGGGAGATGAAAAGATTTGGATGAGGTTAATTGGATTAGAAGGGAAAATTTTACTCTATGTTTGGTTTATGTATAACAATACCTTGTGATTGACCCGGGAAGGGAGGGGGGAAGGGAGGGAGGAAGGGGGTTTTATGGGAGGGAGGGGGGAAAAGGGGGAGAAAATGCTTTTGTTTCTTAAAACTTTTTCAATAAAAAAAAAAAGAAATGATCGGGAAGCCCCTGAAATCAACCACAATAAATACGTCTTCACGCATCTCCTGGTTTTGCCTGTCTCCCAAAGCTGCCGATTTCAAGCTCCAGTTGTTTGATTCCCTCTTCCTAACTCATCTCTAGGACTGCAGTATCGACTTGGGTCGAACAGTCTCGGTGTTTTGTTTTGTTTTAATTTTATTTTTAAAGCAAAAGGACCTGGACATGCGTGATGGGGAAGTACCTCTAGTTGGAAGTACCTTGTCGAGATTGTGATTTTAAAGGTAAAAACGTAAGGTGTCCTTTGCCGGGTTTCTCTCTCTCTCTCTCTTCGGATTCTTGCCAGCCTGCCTTGAAATTTGCAATGTCTCCTCTTCCCACATTTTCTGATTTTCCTGGATGACCACATCCAGAGAACAAGGGCATAGGAAGCCTGTAAAGTCACCCAGCTCAAGAGCAGCTGATCACAGCATTGGCTTTAAACACCTTTTCAAAGGTAGCGGCTAATCTGGATCGCTTCTCCCCCAAAAGGTGGGCTATCCTGCTTATCCGATCCCCCCCCTTTTTTTATCTCTAGAGCCAGGCATCCAAGCTTTTTTAGGGTGTTGCCTCATGCTGTCTCTCCATCACCTCTCAGCAAAGTTCTGGCCCATTTCCTACATCCTTTTAATCTCCAGAGAGGTGTCACTGGGATCAATTTTTTTTTTAATGCCACTGGGAAGATTTGGGGAGGGGGGCTGCAGGGAAGAGGTAGGGTGCTCGGGGACGGCGTTTTGGGGAAGGGGCTCCCTCCTACGACGACGCCGCTGCTGCTAAGATGCTGGGCGCTCTGTTCCCTTGGGGTAAAAAAGAAAAAAAAAGCTCGGCGGGGCTTGTAGAACATCTCGTTGGAAAATCAGCCGTGAAATTGGGGAGGGGGGTGGGATGCTGAAACAAGGAGAAGGGAAAGGAGACCCTTTTTGGCAAGGACGCCCGGAGGAAGGAGGAGGAGGAGGAAGAAGAGGATGGCGGGGGGGGGGAGGGAAAGTACAGAGGCTGGATGATGATGAGGATGACAGTGGTGAGGATGAAGATGATGAGGATGGAGGGAGGGAGAGGACGGATGCTCGCCTTCTCCAACCCCAGCCGGCCTACCTGGAGGGGTTTCCCGGCGGCGAGGGAAGACGCGGCTGCAGCAGCAGTAGCAGCAGCTGCTCTTCAGCCTGCCGGGATCGAGGCTTCCTCCGGGGGGCCGCGGCGGCGTCCAGAGCCTGGCCAGGCGATCGCATCGCCGCCCCCCCCGCCCCCCCGAAGGACGAAGCGGAGATCAAGCAGCGCAGATCGCTCGACGCTGGTCCCTGGCGGCGATGGCTGCTGCCTCCGCGAAAGCCAACGTGCTGCACCCGGAGCCGGTCGGCGAGGAAGCGGCGGGAGGAGGAGGAGGAGGAGAAGGAGGAGGAAGAGGGAAATGGCTCTTTTGCAAAGAGAGAAAGCGAGGCACGTCCGCCCACCGGGGCGAGGAGGAGGAGGAGGAACCGATCCGGCAAGGGGTGGGGGGTGGGGTGGGCGGAGATCGCCCCCCTGTCGCTGCGTGATCCTCTTCTCCAGCGAGGGACCGACTGGAATCGGGGGCGCCGAGCGGGCAAAATCGAGGCGTGCCGTTCCACGCGCGCCTCCTCCGGGCGAGTCCACGCGCCGCCCTGGCTTGAAGGAAGGCTGCGTGGATGGGGAAGAGAGAGGAAGGGAGAAACTCCCTCCCCCGTCCCACGTGTGTGTGTGTATGGGGGGGGGGTCCTGCTTGGAGCAAGGGAGGGGGATCAAAGGGAGTAGGAGTTTAGCTGGGGGTGTGGCGGGGGGTGGGGAGGAAAGGAGATCGGAGTTGACAACTTTTGGGGCACCAAGATGGGTCTGGCAGCAAGGAGGGAAATCTTCCGCTCCAGAAAGATCTTGGGGGGGGGGGAGGGTTTCCTCTCCCCACCCCTCCCACTGATGGGCTGTGGGCCAGGCGCCTGGCCATCTCAGTGGTGGCCCCCACCGCTTTGGAACTGCCTCCCCCCCACCCCACCCTCCGCGCTATTGATGGCTCTTTTGCATCTTGTAGCCAAGCCAAATTGGTTGGTTGGGTAATATTCATTTTGCGGCGTGGGGCGTGATTTATGGGCCCGTTTTGCTGCTCCCCCGAAAGTGGCAGATTGTAAATGTGGCAGATAAATAAAATGGACGTTTATAGCAGAAGAATTAACTGGGGGACACTCCGGGAAATGAGATAATCGGCTGGTAAGTTAGGAGACGGTCCGAGTAAACACACCAAAAGATGCTCTTGCTTCTAGCTCCTGCTTTTTATTCTGTGATAAGAGCATAGATCTTCTTATTGAACATACAACTTTAAGCGGTTGGATAACCATTTGTCTGAAGTGGTGTAGGGTTTCCTGCCTAAGCAGGGGGTTGGACTAGAAGACCTCCAAGGCCCCTTCCAACTGTTATATTCTATTTCTATTTCTAACTTGGCTGGAAAATTATATGGACACTGAGCAGCACTTTATTTTAAAAAATAACTTTAAAAAACAACACCACCACAAATGCATATTGCAGGCTTTTAAAAACTAGAACATAAACAAAAGAACCTCAAATTTAAAACTTAAGCCCTGGCTGGTGGAAATTTATGGGAATAGCCCCAATCGATCACAATAGTGCCTCATTAATAGCCTAGAGGAAAACCAACAGCTAGAAAGGGTTGTGCTATCAGTTCTGTTAGAATGTGCTCATTATTTAATTAAAGGTTAATTCAACTTGTAACCCATTTATGATTGAAGAATATTTAAAGATGGTTGCAAAATTAGATGCCCAAAGTTCAAACAGCAGTTGAAACATGTAACTTGACATCTTGGAGTTTCTCCTGATTGATTGATTAGGTGCCAAAAGTCAGTCTCAACTCTTCGCAACCCAACAGATTTTGTCTGTGATCTTCTGTCCCCAAAAGAACATATTCAGAACTTCTAACTTGTACATTGTTGCTGTAATGGAGTCCATTTGCCTTGTCCCCTCCTGCTTTTTCCGTCCACCTTACCCAACGTTAAGGGACGTAGCGGCTCAGAGGCTAAGATGTTGAGCTTGTCGATCAAAAGGCCGGCAGTTCAGCGGTTCGAGTCCCTAGTGCCGCGTAACAGGGTGAGCTCCCGTGACTTGTCCCAGCTTCTGCCAACCTAGCAGTTCAAAAGCACGTAAAAAATGCAAGTAGAAAAAATAGGGACCACCTTTGGCGGGAAGATAACAGCATTCAGTGCGCCTTTGGTGTTTAGTCATGCCGGCCACATGACCACAGAGACATCTTCGGACAGTGCTGGCTCTTCAGCTTTGAAACGGAGATGAGCACTGCCCCCTAAAGTCGGGAACGACTAGCACATATGTGCGAGGGGAACCTTTACCTTTACCTTACCCAGCATTCTCCAGAGAGATGTTTCTGAAATAGGAAAATTTGAGCTTGGTTCTTTGTTCCTTGACTTTCTCCCAAAGTTGTCAGAAAATCAAGAATTAAGCAAATTTTAAAAAACAAACCCTGAAGAAGTATGGAGTATTAAAAAAAATTAGATGAGATGACATCAGCCCCAATATTCTGTAATTTTTGTTCATCTTTGATCAAGGCAAATATGACCATTCATACGTAATTCAGAGTTTCAAACGTAAATCAGAATTTGTTCTTTCTTTGCAGTCAACTCTTCAAACTGTCTCATTGGGATGGAGGTAGTAAATCGTTGAAATTTTCCAATTATATCCTGTTTGAAATCATTTTATTATAGCCCTTGAACAAGACAGGGAGTGAAATTGGACCTGTCCATGGACTTTGCTCCGAGCTGGCCTGAATGGTAGTTGAATCGCTCCCATCCTCTTTCTCCAAAGTTTTCCCATGGTCTTTTGGGCATCCCACTGCCCAACGTCATCCATTCAACTATTCTCCTCTCCCACCTGTAAGTAGTGAACAAGAGGAACCACAGCAATCGTAGAGAAGCACAATTACGTTTAAACCAATACAGTGAGCACCAACAAAGATAGTCAGAGAGCTGGAACTGCAGTCTTGTTCTCAGATCTCCGCAAAGGTTTCTTTCATTCAGAAATGACTTGAGGGAAGCTGTGTGTTGAGAGCCACTGAGGCTTGACAACTAAAACACATTCATTTGTACCCCATTGTTTGAGGCTTTTCTTAAACTCAGAAATGCCAGCTCAAGCCTTCGACGCCACCCAGAACGATGACTTCTCCAGGCACGTAGAAAATGCAATTTCTTAGAGAGAAGGCTGGCTTCTAGCCCATGAGTTGGCAACCTTGAGCCTGCCAGCTGTTACTGGATATAGCAGCTGATCCTTTCCTATTGGCCAAGATAGGTACTTCTTGTAATTGGAGCTCCAACATTTGGATGGCTGCACATTAACTTGACATGTTATATATGCAGGATAACTTGTGCATGGAGGAACTTCAAAGGAAGAGGCACATCCCAAAGCTAAGCCGCCTACCTTGTCTGCTATTTGTGAGAACTATCCACCTTTTGCTTTGAACACCAAGCTGTGTGAAAGCCAGGCTCTTACAAGAATTGCTGTCGGAGCAGGGAGCTCAAATTGCCTAAAGATAAAAGCGAACCACAAGATATAAAAAGAAGCAATATTGTATGACGAGGCAGACCTACCAGTCAGACTAGACTCGTTATCAAAGTCTGATTTGGGGTTGTTGGAGAAAAAGTTGAGAGGAAGAAACTGTAACCAATTTGTTTAAAGCTTCTTTTCTTCTTACACAAGATATGAGAAATTAAAAACTTTAGGAAACCACCCACCGTCAAGCTTTGCTTTAAAATGTTCAGTTCTCCAAATGGATCCAGCTGCACCTTTCTTAAATCAAGAGATTCCTGATTTATTCATAGCATTAGGGATTGCAGAGCACAAACACAAGTCGGCCAGAATGAGCACAGCTGGAATACTCAGCAAGCCATTTTACCATTCAGAGAGGAAGGGAGGGAAGCAATGGTTGGTCTATCAGGAGAAAAGAAAAAGATATTAACGATTCAGTAAGGTGACACTGCATTAACAGATAATGGGAGCGTTCAGAAGTCCTTCCATAATTTTTATGCAAATCTGTACAAAGGATAGGTCTCCCTGGAAAAAAAACGTAATGAATTTTTGAAAAAAAAACAATCCACCCAGAATTTACCAAATCTTTCACAATCTAGAAACAAAGTTTATGAATATGAAACAAAATAGAACAACTTTTGAAATCTCAGAAGCCATAAAAAAAAAACAAAATAGTGAAAGCACCAAAGAATACCAAAACAAAGCCTGATGGAATACAAAGTTCACACCATAAATGTTTTGAAGACTACAACTCTGCAACCGCTGAAAAGAACAATGAATTCTATTTTGCAGGGATCTGCTATGCCAGAATCTTGGAAAGAGACTAATAAATACTGCTTTATTGCCAAATTTAATTTGACTAAAGTATTTACATCAATATTGGCCGGTAGATTAAAGAAGATTTTACAGGATTTTACTCATGATTATCAATTGAGTTCTTACCAAAAGACAATTAAGAGATAATGTGAGAATTATATTGAATATAATAGAGTATCTGGAATCACATAACGAGATGCAAGTGGCACTGATTTTTCTGGATGCAGAAAAAAACTTTTAACAATTTGAATTGGCCTTTTATGTTTACAGTTTTGGAAGGACATGGACTTTTGGGAGAATTTTATTCAAAGGATTAAATCAGTATACATACCTTAGAAGGGGCACTATTATTAATAGCGATTTAATGAAACCATGTGAAATACAGAAGAGGTCAAAGCAAGGATGTCGCTTTGCTTTTTATGTTAGTTCCAGACATTAGACAGGATGAGAAAACAATTGGTTCAAAAAGTTAAAGAGATTTATAATTTGAGGACTTTTGCTGATGATGTAGTTTTGATATTACACAGCCTCAGAATAGTACTGAACACTTAATGAAGAAATTGAAGACTTTGTTGCATTAACTGGTTTAAGTCAAGCCAGTAAATAAGCCAAAAACAAAGATCTTGACTAAGAATAGGAGTACATCAGACCAAGAAACTTTGATTTGTATCTTTTTCAGAAAGTCTTCATACAAACGATGTCATTCCACAAACCGCAACAGAATTTCATCCACCACATGCAAGGTTCAGAAAACCAAAATCCATAAAATGGAGGTTTCACTGTAACAAACTAAAGCCAAACACTGTTTAATTTATAGTACAGAGCATTTTATGCATAAATACGTTCTATACAATTATTTACAATTTATCTACAAGAAAAACCTGCATTAGGCTATTGTTCAATCCATTGCGAGGGCTTTGTGGTTTATCAGCGAAAGATGATAATTTAACTGTCGAAAAATGGTCAAAGGCTGGAAAATTGTGCTGTAATTTGCTTGAATGTTTCCAAATGATGAATTGAATCGGGTTGCTTAATTCCAAAACAAAGCAAAAAGTTAGCAACAGGAATTAGGCACGCTCTATTTCTTTCGTGAGAGTAAGTTTGTACTCTCAAGGCCAAAGAGCCCTTTACCCAAAGATGAAAGGTTTAATGTCACAAAGACCAGCTGGGCAAAAATCTGTATGTGTGCTATTATTGTTACCAAGAACTATCTGTACGGATATCAGTTCTGAGGCATTGAAAGGATCTCTCTCTTCAGAAACAGGAGTCCATTAGAATCCAAGGTTAGCTTCAACAGGAGAAGGCGAGAAGAAATCCATTCACAAATGTCAATCTTCAATACCCATTTACTAGTTGTCTGGTTTTGTTTGAGAAGGTCGAAATACACGCCTGATGCTACTTTCAATGAAGAATTTCAACCCTCGTAATTCTTGGGAGTACAAATATTCCAAGTACCAATCCCATCTCCTTCCCTGCAGATAAAGTATATTAGAGTAGTTTACGTCTCCAGATACAGAAATTCTCCTTTGCCATGCAATTTTTTTACGACCCTATAATCCCTTGCATAGAGGTGGAGTCAGGGCGACTGAACAGAGCTCAAGCATTTATTGGCTGGATGCCCTTCCTGACACCTACATAGAGTTCGCAGCAGACAATAATTCGTTGCACCCAGAAAGAGAAAAATCTGCCGCTGCTTAGGATCAAACTCACAGCTTCCTGATTGTGAGGTGAGACCTCCACCTCTGGGCACCCCACGCCGCTCTCCTCTGCCATACAATATCCACTCATTTTCTGTGCAGCCTCTTCATTCCCAGATCAATTTACAAAAGTGTGAGCCTAGAAGTACTAATATTTCGTAAGTCTCACCTAGCCTTGTGGAATCATTTATCAGTTGTACAGTCTTATTCTCAGAAGCAATGCCCAACTGGTTATAATATAGCAAACTTCCCAAGAAATTTAGTCGTTTTCAAAATGTATGGCTTTTTACCTGAATTAGCTTGATATCTGGTATTTTGTGTTCTGGTTGTATCTAAAAAAAAGGGACAATTAAAAAAATAAATTGTTTTGTGAGCCTTGAGGATATTTTAAGAAGTTATTGGTTAACACAGCATAGAAACTACATCAAAAAAATGTGCCCTTTCTGAGAATAATATGATACTATGATACTGCTGAAGGACAAAAGGTACCATAAGAATGCTTTTGGGGTTCTTAAAAATAAAATCAGGGGTATCGGTATCTCTAAGCCACATCACAAAATTAGGATACATTAATGCAATTTGTATGTATATGGGATTTTACAATGGTCCTATATCAGTTGGCTTATATTAGACCAGGGGTGTCAAACTCGATTTCATTGAGGGCTGCATCAGGGTTGTGTTTGACCTCGGAGGGCCAGGTTGGCGTGGCCAGCTTGATGTCACTCGTGTTGGGGGTGCCTGTGGCGGCTTGTGCACTCTGCCAGTGAAAACAGGGTCCTGAGTTCCATTTCATGCAGCCCTCCCATTTTCGCTGGAAGAGGCACTGCGGGCTGATCTGTCACTATTTCCAGAGCGGCCCCACGGGCCAGATCTAAGCACTCTGGACTAAGCACTCTGGACTAAGCACTCTGGCTGGACTAGCCTGATTTTTATCTTTAAATTTTAATTGAATTTGATGGGTTTTTAAAGTTTTGTAATTTTATGGGGGAGTATGTTATTTTAACATTTGGGCAAATTTAAATTAGTTTTTTAAGGGATGTTTTTAACTATTGTGTGTATCTGTATTTTATCTGCCTGTTCACCGCCCTGAGTCCTTCGGGAGAAGGGCGGTATACAAATTAAAATATTATTATTATTATTATTATTACTCCACAGGCTGGATCTGGCCCCTGGGGCCTTGAGTTTGACACCTCTGTTTTAGACTGATTTTAGAAAATACCTGGGTCTCCTTGAGTTCAACGTGAGAAAGTTCAGTGAATCAAAATTCAAATCAAATAAAAAGTCTAGGCCCACTTACAGAACAGATAGCTCTTACTGCCGCTAAGTGATTGCCGATCCACTATAAACTGAAATTGTAATTGACTTAATTGCTGGGGACATGTAACTCTCTGGAATGAGCTTCTCACTATTTCTGTCTTCAACGGTGCTTCTCATCTTATTCTTCCATCTCTTTTGCAGGATAATCTCTATTTCATATTGTAGTGATTTATTAAATCACTATTGGTCATTATCGGCCGAAGGCAGTTTCTATCTCTTGTCAGAAAACCCGAACATGCCTACCAGTCATTGAAGCTAGCAATTGCCAAAGATTCCCCCCAAAGGCCTGCTTTGTCTTTAGCAATTGAAGGGGAATGCTCATTCATGACAAATCTGCTCTCGCCAAAGCACTTAGAAAGAAGGATCAAATTGTAAGTTTTCTATAGTGCTCCTAAGAGATGAGATCTCACTGCAGAGCCCTGATGCATTATAGATACCATGGGGAGCTAGAAACACATACTTCGACAGGCAGGAATAAAAATAATGGCATTCAGCTAAATAAAACAAAAATTGTGGTGGGGTCCGTACTCCCTGAACTAGGTTGAACTCTTTGCAAGGTGTTGCTGCTGGTTTGTCACCTGGAAATGTGAGGCTCCCCCAGTGGAGGTAAACTAACATTGTGACATTTTTCCTACCATCTTTTCTCCCTAAATAACGGCTGGTCCTATATATATATATATTAAGTTCAGCTAGCTTGATGAGAGATCAGCATGTATAAATTAGCATAATTAATCTGTTATGTAGGAAAACAAGGTAATGATCTTGATGCCTTGCCTAAAAGTGATGCCCGTTTCTATGAATATTCATTAACCCCTAATTCTGTTTCTTAGTAGTTAGGAAAAAAAGAAAAAAGAAACATGGACCAGAGCACCTCCATAGAGAAATCTTCACAGCTTCTAAATTTCTTTAAGCATTGCCATAAAAGTTAAGCTTAAGAACTAGAAGTCTTTTTTTTTTAAAGGAATAAAGTTTATATTATACAGAGTATGTACCATATTGGGCTTTGTCCCAGTGGTGGGATTCAAGTAATTTAACAACTGGTTCTCTGCCCCAATTATTTCTTCCAACAACCAATTTGCCAAACTGCTGAGAAAGTGAACAACCGGTTCCCCCGAAGTGGTGAGAACTGGCTGAATCTCACTGCTGCTTAGTCCCTAATTGTGAATAGAATATTTGACTGTAATCAAAGCAGCAAGAAGAGCCCTTTTTAAGTCCAAGTCCCAAAGACAGAAAGTAAAATTAATAGGGTATTACTTGGACAAAAGGAATCAAGAGATCTGTTGTGCTTTAACTGGCCAATGTCTTGCCAGTGAGCTTCTACAGCTATCCTGAGAGTTGAATCTAACTCTTTGTAGGAGATGGGTAGTTCAGAAATGTGATATAAATATATAGATATATAGCTGTAGGTGTGTGTGTGTAGACATATATAGGCAATGTATAAATGTATATACATACACACACACAGACATATATAGGCAACACACACACACACACACACACACACCTACCTGTCTATCATCTATCTATGACCCCATATCCCTTGTGATTATGAACTGAATGGAGCTAGCAGAGTGTTTAATGGCCGGATGCCCTTCCTGTGGCAGTGTGGAGTTTTTTCTCATTATGCCGAGAGAGAAATATCTGCCTCTACCTAAGATCGAACTCACAGCCACCTGATTGTGAGGCGAGAGCTCCACCTCTAGGCCACTGCACCACTCCGTGTATGTATGTATGTATGTATGTATGTATGTATGTATGTATGTATGTATGTATCGATCTATCTACACAGACATATACACATATAGTCTCAAACTCATTCTTAAGTACATGAAAGCTTGAGATTTTATAACATAGTTGCAGCTCAACCACCCTATGTCAATGAATAAAATATGACACAATGAAGACTAGTGAAGGACACAACAAAGGTTTAGGTGTATTCAGGAAACAAAATTTGACAAAATAGGGGGGATGGTCCTCAAAGATAAAGCCTCCATTTACCTGCTGCACAAAAAGTATAGCATAACCTGTCAAGGCCGGATGGTATACTATGTTCAAGGCCTTTCGGTATTCCTGCACCAACGTCTTCTCCAGTACTCCGGGCTCAATATAAATCCCCTGAGGGTGGGAATCTGTCTGGAAGACGTTTGAGGTCCATAGGCATCCAACCATGCTTGTTATATATTGGTTGTATTCTTGGCAAATCTGGCTGCTAAACTTGATCTGCAGCGATGCCTGAAAGGATCAAGGAAGACAAGATTTGCAACAGCTCTTTCACCCTTCCTAAAAGCAACCGTTTGCATTACTTACCGAATACCAGATCATATGAAAAGGCAAAGGACAGAAATTGCTTTCTCAGGCAAAGTCAGAGAAATAGAATGGAATCTTTGAACAGGTACAGTAATTTTGGAAAACAAATTTGAAAGGTAAGACAGAGAAAAGCTAATTACTATATTGTGGCAGTGACATAGCAGGCACTGTGCGTTGTTTTATTGTACCTTTTTGGCTTGTAGGTATTTTTTTGCAGCTATCAAATTGGTTCGATACCTAAAACAGAAACAAAGAAGAGGGTTTGACTATTTTTTAAAACTCCAAACAGGACTACTAAAATTCCAACCCATAAATGATAGCTTAAAAAGATAGCTGATTTCTTGGCTACTTGCATTGCCGGTCCCCATTCCCAACATTTTAGGCATGGAGAAATCTTTCCTGTCTGGCTTTATGGAAAGTTGTTAAGTTAGTAACACGGTTGCTAAGGAACTTTGCTTGTTAGAAGATCACAAAAGGTGATCCGGTTATAAATATGAACCAGTTGCCAAGCGTCTAAATTTTGATCATATGACCTGGGGATATTGCAATGGTCATAAATGTGAAAAATGATCCTAAGTCCCTTTGTTCAGTGCTGTCACAACTTTGGGCAGTCACTAATAAGTCGAGGACTGCCATGAAACCCAACAGTCTATGCATCTAATGCAGAAGGCAGGACATTCTCACATGGAGGAACAACAGTACATCTATTGTGGTCTGCCAGCAGCCTGTGGAACTGGCAGCAGAGTTGGACAGTGTGGAGGCTGGGGAGGACAATGGGCCAGTCCTGGAATCAGGGGAAGGCCCGGACGAGGGCTCTATGTCAGAAGCAGTGATGGGGCCAGGGGCATCTGGGAGCAATGAGCAGACTCCGGAGCCTCCAGAGGTGGACAGCAGAGAGGCAGAGGAACAGGAGGAGCCTGTTCCTAGTGCACGCATGTGAAGAGCTGCCAGAAGGCAAGAGCAGCTGAAGCAAAAAGGACAACTCAGGAGTAAGGCCAGAAGACAATTGGCCACTCCCACAAGGCTTAAAAGAGCAGCAACGAGCCGTTGGGTTGTTTGTGGAAAAGCAATGTTGATTCCAGTGCTTCTTGTCAGCGTCTCTTGAACTTTGTGGGGGTTTTGCCAAGAAAAGCCTTTGGCTAGTTGCGAAGGGCAACAAAGATTGGTGATAAGGCCGAAGGACTGTTTATGAAGAGTTTATGTTGGACTAAGCTGAGAATGAATTAATTCTCAGCTGTTTTAATTAAGTAAGTTTGTTCAGGACTGAATTGTTTTTTGGTAATCACTACTTGGGCCTCGGTCACAACAACATCATTCAGTCACTATAGAAACTGGAAATCCCTCACTAGTAAGCCCTATCTATTTCTCTATATAATGAATATCATTTACATTATAACTCCCAGAATGCTTTTTTCCAGGTGGACTATCTGCAGCTTTTGAGGGGAGGAAACTAACCCAAAGAATCCTAACATAGTATTCAACAACTGGTGACATCTCGGACGCCAAGTATTAGAGGCAAAACTGCCTGAAAACATTGTTGAGCCACAAGCCTTGTAAAAACAAATCCAGATTCACAGTTGACCTCAATAACTCAGTTCTTTGCTGACCGCTAACAACAGGGCATCATGTCCCCAATTAACATCCCGATGTTCTACACAATTAAAACTGGAGTTCCAATGATTTAAGCTTCATCAAGATGATTCTTGTAATTTTATGACAAGTTATCTGTCCATCAAATCACGTTGGATTTGATGGGTGTGATGTTTGTGAAGTGCGATTTAATATTAAAAAGTTGACTCTTAATTTCACAAGGTGGCTGCAGAGATCGCTTACACGCGCATATGAAATCGCTGTCTGAGACGACTCTGTCCCTTTCAGTCACTCTTCGTGGGGAAAAAACCTGAAAGCGAGTAACCAAGGCAACAGTAGGTTTAAGAGAAATAAGTCATCAACTGGGAATTCATTTTTATAACCATCCTGTTTATCAAATTTGAGAGACCGGGATTCTTGGCCAAAGAAAGCAGACCTCGGCACAATGTTTTAGGGAAGGAAAAGATGAGGCTATGAAAAGATATTCGTTCATATCTGGGTTTAAAATAACAAGTGTATAGGTCGCAAAGAATCATTCTCAAGTTAAGTCAACAGTTTCTTTTAAACTCCAATATTTAAAATGCAAGCTGTGCACATTGGCATTTGGCCTCAAGCTCTGAAGTGCTTTTTCATATAGTGCTGAAGCAGAACTTGCTTTTCTGTCTCATAGGTAAGAAGTCTTACGTGCATAGGTAACTTAAGCTCAACTTAAGGTCACAATGGGGGCTGAAGACTCTGTTGTTGAGTGAAGTGGCCATTAAGTGAGATGCCCACGTCATCACTTTAGTCATCAACTGTAATCCCAGCTCTCCCACTTGTTAGCTGTTAAGCAATGTGGGAATTGTTAAATTATTGTGCAGAGGTTCCTCAGGGGTGGAAGGAAGCATGTGGAAATCTGCCATGGGCCGGGAGGCCACAGTGGCTACAGGGCCCACTGTTGAGTGGAAACTTCCCACGGGCCAGGAGGCCCAACTACCTCATTGCCCCGCCACGCCTAGAAGATCCAGTCTTTCTCATTGCCCCACCATTCCTGGACCTCTTGGCCTGTGGGATTGTAATGTCAAATGGTCAAATGAACAGTTGTTCTGACCCGGCTCCCAAACACGACCAACCCTTTGTAGTTAAATAAATGTTCCCTTTATTAGGAGTGCCAGTAGCCCTGGCAAAAGTCTCTCTCTTTCACAGCAAGCTAACAAGTCTATCCAGCAGGGAAATGGATAGTTGTCTGCCACACCTATTCATCTCTGCTCCCTGCCTTTTATCCCCAGAGCTAGGGTGGGGTTTCACTAGCAGCGGTGGCTCTTCTGTCCCGAGGATCAGCCCATAGATTTCCGCTGCTCTCCTCTCCTCTCCTCTGCCTTGTGTGCATCCGCATGTCAGGCACTGGACCTAGCTGTTCCTCCTCTTCCTCATCAGCCACCTCCAGACCTGGGGGCTGTTGACTCTCCATCTGAGGGCTGATGGATAGCCCAGGCTCTGCCTGTCTCTATCTCTGGCAGCTCCATTCCCGCTTCCCGCTCGGAGCTCTCAGGTTGCCTTAATGCTGGCCCTGGCTCCCACGCTGCCTCATCTGATTCGGGTGCTGGAGGGGCTGGCAGTCAACATGCCACGACAACAGTTAGTTGTAAGTCGAGGACTACCTGTATACCAGGCCAGATGTCTAGAGTAGTCTCACAAGCCAACCATAAAGATCGTGCATCTTCTTCCTCTACTGAAGAAAAATCAAAATAATTCGTAGCCTAGATGTTCATGAATTTTGCTTAAATTAGCTAAATTATATGCATTAATGTATGGCATTCTCTCTTTGCACAACTAAATGGATTTCATCAGAGAAGAACTCACTGTCTTCCACAACCTCAAACCAACTGAAGTCCTCAACTTTAAACAGTTCGCTTAGTGACCGTTCGAAGTTACAATGGCACTGAAAAAAAGTGACTCATGACCATTTTTCACACATGACCGTAGCAGCATCCCCATGGTCACATGATCAAAATTTGAACACTTGGCAACGACTCATATTTATGACGGCTGCAGGGTCCCAGAGTCATGTGATCCCCTTTTGCTACCTTCCCACAAGCAATCAATGGGGAATCAGATTCACTTAACAACCGTGTTACTAATTTAACACTGCAGCGATTCACTTAACAAATGCGGCAAGAATGGTTGCAAAAATGAGGCCAAATTCACTTAACAATTTTTTCACTTAGCAACATCAATTCTGGGCTCAGTTGTGGTCATAAGTTGAGGACTACCTGCACTGCTTTATCCAGAACCATAGAGATTATGGCCTCCCAGATGGTTTGAAAGATAAAAATAGCGTAGGGAAGAAAAAGACAGGAAAGGCCCCGTCAGTACCTGAACATAATGTGGCACAGCTGGTCCACTGTGACGGAATCCATGCTGAGAAGGGCTGGATAAAAAACCCCTGCAGGAGGGATCACAAGCAAAGGGACCTTGTACTTCTGAAACATGTCACATACCTAGAATAGGGAAGGGATTTCAGTAGAGTATTTACATATAAAAACTGAGAGAGTGTCATATCCTTGTCATCCACCTATTCACACTGGGCTCCAATCATGACGCAAAACTTAATTCAGATTTACTATAGATGAAAAAAAACATAGGGTAACGAGATTGGCTGCTACTACAATGGACTTTCTCCTGTACAGGAATTTTTAGAAGTCCCCCCACCATCTATTTATTGGAGAAAATCGTTCCAATTGGTGCTACTCAATAGTGCAAATCTTTTTTTTTTTTAAACTTCACTAGATACCAGATGTATTAAGTTTAAGATACTTTATTTGGTTGAAATTTAGTAGTCTTCAAATCATTATTTTTTGTAATAATTTGGTTGTTATCTTTTAGTTGCTTTTAGTGCTATCCTAAACAGATTACATTTTTTGTTGAGGCTCCCTTGACGGCAATCTTTCTAAAACAGAAGCAACATTGTCCTGAGAAAAAAGAATGGATTCTGTATGAACGAAAGGGATTGAATCCTTTAAATTCCTCCTTCCCTATCTATCTATCTATCTATCTATCTATCTATCTATCTATCTATCTATCTATCTATCTATCTCCTGCCTTTATTATTTTTACAAATAACTCAAGGCAGCGAACACATCCAACACATGTATTAGAATCTGTTCACTAATACTATCGAAGTGTGTTATCTAAATGCTTGGAACAAAGTTACAGCAAGAGTAGCTTACATACTATTTCATAGAAATCCAGAATGAAGTGCATTAAAAAAGCAGAGTTTTTCTCCAAGTGCAGGGCAATGGTTGAAAGCCGGCCAACAAAGTGGATGAGTTCTGTTATAGAATTAACCAGGCTTGAAATAGAAGTGTTTCTGCAGCAGAATGAGACACAAGCATGAGCATTCCCGTTGGAAATGACTTCAACGTATAAGTGGTTTCCCCCCCCCCCCAGCTTCCAGCTGGAAATCACAATGTAAAACAGGTGGGACCACTTTTTTAAAAGATGGTACTTACAGGATGTCTGCAGTTAACTCAGATGTCATGTCTGCTTGCAAGAAGTGCCAATTCAGCCAGTTCAGTAGCAGTTCCCTCAGGCTTTCAAGAACGCTACACTATAGAGGAAGAACAAGGACACAAAAAACACATATTGAATAGCTGCAATTCAGTCTTAAGGAACTTTGCTATGATAAACTAATTTTATAGATAGATGATAAACAGAAGAGAGAGAGAGAGAGGGGGAGAGAGAGAAAGAGAGATATGGTAAGATAGAAGATAGAGAAATATAGACAGACAGACAGCAATCAAAAAACAGTAACAGAGCAAGACATTTTTGCAAGGTCAGTAAAATGATAAAAAGCAGCTAGATTTTTTTTAAAAAAGGAATTTTTCAGTTAAATGAAACTAGATTTGTATTTCTGCTGTTATTATTGGCAATGTGTTCCCATTCCCACCCCACCCCTGCAAACCTTGATTCTATCTCATTGCACAACTGTATATAAGAGGAAACTGCATGCTTCTTTTGGCATAAGTAGCCCTGCATTAAGTCAATGGACCCTAATATTGTATCCTGCAGCTTGGATTAAACATTGTTAACCTTTTGGAAAAACGATAATCAGCAGAGGGCGTATTTCCTTAGTATGGCACAAATCAAGTTTGTTGTGTCAAAATGTCTATTCAGGGGCCCCTTCATTTACCTTAAAATAAAGTGATGAGGTGAAAAACAGCTGTGTCAACGGCTTGCAGAGATAAGGCTTCATTTCTGAAAGTGAAGGAACAAAAGGGAGATTTTGAAGCCAGCCGTTCTCGACCACAGAACAGGGGCAAGGTTGGTTGGGCCTGCATCACGTACCTGAGAAGGTGCTGAGGGGAATCCAACTGATCATCTGCAGGACTTGTGACCTACAGCAGCAGCCATCCCAGAAGGGCAGGCTTCGGTACAAAAATTCTTCACAAGACGAGAAGCCCTCCTGAAAAGCACAAACTCTTATCAGGGAAACCCAGATTTTCTTCCCAATAAATTCTCCTACTTTCTCCTGGGCAGCAGGTTCTTAATCGTCCACTCCGCGACAAGGCATCAAAGGCATCACTTAATTGACCAGGGAAGGAGATACCTACACGGAGATTATTCAACGCCACGGGGTGTGGTGTCTTCATGATACCTTACCCTATGGTGATGAATAATCTCACCCAGCAGCTTCCTGGGGATGTTAAATAGGAGTGGAGAGAGTACCAATTCCTGCAGGAGCCCACATAATAATGATGTAGAGTGGAACCTCTCACTCTCAACCAACACTGACTGGTCCTGTGGAGTCTCAGTTGATGCCACACCCAAAAACCTACCTGGGCGTATTTCCAACAGGGGAACCCTCTGCTCCAAACCCAGCCTCTCATTTTTGATTAGGTCACATATAAAGGAGGCTCTACTATGGACAAAAGGGCTGCCAGATCAGTGGAGAGGAGGGGTGGTGGTGGAATGCAGAACTGGTATAAAACACCCGGCCCGCCTTTGCTACAAGTGGCCCACCCCCACTTTCCTACCATATCTTCCTATATCCATCATAACCTTCCCAACTGCCCCCAATTGTGCCGAGGTCTCTACATGCCTCATCCTACGCCCTCTGGAATGGGATGCGTCCATTCCAATACACACCCTGGTGGTGCCAAGAACAAAAATATTCTTTTGGGAATGACGGTAGGGAAAGGCTTAAACTAACCTGCAAGAAGCATTCAGCTTCCAAAACTGTGTCCAAGAATTCTTTGAATTCCAGTTCATATTTCCGGTTTTCAATCTTAGTCCAAGGGCATTCTGCGTTATAAATAAGAAACGGAGACAAAAAATTTGTTTGAATAGAATTCTTTCTTCTTCTCTGCCTTTTCTAGAAATAATAAGCCATTATTTGTGCAAGCAACAGTACGTGTTTTAGCATACAGGTAGTCCTCGACTTACAATCACAATTGGGCCCAAAATTTCCATTGCTAAGCGAAACACTTGTTAAGTGAGTTTTGTCCCATTTTATTACCTTTCTTGCCAGTTAAATGAATCACTACAGTTGTTAAGTTAGTAACTTGGTTGTTAATTGAATCAGCCTTCCCCATCGACTTTGCTTGTCAGTGGCCAAAGATAATCACATGACTCTGGGACACTGAAACGGTCATAAATATGAGTCAGTTGCCAAGTGTCTGAATACTGATCATGTAACGACAGGGATGCTGCCATTGTCACAAGGGTGAAAAAAAGGTCATAGGTCACTTTTCTCATTGCTTTTGTAACTTCGAACAGTCACTAAACGAATGGTTGTAAGTTGAGGGCCACACAAATGGATGAAGGGTATTGCTTAACACAGTGTAAACCGCCCTGAGTCTTCGGAGAAGGGCGGGATATAAATTCAAAAAAACAAAAAAACCTTCACTTAGACGGCACTAGTCAGAAGAATGAGTTCCCCTACCTTCTCTGAAGGTTTGGCCAAGCCAATAGTACATCCTCTGGTAAACGACATCGTCTGTGACACAATTAATGAAGTGGAGCAACAGGCGATTTCCTAACACTGAGCCTATTTGGGAAGGAAGCTATGAAAGCAATCAGGAGAAGACATTGTCAACTAGCATGCACTGTAAACATTGTTGAGCTAATGCTACTTCGTTTCTGGATCATTTTTAAACAAAGGCTCAGAAACTGCTTTAATTGCTACGGTAACTTAATGGTATTTACTTTTCCAGGTCTGTTTAGAAAACATTTTCCCCGCTCTGGCTTGAATTAAAAAGAAAACTTGGCTAAGACAAGACAGCACAGAATGCACATCGAAATGATCAGGAATGTACAATCATCCTTAATAGAAGTTCATGTTTTTACAGTACATTGTAACTAGCATGGACTTTCAGGTCTTTTAAAAACTGTGATCCATTTTAGAACTGATTTGCATTAGACAGGCATTTATTATTGCAGCATATTAACAAGCTGCAGGGGGCTAAGCCAAGCACTTGCACTCCCATCCCTTGTAGTTTCTGTTCTCTTTGATGTCAGCCACTTACTTCTAAACAATGGATGTTCTCCAAAAGCTGGGAGAAAGTCTGCAGATGCTGCACGGGGAAGAATTCAGGGTGACTGTTGAAATCGATACAATTGGCCGTTGAACTCTGAGCCGAGCAATCAGAGTTGCTGTTACACGCAGGTATCGTCAATTTGGAATTCCATTTCTACGAAAAGCAGAAATCCAATCCCAGCAATAGGTATGATTGGGTTGTGATGCAATTGTGTTCATCCTACAACTCAATTACTCTTTTCTAAATATGATTTCTTTAATGGATCACCTCCATCCTTACACATGGAGAGGGAGGAAGATTGAGATTCCATATGGAAAGTCAAGATAGGACCAAAACAGAAGAGAGAACATTTCAGAGCCTTTTACATAAATTAGTAAAATCAGAATGAATAAATAAAAAAATAAACAAAACAATCCCCCCCCATCTGTGTAGATATTAAAAGATGAGAAAGGGGGGGGGGAAACGATGAAGCGTCAAGAAATCAATTACTATTGTAATGGAAGATGGTTTGGCAAATAATAAAGGAATTGATCGTGAATTATAAATAGGAACAATCTAAGGAATAGCCTAGAAGGTAATGACTGTCAATACAACCAAAAATGTCAATGAAAAATTGACACACAATCACAGACTAGGAACCGCATTTAAACAATCTAAAGCAGGGGTCTCCAACCTTGGTCCCTTTAAGACTTGTGGACTTCAACTCCCAGAGTCCCTCAGCCAGCAAAGCTGGCTGAGGAACTCTGGGAGTTGAAGTCCACAAGTCTTAAAGGGACCAAGGTTGGAGACCACTGATCTAAAGTAACTTACTTTCTTTGGCGGCTGAAATGTTAAAACTGGTTGCGATGTAGGTGAAATGCCAGAAATCCGTTGCTTTATGTTACCTACTGCAGTTTTCCACAGGTTTTCTGTATTCTTAAATCGCATCTGAGAAGAGGTGAAATTGAAAGCTGTGGTTATCCAAGATGAAAAAGAGTGTGTTAAACAGTGTGTGTCTGTGTATATATCTATGTATGTATATTCACATGTGGAATTAAAAATATATGTAAGCTTTTCTTTCCAAAATGTTTAGCCTGGTAAAACAAGTGTTTACTGGGCAGAAGACCATTCAATTCAATGTGAATTAAATTCCAATTCAATGATTTCTAATTTCATTGAAGTAATTTATATGATGGTACTCAATTTACCAATTCTTTGGTATTAGGATAGAAGCTTATTTCAGAAAGGATTGTACAGGAAGAGTTTTCATCTTCTGCTTCAGACTTTGCTCACTCTTCTTCTCTGGTCTACAGGCTCTAACTACACACAAATGCACACCACTTCATATGTTCCATCAGTGGTGAAATCCAATTTTTTTTTTACTACCGGTTCTGTTGGCGTGGCTTGGTGGGCATGGCTTGGCTTGGTGGCTGTGGCAGGGGAAGGATACTGCAAAATCCCCATTCCCTCCCCACTCTTGGGGGAAGGATATTGCAAAATCTCCATTCCCACCCAACTCTGGGGCCAGCCAGAGGTGGCATTTGCCGGTTCTCTGAACTACTCAAAATTTCCGCTAGCGGTTCTCCAGAACCTGCTGAATAGTATCCCTATGTTCCATCCTGCAATCATCATGAACTTAAGAACTTGGGGTAGTCCCTCTCCCAGAGAAATCAAAGGATAGCCCTTCCATTCAGTCATCTTTTCTCTCACCTTTGTGCTTTGGAACAAATTTGAAGACACCATGCTTGGAGCAAAGCTTTTATACATTAAGAGAAGAGCCTGCAATGGAGCTTCTGATCCCTGAGTAAACATAAGAACAAAAACAAAGTCCAAAGTTAATTGCTGGAAAAGGGTGAAAGTAAAGTCCTCTTGTTATAACACACAAGTATAGGAAGCTGAGGATTATTCTAAATCCTCATCTCTGAGAGCAGTTATGAAAAGAGAAGTAGAATCTAATAAAGTAATCTCTATTGACATAAACACTTGGTGGGCACCCTCTTGTTTATGGATTAAACAGTACACTGTCAGTTGCAAAGCAAAGATTGCATTACTTCTCAAGCAAATCAGCAGTTAGAACATTAGATCCTTCTATATTGTTATATTACATTTCTTAAAATGTAACTTACTAGTCATGTAATGATAGATAATGGATGCCGGTGACGTTAGCGTATCAATTGTTTTAATTAGATTTTTAAAATATGTATATGTATTTGGTATTGGTATATATATTTAAACATCATCTTAAGAGCTGAAAACTGAGATAAGAATGGAAATAAATAAATAAATAAATACATAAATAAATACATACATACATACCAGATATTGATTAGCTTTCACCTGTACCAAAGCTATCCTGTCACAGGTGTGAATTTAAATTTTATAAATTGTACTTCACATGACATTAGTTTGAAATGACTCACCATCTTGGCTCTTAAGTCTAAGAGTCGTCGCACACGGAAAGGTTTCACTAGGAAGAAAGATAAATAGTGTCTAATTATTTGGTGTTTTAAGATTTTATATTCTGGCCTTAATGAGACTATATGTAGAAAGAGGCTTTTATTCTAAGACATGAATGTCAAATTGTTGCCGTCATGTGACGTTTCGCAACGTTTTTCCCCTTTGTGGTGCTGGGATGGGCATGGCCTGCATGTGACACATCTGCCCAGTGGGCTGCCAGTTTGACACCCCTGTTCTAAGAGATGAACGTACTAGACCCATGATGGCAAACCTATGGCACGCGTGCCACAGGTGGCATGTGTAGCCATATCAGTGTACACGCAAATTGAGCTCTGGCGTGCGCATGCCAGCTGATTTTCGGGCCTTCTGGGCCCACCAGAACAGGTTGTTTCCTGCCTCTGGAGTACTTTGGGGGTGGGTGGGGAAGGCCCGTTTTTTTGCTATCCCCAGCCTCCAGAGCCTCTCTAGAAGTTTGGGGAGGGCAAAAACGGCCTTCCCCCCCCCCAGAAGGCCCTCCGGAGGCCAGAAATGGCCCATTTGCCAACTTCCGGTGGGACCAGAAGGCCCGTTTTTTGCTGTCCCCAGCATCCAGAGCCTCTCTAGGAGTCTGGGGAGGGTGAAAATGGAGGGGAGAGGGGCACAGAATTATGGGTGTGGGCACGCGTGCATGTGACCCCCCCCCTCCTGGCAAATGATGGCAAAAAAGTTAGCCATCACTGTACTAGACTCAGGCTAGAATATCATATACAAGCAAAATTGACTACCTTCCCTTATACTATGTGTTATAATCTTATAATCTGGGACATTAAAGATTTGAACGCTGTTTCTTCTAAAAAAAAAAACCCAACCCCTTTGCGGGTAATTCAAGTCAACAGAATAGGCTAGCAATGAAAATTTAAAAAGTAGCTTTATTATCTCAAAGTCTTAAAGGAAGAAAGCAAGGAAAAATACTCTTTTTTTGAAAGCACATTACATATTCTGATTCCAACTTTCATCTCACCATTTTCTCTTCTGGTCAGCAAATACAGCACATGGCAGATGAAGGGGCACTGACAGAAAAAAATAATATCAAAGAAATACATAATTGGGCACACTAGTTTATACTTTACACATCTCCAAAAAATATAAGGAGTTAGCATTTCTTTTAAACTTAGGATACATTAGTGGCATTATATTGAACAATTTGACTTTCAGTACCTTAAAAACATCGGCTTAAGGGTTGCAGCAAGCGCTAAATCACATGACTGAGCTAGCACTCTAAAAGCAGACAGGGCTGGCCCAATCTGGGAGTGATTTTAGGAGTTTCAGGAACTGAAATGGAAGCCTTAAACATCTGCAATGCTTTAAACGCCTATTCACGCCTTGCTGAGCCTCCCAATGGCAAAAGGACGCATGTCTTTAGCCTTCTCACTCTGAAAGAACAAACAGCATGGCTGTATGTAGTATGTGGCCCCAGGTGGTATTTTTGTCCCTCTGTTTTTTGCTTTTTTAAAAAAACTTTCTAATGTACAATTACAGTAGCAAAAATATACATAATTATGTTCCTTTTTTGAACAACTAAGCACCGTATCTTTGATTGCAACCCAAGTAAAGAGTTAGGTACTACATAGTTCTTTGGCTCCCAAGGCAAAGAAGTTCGATCTCCTATCAATATAGACACCGTCTAAAGCTGAAATGCTGCACATCTCTATTACACAGTATCCAGGAAATCTTTTTTTTTTTTTAAAAAAGCACATTCATTTTTATCTTACCAATTTTTCATCCTGTAAGAAGTTGAAGAAGAACCCATAGAGTGCATTAACCTTTTCTTTACGCTCAATCAAATCATACATTGCAATTAACCATTTTAAGAAAAGAACCTAATGGGAAGAAAACGGGAGTTGATTAGTTGATATGAATGTGGGTCATAGTATATACGTCATTAGTGTTCAAAGCAGAAAGATGTAAAAGAACTGCAGACGTCAATAGGGCATGCCATACTAATGAAAATATTATTAAGAGCCAAGATATCAGGACATGCTGGCCAAGCTACCTGAGTATTGCGAGAACATTTGCCAACACAAAGCCATGAAACAGCTGAAACAATTGAATCCTCTCTTATTGTTGAAATGGGAATCAGGTTCTTCAACAGTCGAATGTTTATCGCTTCAGCTGGAAGAGATTAATTTTTCGTAAGGCTTAAGTACTGAAACGCCCAAGTAAAATATAGAAACACAAGAGGAGAGAGAAGCATAATATGTCTTTTTAATTTTTTTTTTTTACCAAACTTGCCGCTGAGTGCTATATTCAGCAAGGCATCAATTTCTTCTGGAGTTAAGCCTCTTGCTTGGGCAATCTTTTCCACACTTAATAAGTGTTTCTGCAAAGCTTCATTCTTCAGGGAAGTACGATCTTTAACTAGAAGAAAAAAAAATCAAAACTTGAAAGTAGGCGCAATCCTCGTGAGCAGCAAGCAAGCATCTCATAGGAGAATCTGCCCACTTGCTTATTTCACCATCAGGTTTTACCCTCCAAATGTATTTATTCATTTCATTCAATTTTGAGGCTACCCAAGTGTTTATTGATTCTGGGCACTTTACAAGAGAAAAATAACCCATATTGACCGGAAGTTTAGCTCAATACCAGTTTTTAAAAAAACCCACCAAAGTATTTCCTACAAAATGAACCTCCATTGGAAAATTAACTTTTATCACTTGTACAAATGTGTTGTTTACCTGGAAAAGTGTTAATATATGCTATGACCAATATGATCAATAAAGAACATCTCACAATGATTTCAACCTGTTTTGAAAGGCCTTTTTTGAGTGAACATTAAAACTATCCATATATTCTAATTAAGAGTATAAAACCATATGTTATAGTAAGGATTTTTAAAATGTATTTGCATTCTTATATGTGCTGTCAAATCAAGTATTTGGAAACAGCCACATAGGCATAAACATATTGCTAAACTAATCCAAGATTAGATATTTTATCATTTTTACTGTATTTGAATAAAGCATCCTGTTTGACATTAATTAAAACAGATGACTATTACGCTAAAATGTACACAGTAAAATTGTGTTCTGTTGAAAACAATGCCCTGCTGAAAGGTAGTAACAACACTCACATACGTTATCAGATTTATAGTAGCCTTTTTTGATCCAGGGTGACACCTGGCAGATCTTATTTATACGCTTGGGTTTTCTTTGTTTTAGGGCATTAAACACTTAGCCTTGCTTTTATCCTTACTTTTTGTCAAAAAGACCAGTGCTTCTTCAAGAGGATCCTGGCTGCAGTCTGTCTCTTCATTGGAAGGTATTTTATGGTCTTTATGTTCCTGGGTACTTTTGCTGCCATTTTCTATCCATGTGGCTATATCAGTTTGTTTATTTGAAGTAACTGGTAAATTCTGCTTTTTCTTTTTAGCAGCTACTCCTCTCTTCATCCTTTTCAATTCCAAGCATAGAAATGCCAACAGGGCCTATTATTTTCATTTGCCAGAAATAATACTGTATTCTATCATGTTAAGCTGCGGCATCCACATTGAAAGAACTACCTGAAAAATACAGAAAGCCATCTTAAGCAGATTATAAACTCACAACAAAGCTATGATTAAATCAAACTATAGGAATGCATTCCTCAGCAAACTAAACAAACAAACAAAACTGGAGATAAAAATGTTTTATTTTTCTTTGTAAAGGCAGTCAGAAACTATGTATATATATTAATACTATTGTTATAAAATAAAGTGTTCATATTTATAAACAATTATGTTCTAGTATCAGCCTTAGTAGTGCAGCTTCCTACAATGATCCTTATTCCCAGGAGGGGCATTATGGTAACTCCAAGTCCCAATATATCATCTATTTGTGCAATTTATAAACAATCCCATTTTTCAGGGGCTCTAAGGAATTAACAGTATTATTGTAAAAAGATTTAAAAACAATGATCACTTAACACAAATGCATCTAAACCACCAAACTGGAGATGACTGCTGTAATGGGAGCATACTATATAAGATTCGTTTTTCTCACCATGTACATGTATACATCCGAACTAGATAGTGCTGTTTCTCTATATCATATATGTGGGTATATGCATAATTTTCTTATTTATTTATTTTGTCATGTTTATGTAGTGCATATTGGAGGTGCTAACCCTTTGAGAGCTGCATGCAACAAAATTTCATTTCAATGTGTACCGATTAGTGTACAAAGTGACAATAAAGTTTCTAAGTGAAGTAAGTTAAAGTTATACATACATTTCCTCTAGTCCAGTCTTTCCCGTGTGTTGTACAAAATTCTTTCACTTCCTCCTGATTAGCAAGTTGCCTAGAAACTCAGGCCCCTGAGTCTGTGTAGACTAGAGCTAAAGACCTATCCCATGAATTTGGAAGAGAAAAACACTTTTTAAGCTTTGCAAAAGCAGCTTTTTTTTTTGGTCTATCTGAAAATACAAATCACCAAATCATAAAGGCAAAGCAAGAAGCTCTGAAGAGTGTTTTTATAGGTACAGACACAAATGATCCAAATATTCAATATATGACAGCATTAACAACTGCAAGTTCATTGCCAAACACAGCTAAATATACCCAAAGATAGATTTTATTAGCCAGAAGGTGGGCATCTATTATTATCAGGGAAATATGATAGAAATAAAATAAAAATTATCCCACTAAGGACTTGTTAAATTTCCTGTTGCTAATGCCGATTCCCAGCTTCCTCCATCTTTAGGGGCAGGTTTTAGTTTAGTTTAGATTGTCATTGCACCCTGTACAACGAAATTAAATGCCATCTTCAGTGTACATTATACATAAAAAATAAAACACAAACACACCTCCTTCACATTCTATACAATTGAATTGGAAACCCCTGCTATTGCATTAATATTGCACTATACAGTAGAATTCAATATAGTTACTGCTCTGGGATAGAAGCTGTTTTTCAGCCTATTTGTCCTTGTTTTCATTGTCCTGTACCGTCTGCCAGATGGTAGTAGTTAAACAAAAAGGGTGCCCAGGATCAGATGGAGGTTACTCATCATCAGAGCACACAAGCCAACCAAAGCCCTTCAAAAGCATCCTCAAGCAAACCAAGACCCAACAACCCCAGAAGGATACATACAACATACAATGTAAAAAAACCTGCAAGGTGAGAACTGGATGATGGGAGTTGTAGTACGCACTCTGACTTAAAGAAGCACCAGGTTGAAAAAGGTTGCATGGGTGAGAGGAGGAAAAAAGGGGTGGGTGGGCTGGGCTGCACTCTAAGGCATCTTTCTCATATTTTGGAGGGGTGGGTTCAGGGCTGTCTTAATGCATGGGCCTGATGGGCACTTGTCCGTGGGCCCCACAAGCATAGGGGCCCCATATTAATCTGTGTATGTTAACCCTTCAATGCACCTTGTATCATATATTGTTTCCTAGTATGACTTGATTGCTTATTTGTACTCTATGACTATCATTAAGTGTTGTACCTTATGATTTTTGACGAATGTATCTTGTCTTTTTATGTACACTGAGAGCATATGTACCAAAGACAAATTCCTTGTATGTCCAATCACACTTGGCCAATAAAGAATTCAAATTCCAAACTATTCTATTCTAATTCTATTCTTCAAAAGTTGGGGCCATGTTGGATGCTTCAGATTTGAACTACAGATAGTCTTTGACTTACAATCATTTGGGTAGTGAGAGTTTGAAGCTGCAACAATTAATACAATTGATTGCTTATTTAGTATCCTATGATTATCACTAAATGTTGTATCTTATGATTCTTGATCAATGTATTTTTATCTACACTGAGAGCATATGTACCAAAGACAAATTCCTTGTGTATCCAATCACACTTGGCCAATAAAGAATTCTATTCTATTCTATTCTATTCTATTCTATTCTAAACACAGCAACATGTTTATTAGATATTTAATTGCTGGCAGTGCCAATAAAATAAATATATGTTTAATTTTATCGACCATTTACATTTTTATTCCTGTGAGTAGTTGTCGTAGGGGGCCCAGTACTCTGCTTTGCCCGGGGCCCAATAATGCATTAAAGACGGCCCTGGGGGGATTTTAAAGAGTCCGGTGTGGCCGAGTTTAAAGGACCCTCCACCCTAGAAACCTAGAATCCAACCAGTCATTGGTTTTCTTTTTCTTTTCTTTTTTTAATTTTTTAAAAACCCTCATTGTTAAAAAAAAAATTGTACATGGTGGAACTGTCTTGGCGATATCTCCGCCATACAAAATATAAAACAAGTCTCTTATGTATTCAATATACATTACTACTCGGGGGAGGGAGGGGGGAAAGGGTTTTTTTGGGAGGGAAGGGGGAAAAATGTTTTTGTTTTTTAAAACTCTTTCAATAAAAAAAATATATATATACATTACTACTAATTGTATATACATATCGAACCTTTTGCACACGCTTACACTTACATACTATATTACATATATTCTTCTTGTTTCGATCTACGCATCCTTGTTCTTATCTGTTCTGACTTCCATTCCTTAAGTCTAACCATTGATAAAATCTGTTCCAAATCTCATAGTATTCTGTTTCTAATTCCCCCTAATTACTTGGATAGGGATTATTCCTTATACTATTTTTTGTCATGGATTTCACCAGTGAGGCTAAAACCAATTTCACTGTCTACATGATGACCTCTATAACTGTCTGGTTTGGTTCTGCAACCAAACAAGACAGACAAGGACTGTCTTGGATAATTAGAACTGCAGAAAAAACAATTGTACCAACCATTGAGGATCTGTATACTGCACAAGTCAAAAAGAGGGCTGTGAAAATATTTACAGACCCCTTATATCCTGGACATAAACTGTTGCAACTCCTACCCTCAAAACGACACTATAGAGCACTGCACACCAGAACAACTAGACACAAGAACAGTTTTTTTCCCAAACGCCATCACTCTGCTAAACAAATAATTCCCTCAACACTGTCAAACTAGTTACTAAGTCTGCATTACTATTACTCTTCTCATCGTTCCTATTACCCACCTCCTTTCACTTATGACTGTAACTTTATTGCTTGCATCCTTACGATTTATACTGGTATTGTTTCCTGATTTTTGTACCCTATGACTATCATTAAGTGTTGTACCTTTTGATTCTTGACGAATGTATCTTTTCTTTTATGTACGCTGAGAGCCTATGCACCCAAGACAAATTCCTTGTGTCTCGAATCACACTTGGCCAATAAAAAATTCTATGCTATGCTATTCCACTCCACTCCATTCCTTCTATTCTATTCTATTCTATTCTATTCTATTCTATTCTATTCTATTCTATTCTATTCTATTCTATTCTATTCTATTCTATTCTTAGGGTATTTTAGGCTGGGTCAATTTGACAGTTTTAATTTGGCCATTATTGAATATGTATTTTAAATGATATTTTAATTTTGTATATTTAATTGTTTTAACTTTGGCTGTACACCGCCCTGAATCCTTCGGGAGAAGGGCGGTATAAAAATTTAAATAAATAAATAAAATAAATAAATAAATATTCTATTCTATTCACTGCATTACTATTAGTCTTCTCATCTTTCCCATCACCCATCTGCTCCCAGTTATGACTGTAACTTTGTTGCTTGTATCCTTACGATTTATACTGATATTGTTGCCTGATTGCTTATTTGTTCCCTATGACTATCATTAAGTGTTGTACCTTATGATTCTTGATGACTGTATTTTATTCTCCTTATGTACACTGACAGCATAGGTACCAAAGACAAATTCCTTGTGTGTCCAATCACACTTGGCCAATAAAAAACTCTATTCTATTCAATTCAGTTCAATTCAATGTGCAATGACAATAAAGGCTATACCAGGGCTCTGCAAACTTGACATGTGGACTTCAGCTCCCAGAGTTCCTCAGCCAGCAAAGCTGGCTGAGGAACTCTGGGAGTTGAAGTCCACAAGTCTTCAAAGAGCCAAGTTTGCAGACCCCTGGGCTATACTATACTCTCCTTTATTTTTCAGTTCTGGCGTCAGCCTATCACATTCTGCCCAGTCAAGTATTTTCCTTTATTAATAATTTCCCTTTCTTTCGGTATTAACCAGGCATTGGTTTTCGACACGGGGGGTTGACCCCAGTCCCAAACCCGGCTGAGGCCTTGAATCTAACCCGAGGCCAAACGCTGGGAACCGGCCTGGCAGAAGACGCGTCGCTTCAGACAACCCATGGGGGAAGGTTTGGCGGGTGCCAAAATCCCTCAGAGGCGCCTCTTCATCCGCCCCTTCGGAGTCCAACCACTCTTCCCGCCTTTTCCCCCTTTTCTCCTTCTTCCCACCAGGCCTTGGGTCCTCCACGACCAGCTCCTGCCGTCCGTACGTCCCTCCGGGCTTCTGCCGCCTCAGAGCTTACCTAGGCCGCTCCGCTGTCACAGCAACCACCGTTTCCAATTTTTCTACCTTTAACCGCCGTCCGTTCAAATTTGGTTTTTACCCCTCCCACGCGCAGGCGCACTTCGTCGTCCGGAGGCCAGAAGGGGCGGGGCCGTGCGGCCAGAACCGTTTCCCATTGGTTTAGGCGGACGCCCCGGAGCGTCGCGGCTTCGCCGTGAGCATGCGCAAGCGCGGTTTTCTCGCGCCTCTCAATTTCAGACGCCGGAGGAGGAGGAGGAGAAAGAGGAGGGAGGATGACGTCACCCGAGTCTTTGGTAAAAAGAGCCGGGTGGCACCTGGAAAGGGAAGCGCGCATGCGCGACGTTGGACGCTTTACTGTGGATGATTGGAAATTTTGTTGTCCCTTAGTGACTGGATGGACGTGGTGTTGCTACGCGTTTGTGCCAGCAGTAATTGCTGCTTTGAATTCTTCTGCAAGCTTCGGTAGTGACAGCATCTGAATACCTTATTTATTTATTTATTCCCAAGTACAGAGATACATCTCGACTTGCACCCATTCGTTTATTGAGGGGTTAAAGTTACAAAGGCACTGGAAAACATTACTTTTGACAGTTTTCATACTTACAACCAGGGGTGAAATCCAACAGGTTCTGACAGGTTCTGGAGAACCGGTAGCGGAAATTTTGAGGAGGTTGGAAAACCGGCAAATACCACCTATGGCTGGTCCCAGAATGGGGTGCGAATGGAGATTTTGCAATATCCTTCCCCTAGGAGTGGGGAGGGAATGGAGATTTTGCAGTATCCTTCCCCTGGAGTGGGGTGGGAATGGAGATTTTGCAGTATCTTTCTGGAGTCGGGTGGGAATGGAGATTTTGCAGTATCCTTCTCCTGGAGTGGGGAGGAAATGGAGTATCCTTCCCTTAGAGTGGGGAGGGAATGGAGTTTTTGCACTATCCTTCCCTTGGAGTGGGGAGGGAATGGGGATTTTGCAGTATCCTTCTCCTGGAGTGGGGTGGGAATGGAGATTTTGCACTATCCTTCCCCTGGAGTGGGGTGGGAATGGAGATTTTGCAGTATCCTTCCCCAGAAGTGGGGAAAGAATGGAGATTTTGCAGTATCCTACCCCTGCCACGCCCACCATTTTGTAAAACTTTTTCAATAAAAAAAAAAAGAAAATCATGATATGCCAATAGTTACCTTTCTTGCCAGTGTGATGTCTCTTTCTAGACCTGTCATTTGTCTCCCAAGTAGATATATTTTTATTTCGTGACTTAACAGTCTCCATTCTGTTCGTTATAGTAAGAAAATAAGAGTTTGAAACTTTTAGAAAGAAAGAAAGAAAATAGAAGTTTTTCAACTTCTTTGCCGACTGTTTGTACTGGACTGGCATTATAGATTGGCAAAACATAGCCATAAACACATAGAATGATTACATATAAATGGGGACAGTAGGACAAGGATGGTATGCACGCTGGTGTGCTTTTGCACGCCCCCTTTGGGACCTGTTAAGAAACATGAAAGGTCCACAGTAGACAGTTTAAGGTAGAAGGTATGGGGGTTAGAGAGACTAACAACAGGATCAGGTAGAGTGTTCCAGACATTAACTATTGTGTTGCAGAAGTCATATTTCCTACAATCCAGATTAGAGCGATTTACATTGACTTTGAATCTATCGATAGCCCTTATGTTATTACAGTTTAAATTAAAGTACTTATTTACAGGTAGAACGTTTTGGTAAATAATCTTGTGAACTAAGCATAGGTCAGAACCAGGGGTGAAATGTAAAATCTGTTCCTACCGGCTCTGTGGGCATGCTGGGTAATGTGACTGGGTGGGCGTGGCCAAGTTTCTTTTCTTTTAAAAGCATTTTTTTTTTGCCTTTAAAAGAAGAAAAAGCCTCTGATGATCAGGCAACTCAGCTGGGATCATCAGAGGAGCCTTTTAAAAGCAATTGTTCCACAACCTCTTCGCCAAAGAGGTTGTAAAAAAATGATTTTAAAAGGCTCTGATGATCCCAGCTGAGCCACGCGATCATCAGAGGCTTTTTTTTTACTTTTAAAAGCATGTTTTCAGCAGAAGAAAAATGCTTTTAAAAGTAAAAAAAAACCTCTGATGATCGCGCGGCTCAGCTGGGCATGTGGGAGGGGGAAGGGATTTTTGCTACCGGTTCTCCGAACCATCTGCCGCCATCGCTACCAGATCGGGCGATCCAGTCCGAACCGCGAGCATTTCACCCCTAGTCAGAACGTAGACGGTGTAGTTTGAGGCTATCCAGCCTTAAAATTTCAAGCCTGGTGGGATAGGGAATTTTATTTCGAGGGAAGATATGAGTATCTCTTCTATTAAAATATTATCTGGGGATGTATTGCGATGGTAACGCAGGACACCGGCTTTTTCATTCCTTCTTTTCTCCTTCCAAAAAGCTTAGAACTTGGAAGCTTGGAAGGGGAATAAAATAATGAAAAATCAAGCTGGAAACGACCACTCTTTGTAAGCAGCTTTTCCCAACCAGATGCTCCACAGATACGTATTAATCTCTGGCATATGGATCGAGATTAGGGTCATTGCAACCCAACAGATCCATCACCGTGGCCGCTTGATACTCTCCAAATATGAGGGATAACAGCTCCTCCTGTCCAACCAACACAACCAGATTATTGGGGGGGGGGGGGAGAAGGAGACTTTTAGTTCAAACTAGCCGGACAGCCTCAGGCCAAGTAAAACTGCTTTTTGAAGCATTCTTGTCTCTTCCCATCAGAGACAGAAAACCTAATTTCTCACCCATTCTGCTTGCTGTTATTTCTGAATTATCGGCAGTCCTCCACTTAACAACAGTTCATTTAGGGACCCCAAAGTTAACAACGGCACTTTAAAAAAGTGATTTAGGAGGGTTTTCCACAACTGGGACCATTGCAGCGTCTCTATGACCAGGTGATCAAAATTCCAGATGCTTGGCAATTGATTCATATTTATGACAGTTGCAATACCCTGGGGGTTGTGTGATCACCTTTTGTGACCTTCTGACAAGCAAAGTCAACCAGAAAGCCAGATTCATTTAACAGCTACCGTATTTTTCAGAGTATAAGACGTACCTTTCCCCCCCCCCAAAAAAGAGGATGAAAATCTGGGTGCGTCTTATACTCCAAATGTAGCCCCGCCCAGCTTCTCAAATGGAGGTTTCAGAGGCTGAAAAAAGCATCAGAAACGGAGCTTCAGAAAAAAAGCCCCAAACAGAGCTTCAGAGGCTTTTTTTCTGAAGTTCTGTTTTGGAGGCTTTCGGAGACAGAAAAAAGTTTTTTTCTGAAATGGAGTTTCAGAGGCCGAAAAAAAAGCAAAAAATAAAAAGCAAGGCACAGAGCTCACAACCAAGGAACCTGTTGCTAAAATTCACCTCTGGGAACAGCTGATTGGGGGAATTACGGGAGGCCGATCCACTTGCCAATCAGCTTTTTTCTTATTTTCCTCCCCAAAAACTAAGGTGCGTCTTATACTCCGAAAAATATGGTATATTACTAATTTTAAGAACTGCAGTGATCCACTTAACAACTGCGGCCAGAAAAGTTGTAAACTGGAGCAAAGCTCACTTAAACAAATGTCTCGCTTAGCAACAAAAATTTGGAGCTCAATTGTCATAAATTGAGGATTATCTATACTGAGATTTCATAATTTATAAGCACGATTACCAAGCTGTGTTTCCTTACACAGATCCACGGAGAACTTCCTAAGGACCAATTTGCTTTATTTTAATTCTCTAATCCCAAATTCAAATTTGATTTAAACTACAAATCTTTGGTTACACTCAACAAGCAAGTTCTCGGACACCGAAGGAGTAAAGCAGGAGTGTAAAAACAAACCCGATTAGATCCAGTGAGGTCTTTCTACAAAAGTACATTAAAATGTCTCTTCCCCCCCTCCAATTTTCAGAAAATATTCTATACACTGAATGTTTAAAATTGTATGACTTTGTTTTTCAAATGGCCAAATATTTGTTAAAAACTGGCTAGTACTTTGTGAATGAAATTCTGTTCTATATTTTATACCCAGTATGTTAGGTTCAATGTGCGTTAATACTGAAATTATGCAGTTCAATTGCTTTTAAACCCAAACTATAGCAAAATGGCATATTTGCATAGAAGGGCAAACTTTTCAGTACATTGGACAGCAATCTTGTTTAGCATATCTCAACAACTTTGTGAATGGCAGACAGCACATAAAAGCCATGGCAGCTTTTTTTTGCCAGATGCTCTTCTCTCCATTTCTGTGGTATTGTCCAAGCTTTGTTGTCCCAAATGAACCGAACTCATCTCAGAAAAGTGATTATATTCGTCATGGCTGAGAACCTCAAGAGAGGTTCTCAACTGGAGTTTAAAACGGCCCCCAGAGACAATACATGAATTCATTGAACGCTTTTGGCTTCTGCAGATAAGAGTTTGAATCTCTTGACATATTGGCCAATATTCTATGGGATCAGAGGGCATGGAAAAATAAAATCCAGACCTACTTTCCCCTCTTAATCTTGATATGCGGCTGCGCGGGTAATAGAGGGAGCACCGCGATGCTCCCATGTAACACCTCTCCTGCGCAGTCTGCACTGGCTTCCAGTGGTCTTCCAGGTGCAATTCAAGGTGTTGGTTGTCACCTTTAAAGCGCTCCATGGCACAGGACCGGGTTATTTACGGGACCGCCTACTGCCACCAACAGCCTCCCATCGGCCTGCGCGCTCCCATAGGGAGGGCCTCCTCAGGGTGCCGTCAGTTAAACAATGTCGACTGGCGACCCCCAGGGGGAGAGCCTTCTCTGTGGGGGCCCCTGCCCTTTGGAATGAGTTGCCTCCGGGGTTGCGCCAACTCCCCGACCTCCGAACGTTCGAACGCGAGCTCAAGACTCTGTTATTTCATTGGGCGGGGCTAGCCTAATGAAACTTTTAAATTGGGGTTTTATGATGGTTTTATGTTAGTTTTTAATTTGATTTGGCCAAATTTTTAGAATCAGTTTTTTAATAAGGTTTTAATGTTTGTTTATGTTTATGTTTTTATCTTTGGCTGTAAACCGCCCTGAGTCCTTCGGGAGAAGGTATAAAAATCCAATAAATAAATAAATAAATAAATAAATATGAAATGTACATCAGTATTTTCGCCATGCAATTGTAGGAAGAGATGGCGGCCATATTGCACAGACCATCCACAGAATTCAGCCTCAATGTTGAAAAATACCCGCTGCTTGTAGAGAATCTTGTATTTTTTTATGCATGACAACTTGACCGGGGATCATGCAGCAGCAGCGGGATTCACTTGCCTTCCTTACCGGTTCGCAAACGTGAGCGCACGCGCCTCGTCTGCACACGCACAGTGCTCACGCATTACATCCGGGTGGGTGGGCGGAGCCTCTCGCAGTCGCCGCTACCGGTCCGCCCGATGTGGAGAGAAACGGCTGAATCCCACCACCGTCATGCAGTCATTTTAGCAGTGATTTCTTGGAAGGACTATTTGCCAACCTTATTGTCGTGTCCCACTCCTCCGCTGACGGCCGGGTCAGGGAAATCCGAATCAGGCTTGCCTCTGCAGCTCTGCCCAAAGTCCTAGCAAAGTCCTCACAGCAGGCAGGAGACCAGAAAGTGACTTCAGCAAGATAAGTTCGACTTTGCCTGACTCAGAGACTGCCAGAAAGCAGATCCTTTATATAGGCCATGGGGTGTGGCTCCATGATTCAGCACTCATTAAGGCCTGCCCCTCCCTTCCTTCTGTTGCCTCCGCCTATCCAGTCTTCTGATGCGAGGGTCACTCCAATCAGCAGCTGTTGGAAATAAACCTTCCTCAGGCTCACATGCTGTGGAGGAGGGGGAGGGGTCTAGCTGCTCCGTTTGCCTGGGCATGGAGCCAGGGCTGGGGCCGGGGGGTGCTCCCTCCTCTGCAGCCTGCTTGGGCATGGAGCCAGGGCTGGGACCGGGAGGTGCCCCCTCCTCTTCAGCTTGTCTGGGCATGGAGCCAGGACTGGGGCCGGGAGGCATACATTCCTCCGTGTTCGGGAGCAGATAAGAAGGCCCCGTCTGCTGTGAGAGCGGGCAAGACACAACATGTCTTGGGCATGGAGCCAGGACTGGGGCCGGGAGGCATACATTCCTCCGTGTTCGGGAGCAGATAAGAAGGCCCCGTCTGCTGTGAGAGCGGGCAAGACACAACACTTATTCGTTGGGATAACAGGCAATCTAGCCCTATATCTCTATGGTCACAGGCTATGTGCCTCCGGATGTCATGAGTACGTTACAAATGATGTACCATACCTGATGGAGACGTCATATTCTCCCAAACACCTTTGACTATGCTGTTTTTTCATCCGGAAACATTGCCTTCAGGGCTTATTCTCAGATCTTCTCAGATCTCATTTCAACACATTTCAATATGTTCCAACAGAATTTGCCGGGGTTCTTGACTCTGCTTCCTGTCATTCAAAAACCAACACAAGGCACAATAAAAGCCATTGCAGTCATACATGTGGTGGCGCCAATATATATGCGAAGAATTGCAACGTCTCCATAATTTAAAAAAAAAAGCAAATTTCCTTCAAATTTCCAAAAGTTTATTTTTTTTATAAACTGGGCAAGGGCTGGGGAGGAGAAGAGCAGGAGGAGAATGCAAACCAGACAATACGGAGAAAAGCAACACCTATATTTATATATAGCCTTTAAAAACGTATTTCTCTTGATAGTCGAGACTTGCCTTTCGTGTTCATCCCAAACTGAACAATAAAAACCTCTCATTCACAGAGAACTCACAATGTCTTGGTTTAAACAGAGAGACCTATGCAGAAGAAGAAACAAATATTGATCGTGCTGTTAGCATCACCTGAAAGCACTCAACCCTGGACTGGCTGGGGAATTCTGGGAATCGAAGTCCACACATCTTAAAGTCTCCCTGGTTGAAAAACACGGCCTTAATCTGTGACTCTTGTAAATAAGCGTGGATGGCCAAAGGTGCAAATTTACACAGGGACAGATAATGAATAGTCCAGTGATGGCAAACACTGGCGAGATTTGGCATGCACGCCCTCGACAGGGCTGCACTCTGGAAAAGCCAAACTTCCAAGTTTTAGGCGCATGAACGCTCGACAATCAGCTGGCCGGTATGCACGCATATGCCGTTTTTTGGCACCACCGCGTGTGTGAAGGGATCGCACTCCAGAAAAGCCAAACTTCTGGGTTCTGCCGCGCATGTGCACCGACAATCAGCTGGCCGGCGTGCATGCACACACTGGTTTTCAGCACTGCCACGCACGCAGAAGACAGCTGATCAGCGCATGTGTGCCAGAAACCCGGAAGACAAACAGGCAAGGCCGTGCGTGCCGTGCGAAATGGCTTTATGTGCCATTTTGGGCACGCGTGCCGTAGGTTCGCCATCACGGGAATAGTCCCTGATCTTTTGCCAACTACCGACAGACAGACTTGGGAGAGAAGAGGCCTGATGGATTAATGATTGTCCCTGCAAGATCCTTTAACTATCTGTTGAGAAAGTTGAGGTGGGGGGGGGAGACATGCATTACTTGGCGTAAGTTGGACCAGGAAAGTGAAGGAGCAGAGACTGCATTGGGAATTCCACCCCCTTCTCCCGAAACCAGGCTTTCTGCCCCTGAAGGACTGCATTTTGGCACAGAGGCAATTCAGGCAAAGCAATTCAGCTGTCCACCTCTTTCACACACACACATGCACGCAAAAAGAGAGACACAGAGGCACATGGACACTTGCACACTCGACACAAAGAGACACATTTCTTTTTTTTTCTTTTTTTTTTAGTTCCAGTATATGATGATGACGACGCACTGGTGTGTGGGAGGTGGAGGGCTATATAGCAGAAAGGGCAGCTCTAGAGGTTCAGAGTGCATCAAGCCAGGTTGAAACTGAACTGGCCGCTTGAAGGATTTCCCCCACGCTCCAAAACGGAACCCTTTCCAAAAACCAATCAACCAATCAAGGACAAAAAGAAACCGGTTGGCCCTGTTGTAGCTGTTTCTGCACAGAGAGAGCTGTAAAGAGGGTCCTTAGGTCCCGGGCAGAGGCACCCACTAGGAGACTTTGATTTTGCCCTTCTCTGGGGCCGCTTCTGCCAACAACTGCTGCTCTTCCCCGTTGACCGTCAGGGTCCTCTTCTCCGGAGGCTGATCTTCAGGCTGGCGTGCAATCAGCAGACGGCAGGTGAGCAGGATCCCAAAGACCAAGGCGTGGGCGTAGCGCTTGAGTGGGTCACCCACCAGTTGGTGAAAGAAGAGCACGGCCAACACGAGCAGCAGCAGCACAAAGTTGGCAACGTCTTTGGGGCGGCCCGGAACCAGGGTCATGACAATGCCGCAGGCCACCTCGAGGGCGCCGATGCTCTTGCGGAGCATGATGGAGCTGATGCCCAACCTCCTCAGCATGGGCAGCGCCCTCACGTAGGTCTTGTAGGCCCGCTTCTGTAAGCAAAAGAAGACGAGCTTCAGCATTCGTGACTGGTTTGGGACCCGAGTTATAGTTTATGATGTCACCCTTGGGAAGCGGAGGGGGCAGAGTTTGGATCGGCTTTGGATCCAGTCAAACAGGAAACGCCAATCTTATCACAGGGAAAGGGGGAGGAAATGGACAGTAATGAACCAAGTGATCTTCTTCCATCGGTATTTTGTATGATAAGGTTGGAGAAGAGGACCATAGCTCAGTGGTAGAATACCTAGTCTAGATGAAGAAGGTCTTAGATTCTAGCTTCTCTGGATGGAGAACTTCCTATTGAACTCTTGCATTGGTGTCGTCAGTAAACAATCTGGATGGATGGATGGATGGATGGATTCTTGCATTGGTATAAGTAGACAATCTTGGAATGGATAGATGGATGAATGGATGGATAGATGGATAGAATAATGGATGGATGGATGGTTCCATTGGTATAGTCAGTAGACAAACTTGTAATGGATGGATGGAAGGATGGATGGATTCTTGCATTGGTATGACAATCTTGTAATGGATGGATGGATAGAAAGATGGATGGATAAAAGGATGGATGGATGAATGGATGGTTTGATGGATGCTTGCATTGGTATAGTCAGTAGACAATCTTGGAATGGATGGGTGAATGGATGGATAAATGGATGGATGGATAGAATGATGGATGGATTGATGGACACTTGCATTGGTATAGTCAGTAGACAATCTTGGAATGGATGGATGGATGGATGGATTGATGGATAATTTGATGGACACTTGCATTGGTATAGTCAGTAGACAATCTTGGAATGGATGGGTGAATGGATGGATAAATGGATGGATGGATAGAATGATGGATGGATTGATGGACACTTGCATTGGTATAGTCAGTAGACAATCTTGGAATGGATGGATGGATGGATGGATTGATGGATGATTTGACGGATGCTTGCATTGGTATAGTCAGTAGACAATATTGGAATGGATGGATGGATGGGTGAGTGCGTGGGTGGGTGGACGAATGGGGTAACAATAATTTATTCAGCTCCCAGGGATGGTTCATGAGCAATCTTTGTCAAATATATGAGCTACTAAAAACCACTTTTATGTGGAGCATATAGAGCAGGTGTGTTCAACCCACAGCCCATGTGGCCCTGGATTGCTAGTAATTGGCACCATGGGATAACAAAAATACAAAAAGGAAAAAAAGAGTTAGTTTGTTAACTATATGCCCAAATGATTTCGCTTCACTCAATGCAGCCCCGGCAAACCAAAAGGCTGGACAACTGTGCTGTTCTCAATTAATTTATTTGAAAGAAAAATCTCTTTTGAATCTAGCTGAGTTTCTGACTTCATTGGCAGGCGGCTTTCCTGAGAACCGCATGGAGATGATTCATCTTTGCCTTCACTCAGGATTTTGTCTTTCCTGACTTCCCACTCCAGCCTTTCACCCCAGCTTCCCATCCAGCGTGGCTTCCAAGATCAGACAAAGGCAGCAACTGCAGCAATAAATATCCTATATTCTGAGAGATCAGCTTCCAATATAAAATAATATAAGGTCGTGAACAGACTCCTGCTATTACAGTCCCTGACCAAGCGGTGTACGGTTTAAAGAATGGAAATTGTATAAAAACATAACGTAATTCATCCACTCCTGGGAAAACAAATTGGTTTGGTGGGAAAAATCATCCAAATGTATTTGTGTGTGTGTGTGTGTGTGTGTGTGTGTGTGTGTGTGTGTGTGTGTGTGTGTGTATAAAGTAGCTGCAGAGAGGAACTCTTGTAACCATTAAAAAAAAATGATGCACAGCTCTATAAATACGGAAAAGCAACCCAGACTTCCTAAAGCTGTAAAAACTCTCTTTCAGATAAGGAGTTGGAAAATAAAGAAGCCACGGAGCCATGACGTATCACCTGAAAACCTGCAGCGTTTATACATCATCCTTTTATAGCAAGGCACCGAAAAACACTGTGTCATAGTGCTCTTGTTTGTACAATGTTAAGCTATGATATGCTTAACTATGGTTTAGTTAGTGAGTAGTGTAGTGCACCACTGGCTGGTTCACACAGTTAAGTCAAAGCATAATCCGTGCCTTTCAAATCGCAGTGGCAGACAATACACTACATCACAAATAAGCATTAGTATCTTGGGTGAAATGAGATATGTATCCTGCCCAAGAGGATGCATTCATTCATCCATCACAAGAAGTCACAGCTTGTTATGACTAGATTTACACCTTGGGTTAAGCCCATTGTTTGTGAGCTTAGCCGCAACTGAATCCTTACAACCCACTATGCCATCAAACATGTTTTGCAAATCATGGAGAGATTATGTCACAATAAACTGAAAACCAAACCGTGCTACATGGTGTGAACCAGACGAGTACAACAATTAGTGAAAGGAATATTTGATACAACACCAGTGCAAATATCATTAATTAAAAAGGAAAAGCAGTTCAGTTGACCAGTGATATCAAGGTCTTGGAAATACAAATAAAGATAACACTTATCGGGATAAGGGGAAAAAAAAAAACCAAAACAAGGAGGACCTGAAGTTTACAAGCAGTTGACATTATATGATACCCCTAGGATTTCCTTTTACTTTTTGCTTTTCAAAACAATTGAAATGCCTTGGCAAAGCAAGTCATTCATGTGATAATTAGCACTGTAGCAAAAGAAGAGGAGAGGAGAGGAGAGGGAGGGGAGGGGAGGGGAGGGGAGGGAAGAGAAAAGAGAGGAAAGAAGAGAGAGGAGAGGAAAGGGAAGGGAAGGGAAGAGAGGGTAGGGAAGGGAAGAGAGAAGAGAAGAGAAGAGAGGAGAGAGAGAGAGAGAAGGAGGAAGGGAAGGAAGGAAGGAAGGGAAGAGAGAGAGAGAAGGAGGAAGGAGGGAGGAAGGAGGGAGGAAGGAGAAGAGAGAAAAAAAGAGGGAATGGAATGGAAGGGAAGGGAAGGGAAGGGGAGAAGAGAGGAGAGGAGAGGGAGGGGAGGGGAGGAAAGGAAAGGGAAGAGAGGGTAGGGAAGGGAAGGGAAGAGAGAAGAGGAGAGGAGAGGAGAGAAGAGGAGAGGAGAGGAGAGAGAAGAGGAGAGAGGAGGGGAGGGAAGGGAGGGGAGGGGAGGGAAGGGAGAAGAGAAGAGAAGAGGGAATGGAATGGAATGGAATGGAAGGAAAGGGAAGGGAAGAGAAGAGAAGAGAAGAGAAGAGAAGAGAAGAGAAGAGAAGAGAAGAAAAGAGAAGAGAAGAGAAGAGAAGAGAAACTCCCCCCACCATGCTAGAAAGTTCCACTATTATTTGTTCCCAGAAATTACAAGTCTGGCCATTTCAGTAATGTCATATGAGTGAATATTACTGCATTATGAATGACCTCCTGGAAGAGACAAAAAGCAAGCAAGCAAGCAAGCAAGCAAGCAAGCAAGCAAGCAAGCAAGCAAGCAAGCAAGCAAGCAAGCAAGCAAGAAAGAAAGAAAGAAAGAAAGAAAGAAAGAAAGGAAAAAAAGAAACCTCTTCCTGGTCTGACTGCCTGCATTGTCACGCAACTGGATCTCACCACCCGATTCCTTAAGAAGAAGGAAAAACACACAGAAAGAGCTGGCGATAGACTTGCTTTCTGAGGGAAACGAAAATGCCTCTCTCCTTTCAGCTCCATAATCCGGGCTGATGGAAGACCCTGATTGGTCATTTTCTAGAAGCTTCTCTGAGGGAGAACATTACGGTCGGTTGCGTTGAGCTGCAGGCAACCTGAGCCATGTGGGTGCCTGTTAACAGGTTATCAAGGAATACGGAAGCCAAATAATGGGACTGTTTGTGTCACAACAACCCCTGGAGGAGGGGTTCTTCCAGATTTCTGTGGGCCACCTTCTCCTCGCCCTGATAAACAATCACTCAGGTGTAGAAGAAATTCTCTTCTGCGGCTGGCAAAGACCAACCCATCACTTGCCCTCTGCTGCCTTTAAATCACGACCACCTTGCTTCCGGCTGGAAATAATCTAGAGGTCCTTTCTGCTCTAGAACGTCTTTCTAATGCTTCTGCAGCTGCTTTTCTATCTTTCCCTTCTTTATACAGCCCACCAGTTTTGTCTCCCTCTTCATCGGATGGCAGGGGAGCCTGCCCCAGGAAGAAGGCAACGCCAAAGGAACCTTGCAAATGGAAGATGGGAAGAGAGAATCCTGAGCAAAGGAAAGAGGAGACGGTTGGGTGGTAGCTTCCGTCCACCTTTTTGCACCTCTCCGAGCGTTGCTGCCCTTGGTGGCCAAGCCCCTACCGTAGCAGTGCAGCCAGCTGGCAAGATGTCTACCCACCACCCACCACCACTGGGAGTGACTCACCATCTCATTGTAGGCATCCTTGCTGAGCCTGGGGGTCAGTTTGATGGTCCCCATGAAGACGAAGAAGAGCCCCAGGGCCACCGAGAGGGCCACGATGGTGACGGTTCGAGGGGAGGCCATTTGGATCAGGATGCTGTGGCTTCCCCCCACCCCCTGTTTGCTCCGATCCCTTGGCTATGTCAAGGGATGGTCAGTCCACCATGGAAGGAGACGGGTGGTGGTGGGGGGAGAGAGAGCGGAAGGCTGCAGAAAAATCCGGGTGGATGACACAAAAGCAGAGAGGGGAATGTCTCTTCAGCTCCATAATCCGGGCTGATGGAAGACCCTGATTGGTCATTTTCTAGAAGCTTCTCTGAGGGAGAACATTACGGTCGGTTGCGTTGAGCTGCAGGCGACCTGAGCCATGTGGGTGCCTGTTAACAGGTTATCAAGGAATACGGAAGCCAAATAATGGGACTGTTTGTGTCACAACAACCCCTGGAGGAGGGGTTCTTCCAGATTTCTGTGGGCCACCTTCTCCTCGCCCTGATAAACAATCACTCAGGTGTGGAAGAAATTCTCTTCTGCGGCTGGCAAAGACCAACCCATCACTTGCCCTCTGCTGCCTTTAAATCACGACCACCTTGCTTCCGGCTGGAAATAATCTAGAGGTCCTTTCTGCTCTAGAACGTCTTTCTAATGCTTCTGCAGCTGCTTTTCTATCCTTCCTTCTTTATACAGCCCACCAGTTTTGTCTCCTCTTCCTCCGATGGCAGGGGAGCCTGCCCCAGGAAGAAGGCAACGCCAAAGGAACCTTGCAAATGGAAGATGGGAAGAGAGAAGAGAAGAGAAGAGAAGAGAAGAGAAAAAGATCTTTGCACATCAATAATTCTTCTTCTTCCTCTTCCTCTTCCAACTTCATAAATCCTACTCCGTTCTAGTACTGATGCTGCTGCTTAGTTGGGTAATGAAATGCCTGCTAGCTAGAAAACCACCAAGCTCAAAGAGCACTAAGGATCCCACAGTCCTCCTCCACCACCTTCCTCCTCCTCCTCTCCCCCCTCCTCCTCAATTGTGAAAATCGTGAAAATATTTACAGACCCCTCGCATCCTGGACATAAACTGTTTCAACTCCTACCCTCAAAATGACGCTATAGAGCACTGCACACCAGAACAACTAGACACAAGAACAGTTTTTCCCCGAAGGCCATCACTCTGCTAAACAAATAATTCCCTCAACACTGTCAAACTATTTACTGAATCTGCACTACTATTAATCTTCTCATCGTTCCCATCACCCATCTCTTTCCATTTATGACTGTATGACTATAACTTGTTGCTGGCAATCCTTATGATTTATATTGATATATTGACCATCAATTGTGTTGTAAATGTTGTACCTTGATGAAGGTATCTTTTCTTTTATGTACACTGAGAGCTTATTCACCAAGACAAATTCCTTGTGTGTCCAATCACACTTGGCCAATAAAAATTCTGTTCTATTCTATTCTATTCTATTCTATTCTATTCTATTCTATTCTATTCTATTCTATTCTATTCTATTCTATTCTATTTCCTATTCCTATTCCTATTCCTATTCCTACTCTGTTCTATTATATTCTACTCTACTCCACTCTACTCTACTCTACTCTACTCTACGCTACTCCTTATTCTATTCTATTCTATTCTATTCTATTCTATTCTATTCTATTCTATTCTATTCTATTCTATTCTATTCTATTCTCATTCTATTCTATTCTATTCTACCCTACCCTACCCTACCCTACCCTACCTTATCCTACTCTACTCTTTATCCTATCCTATCCTATCCTATCCTATCCTATCCTATCCTATCCTATCCTATCCTATCCTATCCTATCCTATCCTATCCTATCCTATCTTTTCCTATCCTATCCTATCCTATCCTATCCTATCCTATCCTATCCTATCCTATCCTATCCTATCTTTTCCTATCCTATCCTATCCTACCCTACCCTACCCTATCCTATCCTATCTTATCCTATCCCTTATAGCATTCAATTTTGACCAGTAAATCACAGGAGATATGAATGGAAGTATCAAATGATTGGTAGCTTGGAGTCTGGGCAATTTTATTGTCCCGGGTTCAAACTCCACCATTTTCAGACAACTTTTTTCTTCCTAGTAAGCTGGCCAACTCTTTAGAAGTCCAGCCACAAAAGCAGCCTGAAGACTGGGTAATGACACACATGACCATCCACAGGATTTTTGGTTTTGTTTCCAGAGATTGAAAATGGTTGTTAAATTTTCAAAGCTATTTGAAGCCTGTCCGAAGGTTCCATTTTGGTGCATCTGCGTCTCAAAATAGAAGGAAACCAAACCATCGACGTTCGATGGCAATAATCCTAAGGAGCTCCAAGAGAAAATCTTGGGGGTATTTATGGATCTGGGTCACAAAACGATTGTCCAGTAGTGGAGAGAGCTTTACAGGTAGTCCTCGAGTTACAACCACAATTGAGTCCAAAATTTCTGTTGTTCAGCTGTTGTGACCCAGGCCCAAGTAGATAGTAATAAATTTAGTCCGTGGAAAAACAAATTTTATTCAAACAGCTGGGAATTACTTCATTCCCAGCGTCGTTCAACTCAAAGTAAAACAAATGGCCCCCAACACAAATTCCTCAGTTATCTCAAACTCAAACCTTACAATTAGGCAAACTGCCAAAGGCCCTTTGTGGCAAATGTCCAGAAGCCACAAAAAAACAAAGACGTAGACGAAGCAGAAAGCGAAGCAGAAGACGCAGCTACAACGTTGTTTTCCGGCAAAGGCCAAATGCCGGTGCTGGTCTGCTTTAAGCCTTATGGGAGGGGCCAATCATCTCTTTGCCATACTCCTGAGTTGTCCTTTTTGCTTGAGCTGCTCTTGCCTTCTGGCAGCTCTTCTCATGTGTGCATTAGGAACAGGCTCCTCCTGTTCCTCTGCCTCATTACTGTCAGCCTCTGGAAGCTCTGGAGTCCGCACCTCACTCCCCGATGGCCCTGGCCTCACCTCAGCCTTATCACTGTCCGACTCGGTTGCCAGCACCATAGGCTGCTGACGGACCACAACATAAGCAAGACATTCATCACGATCTTCTTTGCCACAGTTGTTAAGTGAATCACTGCAGTCAATAACTTAGTAACCTGGTTGTTAAGTGAATCTGGCTTCCCCCATTGCTTGTCAAAAAGTTGCAAAAGCTGTCACGTGAACTTGGGATGCAACAACGGTCGTAAGTACAAACCAGTTGTCAAGCACCTGAAGTTTGATCGTTGGGAACACTTCAAAGATCATTACTGTGAAAAACGGTAATAAGTCACTTTTTCAGAACTCTTGCAAACTTTGGTCGCTAAATGAACTGTTGTAAGTTGAGGATGACCTGTATTTGAAGCTGAAAAATCCAGGAGTAAGATAAAGAATATTAGGCTTACTAAACACAGTGACATGGTGGCTTAGTGAGTAAGAAGCTGAGCTTGTTGATCGAAAGTTCAGCGGTTCGAATCCCTAGTGCCGTGTAACAGGGTGACCTCCCATTACTTGTCCCAGCTTCTGCCAACCTAGCAGTTCGAAAGCAGGTAAAAAATGCAAGTAGAAAAATAGGGACCACCTTTGGTGGGAAGGGAACAGCGTTCCGTGTGCCTTTGGCATTGAATCATGCCGGCCACATGACCACAGAGACTTCTTCGGACAGTGCTGGCTCATCGGCTTTGAAACAGAGATGAGCACTGCCCCCTAGAGTCAGGAATGACTAGCACGTATGTGTGAGGGGAACCTTTACCTTTACCTAAACACTTGCTGCTTTTGAAAACAAGCAAATTTCTGGAGGTCTGTTAAAATTACGTTTGCAACACTGCATAAATCACTTACAGAGTTTACTCAACTGGTTTTGATTTACTAACAAAGGCATTTCAACTGGCAATTGAATTCTTATTATTTAAAAGTTATTAATATAAGCACTTAACTGAACAGCAGGTGGCAGACATATTCTTAGCAAAAAAAATATATTTCTGAATCCTTTTCAAAAGATCTGAGAAACGCTGAATCTTGTAACCTTTGTCAAATACACACATTTTCTCTGCTGGCTTGTTTTGCATAAGAAGTCTGTTTTCTTCAACGTAAAGGTTGACAGTAAGCTAAGCAAATACTGAAATTTTACTCAATGGATATTCCCAGGGGTAGGCTGCTGGGGATCCGTAGGGGTTCGGGAGAGCCTCTAGCTAAGATTCTGTGCAGTTCGGAGAACCCCCAAATCCCACTCCTGGCTGGCCCCGCCCCCAGACCGCCCCAGGAGTCCCCATGCAGAATGGAGATTTTGCAATATCCTTCCCCCCAGGAATGGGGAAATAATGGGGATTTTGCAGTATCCTTCCCCTGGAGTGGGAAGGGAATGGGGATTTTGCAGTATCCTTCCCCTGCCATGCCCACCAAGCCACGTCCACCAAGCCACACCACGTCCACCAAGCCACGCCCACAGAACCAGTAATTTTTTTAAAAAATTGGATTTCACCACTGCTTTTTAGCAATTTTATCTTCTGGATGGTTAACTCTCCAAAGGCCGATTTGGAGATATTATCGTCTCTGTTACACAAGACAGAGCACCTCATTCTCTTCTTTTTCTTCCAGCTTACGCGCCTCCTCGTTGGTCAATAAAAACAGCACTAATGACAGTTCTGCCGTGTGCTCCAAGTGGCCTTACAAGGAAGCCACTCAATTTTTTTTCCAGCAGATATCATGTTCCGATAATTTGATCTCGACTCTCTCCTCAGCTATGCATCCGGTTATAGTTTTGCAGAGAAAATAACATTCGGTGCTGCCCTCCACCCACCTTGTAGACTTAGTTCACTCTCTTTTCCTGCAAGAGTATAAATAAGCCATGAATGATACGGTAAGTCACGTGGACACAACTGTAACCATGCAAAGTACAGGTGAGATGTTTGATTTTCAGAATAACAGAGTTGGAAGGGAGTCTGGAGATCTACTAATCCAGCCCCCTGCTCAAATAGGAGACCGATGCCATTTCTGACTGTTGGAAGAAATCTCCATCTGGGTTCAGTTCCAAGTTGGGAGAAAAAGACACTGGAAACATGGTGGCTGTTTGGAAAGATGGTTTTTAATGGTGGAGAGGATCACACGCTTTGAAGACCTTGGGTGAAGAGGGAAAAAAGGGAAGAGATGCTGAGAGTGCCTGGGTTTAATGCCCTCTCTGGGCTTTTGAAATTGAGCTTGTATTCTGATTGGTTGTCAGACTCCCATGAGGCCATGCAGGGGTAACTTTGTAGGTTGTCTTTTGAGTCCCAAGCTTGGTTGAATCTTGCTGGGTGATGTAACCTCCCCAGGTGCCATGGGGTGAGTTCTGTTGCTAGATGGGTAGAGGCCTGATCCTACCTTTGTTGGATCTTGGGTGAGGGCATTTGCTTATGAATAGACTTAGCTATCTCTTTATCTCTTGTGGACACCTGCTGTGGGCTATTGAGGAGGGTGTGGGCTACCCTCAAAACGACGCTATAGAGCACTGCACACCAGAACAACTAGACACAAGAACAGTTTTTCCCCGAAGGCCATCACTCTGCTAAACAAATAATTCCCTCAACACTGTCAAACTATTTACTAAATCTGCACTACTATTAATCTTCTCATAGTTCCCATCACCAACCTCTTTCCACTTACGACTGTATGACTGTAACTTTGTTGCTGGCAGTCCTTATGATTTATATTGATTTATTGACCATCATTTGTGTTGTAAATGTTGTACCCTGATGAACGTATCTTTTCTTTTATGTACAGTGAGAGCATATGCACCAAGACAAATTCCTTGTGTGTCCAATCACACTTGGCCAATAAAAATTCTATTCTATTCTATTCTATTCTATTCTATTCTATTCTATTCTATTCTATTCTATTCTATTAAGAGTGAGTCTGTTTCCTGCCTTAAAAAACCCATGTTTCTCCATTTCTCATCCAGGGAAATATAATATTCTGGCTTTTTAATATTTCTTAGAATATTTCATTTTTCCTAGGAGAGGTGGGTGGGTGCTAACTTCCTACACGACAAATGCTTCTGCTGAGAGGTGCTTGAACTTTGCGGATTCTCTCTAGTCATTTGGAAAGACCAAAATGCTAAAAGGTGAAATTTCTTTGGGTAAGGTGAAATTTAGGGTTAGGGTTAACCCTAGATGGAATGGATGGATGGATGGGGAAGGGACGGGAGGGGAAGGGAGGGGGGAAGGAAGGAAGGAAAACAGCAATACCCCTTAGACTTGTATACCACCTCACAGTGCTTTACAACCCTCTCTAAGCGGTTTACAGAGTTACCCCTCTTGCCCCCATCAGTTTGGGTCCTCATTTTACCCACCTCGGAAGGATGGATGGCTGAGTCAACCTGGAGCCTGGTGAGATTCGGTCTGCCAAATTGCAGGCAGCTGGCAGGCAGCAGTAGTAGCCTGTAGTACTGTGTTCAAATCACTGTGCCACCACAGCTCAAAATTTATGAACTGATGTGGGAAATGGATAATGATTATGGTAGTGGCATTGTCGTGACCCAGGCCCAAGTAGGTAGTAATAAACTTAGTCCGTGGAAAAACAAACTTTATTCAAACAGCTGGGAATTAGTTCATTCTTCAACTAAATTAAAGCAAATTCCTCCCAACACAAATTCCTCAGTCCTATCACAAACCTTGGTCCAATTACAAAAACTGCCAAAGGCCTTTCTTGGCAAACGTTCAGAAGTCACAAAAATAAACGCAAGACGTAGACGAAGCAGAAGACAAAGCTATCAACGTTGTCTTCCGGCAAAGAGCCCAAATGCCGTTGTTGGTCATTTAAGCAGTATGGGAGGGGGCCAATCATCTCTTGGCCCTACTCCCGAGTTGTCCTTTCTGCTTGAGCTGCTCTTGCCTTCTGGCAGCTCTTCTCATGCGTGCATTAGGAACAGGCTCCTCCTGGCTCTGGAGTCCTCACCTCACTTCCCGATGGCCCTGGCTTCATCTCAGCCTCATCGCTGTGGGACTCCGTTGCCAACTCTATAGGCTGCTGACAGACCACAACAGGCATGGTGGCACAGTGGCTAGAATCAGGGGTGAAATTCACTTACCTTCCTGTTGTGTCTCGTCCAATCTCACCTCAGCCGGGGCCTTCTTATCTGCTTCCGAACACGGAGGAATGTTCTAGTATGCCTCCCGGCCCCTGCCCTGGCTCCATGCCCAGACAGGCTGAAGAGGAAGAAATACCTCCAGCCCCCAGCTCTGGCTCCATGCCCAGGCAAACGGAGCAACTAGACCCCTCCCCCTCCTCCACAGCATGTGAGCCTGAGGGAGGTCTATTACCAACAGCTGCCGACTGGAGTGACCCTCGCGTCAGAAGACTTGATAGGCGGAGGCAACAGAAGGAAGGGAGGGGCAGGCCTGGATAAGTGTTGAGTCATAGAGCCACACCCCATGGCCTATATAAAGGATCTGCTTTCTGGCATTCTCTGAGTCAGGCAAAGTCTAAACATATCTTGCTGAAGTCACTTTCTGGTCTCCTGCCTGCCCTGAGGACTTTGCTAGGACTTTGGCAGAGCTGCAGAGGTACGCCTGATTCGGATTTCCCTGACCCGGCCGTCAGCGGAGGAGTGGGACACGACACTTCCCTACTTGTTCGCAAATGTGCACACACTGCATGTGCAGAGGATGAAAATTGTCACAAAAAAGGGACGTCTTGACGTCTGCGTGGGTCGGCAGGGCTTCGTGCAGTCGGGCTTACTGTATTGCACGATTCAGTAGGAACTGGCTGAGTTTCACCCCTGGCTAGAATGCCGTATTGCAGGACAATTCTGCCAACTGCCGGCAGTTCGATCCTGACCGGATCAACCAGGTTGACTCAGCCTTCCGTCCTTCCGAGGTTGGTAAAATGAGGACCCAGATTGTTAGACGCAATAGGCTGACTCTTGTCAACCGCTTAGGGAGGGCTGTAAAGCACGGTGAAGCAGTATATAAGTCTCAGTGCTATCGCTACGGGAAATGAATTTGCAGAAAGAAATCCTTTTTTTTTTTAACCATCCAATCAATAGAATGCTAGGGGCTGTTCCCAGGCACGGATGAGAAATTAAATTATTTGTCACGGATTCTAAAGATGACATGCTAGCAAAAATCCAAAACAAGTGTCGCTTCCTTTACAGAAAGCTGCAGTGGGAACGCAATTAGGATGGGGGGGGAATGAATGAGATAGCGGCTTCCGCCTCTCCTGCCTGTAATTTTCTTCCCAAAATAGCTCCCCTTTTTGTTTTTAGCCCTCTTGACTTTACAGTCAACAGAGTTTGTATTCTGCTGTGCTCGGAAGGAGTTCAGGAAGGAGTGCTGCGAATAATACCACTGAGATGTCTTTGCTGCAGTTATCCCTTCCCTATAAATCTAATTAACCTGTGCACCTGTAAATCAAAATAAACATTTTTACGGCCTCCTTACCATGGTCTCAGAGCTACTCTGACGTGAAGAAGGCTGAACCCTGCCGCTTTTTAAAAACTGCAGATTAGAAGAAAATTAGGAGAAGGATGTCAGGAATCTCTGCTGCTTCTAGAAGCTTTCCCTCCTCGGTTTAGCTACTCTGGATGCACGGAACTGCTTCTCTCGTCATCTCTTACCAAAGGAGCCATCCCATGCTGATAGAGGATGATGGGGTTTGTACAGGGGTGAAATCAGTGGTGGGATTCAAGCAATTTAACAACCGGTTCTCTGCCCTAATGATTTCTTCCAACAACCAGTTTGCCAAACTGTTCAGAAAGTTAACAACCGGTTCTCCCGAAGTGGTGCGAACTGGCTGAATCCCATCACTGGGTGAAATTAATACAATTGGACATTAATGCAATTGAGTGTGTCCAGAAATATTTTATAAGAAGAGTTCTACACTCCTCTGATTACAACAAAATACCCTATGCCACCAGACTTGAAATCCTGGGTTTAGAAAATTTAGAACTCCGCCGCCTTCGACATGACCTGAGTTTAACTCATACAATCTTCTGTTACAACATCCTTCCTGTCAGTGACTACTTCAGCTTCAATTACAACAATACACGAGCACACAATAGATTTAAGCTTAATGTGAACCGCTCCAATCTTGATTGCAGAAAATATGACTTCAGTAACAGAGTTGTTAATGCCTGGAATGCACTATGAGACTCTGTGGTCTCTTCCCAAAATCCCCAAAGCTTCAACCAAAAACTGTCTACTATTGACCTCACCCCATTCCTAAGAGGTCTGTAAGGGGCGTGCATAAGAGCACCAGCGTGCCTACCGTTCCTGTCCCAATGTCCCCTTTGATTGTATCCAATTCGTATATTTTATACTTATATATATGCTTAGATATCGTATAGTTATTTCATGCTTATGCTTATATATACTGTTGTGACAAATAAATAAAATAAAATAAAATTTAAAAAATGTAAAATTTGTTACTACCGGTTTTGTGGGCGTGGTTTGGTGGTGGGGGTAATGCGACTGCGTGGGTGTGGCCAACTTTTTTTTTTTTTTACTTTTAAAAGCATTTTTTTCTACAACCTCTTCGGCCGAAGAGGTTGTAAAAAAATCCTTTTAAAAGCCTGTGATGATCAGGCAACTCAGCTGGGATCGCCAGAGGTAAAAAAGCTTTTAAAGGATTCTGACGATCCCAGCTGAGTTGCCTGATCGCCAGTACCTTTTAAAAGCTTTTTTTTTACAACCTCTTTGGACAAACGGTTGCAGGAACTGGGCATGGCTAGTCTAAATAAAGAGAAGGACCAGGGAAGACGTGATAGCAGTCTTCCAATATTTGAGGCGCTGCCACCGGGCTACTTACGGGACCATCTACTGGCGGCCTCTATCTCCCAGCGTCCGGTGCGTTCCCACAGAGAGGGACTCCTCAGGGTGCCGTCAGCCAAACAGTGTCGACTGGCAGCCCCCAGGGGGAGGGCCTTCTCTGTGGGGGCTCCGACCCTGTGGAACGAACTTCCCCTCGGGCTTCGACAACTACCTGACCTTAGGACCTTTTGCTGCGAACTTAAAACCTATTTATTTCGTATGGCTGGACTGGCCTGATTTTAAATTTTAAATTTTAATTGAATTTTGATGGGTTTTAAATTTCTGTAATTTTATGGGGTGTAATGTTATTTTAAATTTTCTGGCAAATTTGAATCAGTTTTTTAAGGGTTGTTTTAATTATGGTGTATGTTTCTGTTTGTATTTTATTTGCCTGTTCACCACCCTGAGTCCTTCGGGTATACAAATTAAAACATTATTATTTATTATTATTATTATTATTAAGCTATTTTCTGAAGCACCTGAAGGCCAGACAAGGAATAATGGATGGACACTGAATAAGGAGAGATTCAACCTGGAAATAAGGAGAAATTTCCGGACAATTAGAACTAATAATAATAATAATAATAATAATAATAATAATAATAATAATAATAATAATAATAATAATAATAATATTTATTGTAGGTGTTCCAACAATAGAGGTTCTTCAGAACAGACTGGACAAACATTTGTCTGAAATGGTGTAGGGTTTTCTGCTTGAGCAAAGGGTTGGATTAGAAGGCCTTTGACTATTTTCCAAAGCACCCGTAGACCAGGAAAGGAATAATGGATGGAAACTGATCAAGGAGAGATTCAGCCTGGAAATAAGGAGAAATTTTCTGACAGTGAGAGCAATCAACCAATGGAACAAAAATTGCCTTCAGAAGTTGTGGGAGCTCCATCACTTGAAGCTTTCAAGAAGAGACTGGACTGCCATTTATCAGAAATGGTGTAGGATCTCCTGCTTCAGCAGGGGGTTGGACTAGATGACCTACAAGGTCCTTTCCAACTCCAAATCTGAATCTATCTAAGATGATCAAAGGCCTGGAGCCTAAAACATGTGAAGAACAGTTGCAGGAACTGGGCATGGCTAGTTTAGTGAAGAGAAGGACCAGGGGAGACATGATAGCAGTCTTCCAGTGTTTGAGGGGCTGCCACAGAGAGGAAGGGGGTCAATCTATTTTCCAAGGCACCTGAAGGCCAGACAAGGAATAATGGATGGAAACTGAACAAGGAGAGATTCCACGTGGAAATAAGGAGAAGTTTCCTGACAGTGAGAACCATCAACCGATGGAACAGAAGTTGCCTTTGGAAGTTGTGGGAGCTTCATCCCTGGAAGCTTTCAAGAAGAGACTGGAGTGCCGTTTATCAGCAATGGTGAAGGACCTCCTGCTTGAGCAGGGAGGGTTGGACTAGATGACCTACAAGGTCCCTTCCAACTCTTGTTAATCTGTTAAAAATCCGTTAATGGCTGGAAAGCCTTTGTGCTTATTATAGCAAGCTGACAGTTGAAGTTGACCCCCCCCCGGGTCTTTCTGTGTTACACGCCACACACATCTTCATTCTAGCGGAAAGCAATGTGTGACAGGCCCATTTTCACATTAAAGATGGCCCCGAGTGGGATTTGGGGTTTCTATAGTGATTCTTCTGGGATTCAGACCTGGCTGAGAGCTCACTTGACTTGAAAAAGAGGACGGGTGAGGATGGCAGAGGAACAGATTGCTCCGTAAACAGCCAAGGTTTCGTTTTGATCGTCTTGGCAACCGTTCTTCCGTCCGTGCAGATAAGCTAGAATGCCACGATCAGATCAGGATGGGGAAGATATACGGAGACCTTCTCAAAATTAAGAACGTTCCAATAAGCAAGATTGATTGAAATAATAGCAATCATTTTAAAGCTTTTTTTTTTTTTTTAAATCAAACATAGCCTAACTTTTTGGCTGAAAATATCATAATTCTCCTTCATCCAATCACAGAGCGTATATAACTTTTCCTTAGGATTTTGCCTGCTCTTTAGCCAAACCAACCTATTTTCCTAAACCTTTGAGACAGTGGTGGTCTTCAGCCGGTTCGATCCGGTTCGGAATAACTGGTAGCGGAGGCTGCGGGAGGCTCCGCCCACTCGCCCGGACATCATCCCATCCCATTTATCAACATTATTGACCCTCTGCACACACACAGAAGGCCCTGTGCGTATGCTCACATTTGTTGTGACCCAGGCCCAAGTAGGTAGTAGGAAACTCAGTCAGTGTAAAAACAAACAAACTTAATTCTAACATAGTTCAAATTAAATTAAAGCAAATTCCTCCCAACACAGTTCCTCGGTCCTATCACCAACCTTGGTCCAATTAGGCAAACTGCCAAAGGCCTTTCTTGGCAAAAGTTCAGAAGACACCAATACAAAACAAATGCAACAAGACAAAGCTATCAATGTTGTTTTCCGGCAAAGAGCCCAAATGCCGTTGCTGGTCTTTTAAGCCTTATGGGAGGGGCCGATCATCTCTTGGCCCTACTCCCCAGTCATCCTCTTTGCTTGAGCTCCTCTTGCCTTCTGGCAGCTCTTCTCATGCGTGCATTCGGAACAGGCTCCTCCTGTTCTCTGCCTCACTACTGTCAGCCTCTGGAGGCTCTGGAGTCTGCATCTCACTCCCCGATGGCCCTGGCCCCACCTCATCCTCCGACGCAGAGTCCTCATCTGGGCCTTCCCCAGCCTTCAGGACTGGCCCCTGTTTTCCCTCAGCCTCATTGCTGTCTGACTCCATTGCCAGCTCCACAGGCTGCTGGCGGACCACGACAACATTTGCAAACCAGTAGCGAAGGTAAGTGAATACTACCCCTGATTTGAGAGCTGTGCGTTTACAGCTGTGCATGACATTTTTTTTTATCCCACTCCAATCATGGTTTTCTGCGCCACACGCAATCGGAATTGCAGTTAGTTAAGACGTATTACAACCAGTTTAAACCATGTGAAAACAGAACACATATAAAAATAACATAACAACCGACAGGGAGAAAACCACACAACAGATGGGATATACATTTAGAGTGACAATTGTAAGGGGAAAGTGTAACACCTCAAAAATGGAACAATCGATATCCAGCAACCTATAATGATGGAAACATGGGGAAAAATATGCAGAATATCTTGAAAAAGAAGATAAAGTTTACACCACAGTTATTTTTATTGGGTATAATTACAGATTGTACAGTAATAGAGACTAAACTGATTTTAAATTTAATATCAGCAGCGAGACTATTGATTGCGCAATATTGGAAGAAAGAAGACTTGCCTACAATTGAAGAAAGGACACTTAAAGTATCGAACTTAGCAGAAATGGCAAAAATTTCAGCGTATTTGAAAGACTATTCACAAGAAAGATATATATTGGAATGGAGAAGGTGGATTGATTATATTCAAAACAAATATCAGATTAAAAAGTATCAAATAGCTTATGAGTGATTGTAGGAATAGCATTGTATTAGTGTATTTGTTTAAATGGGAAAGGGGACTTAAGGGTGCAAAGGGGAGAGGAGAAGTGATGGGTGATGGTTTATTATTGTATTTTAGTTTACTTTAGTTTAGGGGTTGCCACAAAGAAGAGGGAGTCGGGCTGTTCTCCAAAGCACCTGAGGGTAGAACAAGAAGCAATGGGTGGAAACTGATCAAAGAAAGAAGCAACTTAGAACTAAGGAGAAATTTCCTGACAGTTAGAACAATTAATAAGTGGAACAACTTGCCTGCAGAAGTTTTGAATGCTCCAACACTGGAAATTTTTAAGAAAATGTTGGATAACCATCTGACTGAGATGGTGTAGGGTTTCCTGCCTGGGCAGGGGGTTGGACTAGAAGGCCTCCAAGGTCCCTTCCAACTCTGTTGTTATATATTATATATTATATATTGTTAGATATAATATCCTGTATTTTGCTCTGGGAAGTCTCGGGCGTGGGGGGGGGAAGGGTGGAGGGGAGAGGGTGGAGGGTGGAGGGAGGTGAGAGGAATAATGGTTGAAAAATCTTTTTTTTTTTGTGATCACAGTTATTTTCATTCGTAGGTTTAAAAAGATGGGGAAGAGGATTCCTTTCTCAAGAATAAAGAGTAAAATAAGTAAGGAGTAAAGAGTAAAAAAGGAAGTTTTCAAAATGAGATGATTTCTTATAGACTAGAGCAGTGGTAAAATCCAATTTTTTTTACCAGTTCTGTGGGCGTGGCTTGGTGGGCGTGGCAGGAGAAGGATACTGCAAAATCTCCATTCCCTCCCCACTCCTGGGGAAAGGATATTGCAAAATCTCCATTCCCACCCCATTCTGGGGCCAGCCAGAGGTGGTATTTGCTGGTTCTCTGAGCTACTCAAAATTTCCGCTACTGGTTCTCCAGAACCTGCTGGATTTCACCCCTGGACTAAAGCCGTGATGGCGAACTTACGGCACGCATGCCAGAGATGGCGCGCAGAGCCCTCTCTTTGGGCACCCTCGCCATCGCCAGCTGCTCTTCTGGTTTCAAGTGTGCACATGTGTGCCAGCCAGCTGGTCTTCACGGTCGTCGGATTTCTGGAAAACAGCCTGAGAATGGCCCGAAAAATGGCTCCGAAAACAGCCCCCAAAAAAGCCCCCCCCCAAAAGCCACGTGTGTGCTGGCCAGTTGGTCTTCGGTTTGCGGCATCCAGCGCACGCACATGCACATAGACTTTGGGCCCTTGGTGCCGAAAAGTTTTGCCATCACTGGACTAGAGTCTCCAAATGACATTATGTATTGTTAATAGTATATTGTGATGCACTATATGCATAGTTTCTATCTCGTAGAGCTTCTACCGCAACTTAAAATTTGAGGAAATAATAGAACGAGGAAGGAAGAGCAAAGTTAAACAGTGTTTGAATATAGTTTACCAAAACTTACTTAGGTTAATTTATTTCAAACGCACTGTAAAAACACCAGTTTCTGATGTTTATTTTTTATCTTCCTATCCCTGAAGGAACACAGACAGTTTCTATTTAAATAAATCTTGCAAAACAAGGTTAATCTTTACTATCTTTACCTAGTGCTGCCGTGTAATGGGGTGAGCTCCCGTTATTGTCCCAGCTTCTGCCAACCTAGCAGTTTTGAAAGCACCTAAAAATGCAAGTAGAAAAAATAGGGACCACCTTTGGTGGGAAGGTAACAGCGTTCCGTGCGCCTTTGGCGTTGAGTCATGCCGGCCACATGACCACGGAGACGTCTTCGGACAGCGCTGGCTCTTCGGCTTTGAAACGGAGATGAGCACCGCCCCCTAGAGTCAGGAACGACTAGCACGTATGTGCGAGGGGAACTTTTACCTTTACCTTTAAAGCAAAATAATAAAATAAAAAATAAAAATAAATAAAATAAAAATATAAAATAAATAAAAATATAAAATAAATAAAAATTAAAAATAAAATAAAATAATAAAATAAAACAAAATTTAAATCAAATCAAATCAAAATATCAGAAACTGGCTTAAGTCCGGCTAAGGCTTTAGCCCAGAATAAGAGCAGCTTCAAGCACAGTGCAGATATTTATTTTTTTATTTATTTTATTTTGTCACAACAATATATGTAGGTATCATACAAAAAGATTATATAGTAAATAAACACATATATGGGTAAATATAAGGAGGTATAAGCATATATATAGGAAGAAGAAAAGAAAAACAATAGGACAGGAACGGTAGGCACGTTTGTGCTCTTATGCACGCCCCTTATGGTCCTCTTAGGAATGGGGTGAGGTCAATAGTAGAAAGATTTTGGATAAAACTTTTAGGATTATGGGAAGAAACCACAGAGTCAGGTAAAGTATTCCAAGCACTGATGATTCTGTTACAGAAGTCATATTTTCTGCAATCTAGATTAAAGCGGCTGACATATGTCCTGAGATAGAAAGCATGTTCTCTGTTTCACTTGATGTCTACATTTTTGGTTTTCCTTTCTGGTATTCTCCAAATGAGCTTTACGTTGGTGGCCAAAACATTCCAGGTGACTTTACTCAGCAGCTTTAGAAGACAATATATTGAGAAAGGCTCTGCAAGGTAATATTCCGAGGCTGGGTTAGAGCCAGAATTTGTTGTCTACCCTAATACCTGAATGTCAATATCTCCTCTGAGTTAAAAGGGGGAATAGAAAAATAAATACAGTATTCTCCACAGCTTCTTGCTTCCAAATTCTCAGTCCTGCTGGTTAATTTGCTTCAATCCTCCTCATTCTAATCTGGATCAAATTCCTGCCTCCGTTTCCTTAAACTTGCAGTAAATTCAAGCGTGTAAATTTGTCATTTTGAAAAAATTGTCGAGAGAGAGAGAGAGAGAGAGAGAGAGAGAGAGAGAGAGAGAGAGAGAGAGAGAGAGCTACCTATGGAGAGAGGGAAAGAAAGAGGGAGAGAGGGAGAGGGAGGGAGAGACACACAGAGAGAGAAACAGAGGGAGGGAGACGGGGAAGAGGAAGAGGGAGAGAGAGAGAGGGAGAGGGAGAGAGGGTGGGAAAGAGAGGGGAAGACAGAGAGAGAGGGGGGAGAGGGAGGGAGGGAGAGAGGGAGGGAGGGAAAGAGAGAGAGAGAGAGAGAGAGAGAGTGATGTCTCATTTCCTAACAGATTGTAGTTGGGGTTCTGGAGGAAGCAGCAATCAGATCCGTCGTAGGTTTTAAATGGGTTGAGGAAACAATATCGGTTGATTGGTAGGACAAGCACATATTACCGAATAAATCATTTTGTTCACGGGTCAGATTTATCCTGAGAGAAGACGGTTGGCAGAAAAGCATGCTCATCCCCTAAGTATTCTGAAATAACTACGTGTCTAGGGGAAAGAGTTTGAAATTCAGGCTTGGCTTCCATTCCTATTCAAAGTCTGAAGTGCAACGAATTTTGTGGCCCATCGGCTGCCAGCAGAGCTAGTAGCAGAGTCAGACAAGGAGGACCGGTGGGCAGGTTTTGGAGCCTTTGGAAGGCTCTGATGAGGAAGCAGAATCAGATGCAGAGACGGAGCTGGGGCCTTCTTTCTGCCCTCAGGTGAAGAGCAATGATGGGATTCAGCTGGTTCTATCCGGATTGTGCGAACCGGTAAGCGGTGACTGTGGGAGGCTCCGTCCACCCTCCTGGACGTAACGCACGACTACTGCGCATGGTCAGAGGTAGTGCGCTCACATTTGCGAACCGGTAGGGAAGGTATTATCAGGGACATGGTGGCTCAGTGGCTAATACACTGAGCTTGTCGATCGAAAAGTTGGCAGTTCAGTGGTTCGAATCCCGAGTGCTGCGTAATGGGGTGAGCTCCCGTTACTTGTCCCAGCTTCTGCCAACCTAGCAGTTCGAAAGCACGTAAAAATGCAAGTAGAAAAATAGGGACCACTTTTGGTGGTAAGATAACAGTGTTCCGTGCGCATTTGGAGTTTAGTCATGCCCACCACATGACCATGGAGACGTCTTTGGACAGCGCTGGCTCTTTGGCTTTGAAACGGAGATGAGCACCGCCCCCTAGAGTCAGGAATGACTAGCACATATGTGCGAGGGGAACCTTTACCTTTCAGGGAAGGTAAGTGAATCCCACCTCTGGTGGAGAAACAGCTATCTTGGGGAGCCTGAGCTGAGTGAGGGAGAGAAACAGATGGGGCCTACCCCAGATGTGCGTATGTGTAGAGAGGAGAGGAGAGCAAAGGAAAGCAATAAGCCAGCTCTCAGGGAAAAGCAGATATAGACGCTAGCCAGCCCCTCCCTTGCTGGGAAATAAATAGCAGGGGTTTGGGAGTGGCCAGTTGTCACAGACAACTGTTTGTTTTCCAGTGTACATCACTCCTGTCAGATTCCCAGGCCAGAACCAGGTTTGTCAGGATTAATTGGTTTGTATTTGAGGTGCCAACGGAATCTCCCCGCTGGGAAATAATAGGGAGTGAATTTGCCTCAGCCGGTGTGAAGAAGAAATGTTTCCGCATGGCTTAATCATTGAAAGGACTTTTTTATCTTGCGTTCTCATGTGAACAGAGATTGCTCTTTGCCCTGCTTTAGAAGGGGACAAGTTTTCCATTTGCAACTACTTACTTTTGGTTTCGTTTATCCAATGTGAATAAAGACTGTTCGTGCCCTGACTTAAAAATAAAAAGGGGTTTGTTTTACTCGTGAGCAAGCAGTTTCTCACGGCTTGCAAAGGCTGGGTCAGAACAACGAATCCTTGCCTTGTCTTTCTAAAAAGATAAATATCCTAACCTTCTGATGACTGGAATAAAAAGGACAGAAATTATCTGAATTCAAAATAACCAGTGGAAGAACTAGATTAATTCATAATAAACCCCATCTCGTAGGAATTTCCTGTTAGAATATCCCTTGGATGGAATGGAAACATCCTTTGTTTTATACAACATATGCATTATGCCCAGGGGTGAAATCCAGCAGGTTCTGACAGGTTCTGGAGAACCGGTAGTGGAAATTTTGAGCAGTTCAGAGAATTGGTAGTGGAAATTTTGAGCAGTTCGGAGAACTGGCAAATGCCACCTCTGGCTGGTCCCAGAGTGGGGAGGGAATGGAGATTTTGCAGTATCCTTCCCCTGCCATGCCTACCAAGCCACACTACACCCACCAAGCCACGCCCACAGAACCAGTAGTAAAAAAATTTGGATTTCACCACTGATTATGCCTGTGTGAATTTCTTGCTTACACATCCCCCCACACCCAGTTACAAAACCCTATACGGGCAGTCCTTAATTTACAACCCCAATGGAGTCTAGGACTACAGTCATAAGTTGTTACCATCATAAGTCGAAGTAGCATGTGGCTGGACATAAGTTTGCGGCATTTCTTGTGGAGGTTGTGAAGTGTTCTTGTGATCCGAACAAGAACGCCTGATTAGGAAAAGTGCCTGCACGGAAGCGACTTCTCTTGCTTTAAGGTGAAGTTGGGGGAACAGGAGGAGTTGCAAACGTTTGTTATGACAAACGACAAAGATGCTATAAAAACAAAAAATATGGGAAAAGGATTTCTGCCTAAGAGAAGAGAAGACATTATCCGTGCTTCCAAGCCCACCCTAGACTTTGATTAGGTTATCTGTCCACAGTGTTCCAATATTTGAGGGGCTGCCACAGAGAGGAGCGGGTCAAGCTATTTTCCAAAGCACCCGAAGGCCAGACAAGGAATAATGGATGGAAACTGAACAAGGAGAGATTCAACTTGGAAATAAGGAGAAATTTTCTGACAGTGAGAACAATCAACCCGTGGAACAGAAGTTGCCTTCGGAAGTTGTGGGAGCTTCATTCCTGGAAGCTTTCAAGAAGAGATTGGATTGCCATCTGTCCGAAATGCTGGAGGGTCTCCTGCTTGAGCAGGGAGGGTTGGACTAGATGACCTACAAGGTCCCTTCCAACTCTGTTAGTCGAAATCGATATTAAGTCAAAAAATCCAGGTGGAAATAAATTAAACGGAGTTCTAGTCAGGGTTGGCTCAAGGCATCTTGGCAGCTCCATGAATTCTATTTCAGAATTATTCAAAGAAAATAAAAAATATCGGGGAAACCACCAGCATTTTGTTCAGAAACATAAAAAAACCAAGCTGGAATCTGATTTATCTTGTTTCTTTTAAAATAAGGGGACCAACTTTTTTACAATGAGAAGGAGGACACAAAATAAATTGAAGGAAAAAAATGTCGTAAAGAAAAGAAACATTTTATTCATTGCAACAATAATACAGAATACACTATAAAATGATAAACGCATAATAAAAAACATTTGTAACAGTAACATTTTATATTGTAATTATGCTGACATGCCTATTAATTATTATTTAAATTACTTTTCCATTGAATAAATAAATTTGTAAATAAAATTATACATATTTGTAAATTATTAAAGATAATGAATTAATAAAACGTGAATTATTGTGCTCACCTGTGTATGATTGAATATTCACTGAGAAAGAAGTGAGACTAATGCGTGGGTGTGTAAGAAGTAAACAAAGCCACTTGCGCACAGCACACTCTCTCAACATGATTCTCCTGTGCGGAGCGCATGCATCTCATAATCGCGTCTCGCCGCACTATACCGAGCCTTGACGAATCGTCATGTCAAATACAAATATGTCCCATCACACGCAACGGATCGGATCGGCATCGATCGAATATGGAGATTTACAGATTAGTCTTCAAATATCGAAAAGGAGGACATGTAGGAGGGCACTTTTCAAGAGAGGACAGAACTTACAAACGAAGGACTGTCCTCCCTAAAGGAGGACGATTGGTCACCTTATTTAAAAGTTTAACAGCTTAAGGAATGACAGGCAAGGGGCTGCCTTTAATTCCCAAACCAGAGAGCTATGAGCCACTGGTGAAAGGAATGTGAGAATTGCAAAGGATCTTGTTTTCATGCCACAGACCGAGCTGCCTTTCCTTCCATCAGGCATCAAAGCCCTACATGGACTTTATTCCACTTGGCTGAGCTCAAGTCTGTCCATAAATTTCAGATGCTCTTAAGATGATTAGGAAAACCCGGGGCCTCTTCCTGCTTGCAACCCTTATTTAAGCCTACAGGCTGGGTTTGCATCAGGCTCAGCAGCTGACTTTCTTCCAGAGGAACGTGCTAGGATGTTAGCACAGTTCGGCTTTCCAAAAGTATCTGGTTGTAATCCCCTCCAAGAAAATATTGATTGGCTTCCTTGTAAGGCCACTTGGAGCACACGACAGAACTGTCATTAGTGCTGTTTTTATTGACAAATGAGGAGGCTCGTAAGCCGGAAGAAAAAGAAGAGAATGAGGTGCTCTGTCTTTTGTAATAGAGATGATAATATCTCCAAATCGGCCTTTGGAGAGCCACCAGCCAGAAGATAAAATTGCTAAAAAGCAGTGGTGAAATCCGATTTTTTTTACTACTGGTTCTGTGGGCGTGGCTTGGTGAGCGTGGCAGTGGAAGGATACTGCAAAATCTCCATTCCCTCCCCACTCCTGGAGGTTACTGCAAAATTCCCATTTCCTCCCGATCAGCTGGAGCTTGGTGGGCATGGCTTGGTGGGCGTGACAGGGGAAGGATACTGCGAAATCCCCATTCCCACCCCACTCTGGGGCCAGCCAGAGGTGGTATTTACCAGTTCTCCAAAGTACTCAAAATTTCCGCTACTGGTTCTCCAGAACCTGTCAGAACCTGCTGGATTTCACCCCTGCTCCAGGAGCAATAACCTTTGGGGAAAATCCCACAAATGCCGGCACTCTCGTTTCCAATTTAAAATGCAAGCCGAATCCAGCAACTTTAGACCCAAATCCCCAGTTGTAAAATTCAATCCAGTTCTCTGTATAGCTGGGCTATAGCCATCTAGTGGACATCTGGATTTTTGTAAGCCAAGCTGATGGCTCCACTGACAGGTTCTGTTGTTTTGTTTATTTATTTATTTATTTTTTGACATTTTTGAACTGGTGACTCTGGCTGGTGTACCATACAATGTTAAAATAGGAAAACAGTATATAAAATTTTTAAAAATTAGAAGGATGCAAGTGGTAATGCAGCCTCCTCTCACTCCTCCCTCTTAATAGCTTACAATGATTCAACTCCAATCAAATCCTGATTAAGAATCTCTCTCCCCCTCCCTCCCTCTCTCCCTCCCTCCCTCCCCCTCTCTCTCTCCTTTAATATAGAAAGGGCTATATTATAGAGGGAGAGGGAGATTCTTAATCAGGATTTTTTTTTTTAAAAAAAAAGTTTCATACTGGAATAAAATGGGATTCGCAGCTGCTGAACAAAATTAACTTGGAGATCAGTGAAGTGTTATTATCAGGGGTGGGCTTCAAAAATTTTAGCAAGGGGTTCTCCGCCCGGTTGCTGGGTGGGCGTGATCATGGTGGGCGTGGCCTAGTAGGCCTCCTGAACCATGGCAGGGGGTTGTTTTTGCCCTCCCTGGGCTCCGGAGGCCTTCCTTGAGCATCTAGGAAGGCGAAAACAGCCTCCCCAGGCTCCGGAGGCCCTCTGGAGGCGGGAAATGGGCCCGTTTCCAGCCTTTCCGAACTTCTGGTAGGCCCGTTTTTCGCCCTCCCTGAGCATCTGGGCACGCCCTGCACTTAACCTGCATCCAAAACGGGCCACGTGGGGACTCTTGGGAGGGTGGGGTGGGCGGGGCCAGCCAGGGGTGGGATTTGGGGCGTTCTCCAAACTGCACAGGATCTTAGCTAGAGGTTCTCCCAAACCCCCAGCAGCCCACACCTGGTTATTGTAATAGGCGCAACATACACAAAGAGATACCAAAAAGAATAGCAAGGCATGGACTATCTTGAGAAGGATGGTTGCTGGGCTTTGACATGGTCCTGCTAGGTCCTTTCATCACAGGCTCTCTAAAGCCTCTGGGATCCTGCGATCCATTGTCAAACGTATTTTGAATTCCTTCAGCGACAGATTCGGTTCGAGGCCTTTGGAGACTTTCTCTTCGGTCTTTTCTCCTGCTTTTTTGGCGATGCAGGACAAGTTCCGGGTTTCCATAGAAACTGTTGCCTGGAGAGACTCTTTGCAGTAGAATTTATTCCACTGCTTGACAATAGAAGCTGCCTGTTCCCAAGGCCAGATGAGAAATTCTACAGATTCTCTTTGAGAAGGAGGGGAAAAAAACACACCACACCATTTGGGGAAAGGCAGGGAGGATTCTGAAGGAATCCCTTGCAACCGGCATGCCACAATCCTTCCTCAAAACGTCAGTTTGCGGTTTTCCTCCTCACTTCCGACGGGAAAGAAGAGAAGTGGATGGTGGCAAAAGTGCCCATCACCAGCTCCTGTCTCAGATTCTCAGGAAGTTCAAAAATGAAAGAGAAGACTTCTACCAGATCACTTGAAAGGTACATCCCTTCCCAAGAATCAAAGTGTGGTGAGGGCGGGGGGAGCTGGAATTTCACAGATTTATCATAGAACTAAGAGGAAGAGCTGAGGTTAAAGTTTCCCGCTTACTTTACCGATTGGGGTGGCAATCTCTTCTTTCTTGAGTTTCTCCATAGAGGTTTCCAGGAGTTAGAATAGAATAGAATAGAATAGAATAGAATTTTATTGGCCAAGTGTGATTGGACACACAAGGAATTTGTCTTGGTGCATACGCTCTCAGTGTACATAAAAGAAAAGATACGTTCATCAAGGTTGCCATTACGGTTGCCATTACAGTTACGGTTGCCATTAGCGGGCGTGCTGCTTTCTGCCATTTTGAGGCAAGGAAACACACGAGAAGTGAAGCATATGCTCTAATCTGAATTTAACCTAGCTTTTAAAAGAAGGCCCTCAGACCTCATTCTGCCCACCGCCGGGAAAACAGGAGCAAAAGCTACTTGCTTTTTCTACGACTACTTGCATCATCATTTAGGTCCCGTAAGACAGGGGTATCCCACAGTGGTGGGTTTCAATTTTTTTTTTTTACTACGGGTTCGGTGGGTGTGGCTTGGTGGGCGTGGCATGGCTTGGTGGGCGTGGCAGGGGAAGGTTACTGCAAAATCCCCATTTCCTTCCAATCAGCTGGGACATGGGAGGCAGAGAATAGATGGGGGCGGGGCTAGTCAGAATTTTTACTACAGGTTCTCCGAACTACTCAAAATATCCGGTACCGGTTCTCCAGAACTGGTCAGAACCTGCTGAAACCCACCTCTGATCTCCCACCCCCGGTCTCCCTCTACCGGGTCGTGGCCTATTCGGAATTGGGCCACGCAAGTCCAGAGCACCCATGCGGGCACATGCACAGCTCAATTTTCACGAGTAGTGGGCTGGCGGGCACTTGCACACGTGCGTGTTGGCCCACCACTCACGCAAATGGAGCTGCACCAGCGGTTGGATTCAAATTTTTTTACTACTGGTTCTGTGGGCGTGGCTTGGTGGGTGTGGCGTGGCTTAGTGGGCGTGGTGTAGCTTAGTGGGCGTGGCTTAGTGGGCATGGCAGGGAAAGGATACTGCAAAATCCCCATTTCCTCCCGATCAGTTGGGACTTGGGAGGCAGAGAATAGATGGGGGCGGGGCCAGTCAGAGGTGGTATTTACCGGTTCTCTGAGCTACTCAAAATTTCTGCTACCGGTTCTCCAGAACTGGTCAGAACCTGCTGAATACCATCTCGGAGCTGCACGTGTGTGTGCTAGCCCACCGCTCACTTCTGCGGCCCAGTTCCCCTCTCTTGCCCCACCAGTCGGGCTGCCAAGCCACAAAGTTTGGGGACCGCTGCAAGAAGAGACCTAAATCCAGGCCCCCTTTGAAGTCTGTCGACTATTATCTGGTGCCAATTCACCTTAACTGTTAGTAGCACTAGCACTTAGACTTATATACCTCTTCACAGTGCTTTCCAGCCCTCTCTAAGCAGTTTACAGAGTCAGCCAGTCGCCCCCAACAATCTGGCTCCTCATGTTACCCACCTTGGAAGGATGGAAGGCTGAGTCAACCTTGAGCCAGTCAGGATCGAAATGCTGGCAGTGGGCAGAATTAGCCTGCAATACTGCACTCTAACCACTGGGAGAGAGGGAGGGAGGGAGGGAAGGAAGGAAGGAAGGAAGGAAGGAAGGAAGGAAGGAAGGAAGGAAGGAAGGATCAATCTTAATTTAAATAAGGATTTCAGAAGGGGAAGGGAGGAAGGAAGGAAGGAAGGAAGGAAGGAAGGAAGGAGGAAGGAAGGAAGGAAGGAAGGAAGGAAGGAAGGAAGGAAGGAAGGAAGGAAAGGCAATAGCAATGGAAATAGCCCTCTCTAAGCAGCTTACAGAATCAGCCTGCTGCCCCCAACAATCTGGCTCCTCATGTTACCCACCTTGGAAGGATGGAAGGCTGAGTCAACCTTGAGCCAGTCAGGATCGAAATGCTGGCAGTGGGCAGAATTAGCCTGCAATACTGCACTCTAACCACTGGGAGAGAGGGAGGGAGGGAGGGAGGGAGGGAAGGAAGGAAGGAAGGAAGGGAGGAAGGGAGGAAGGATCAATCTTAATTTAAATAAGGATTTCAGAAGGGGAAGGGAGGGAGGAAGGAAGGAAGGAAGGAGGGAGGGAGGGAGGGAGGGAGGGAGGGAGGGAAGGAAGGAAGGAAGGAAGGAAGGAAGGAAGGAAGGAAGGAAAGGCAATAGCAATGGAAATAGCCCTCTCTAAGCAGTTTACAGAATCAGCCTGCTGCCCCCAACAATCTGGCTCTTCATGTTACCCACCTTGGAAGGACAGAAGGCTGAATCAACCTTGAGCCAGTCAGGATCGAAATGCTGGCGGTGGGCAGAATTAGCCTGCAATACTGCACTCTAACCACTGGGAGAGAGGGAGGGAGGGAAGGAAGGAAGGAAGGAAGGAAGGAAGGAAGGATCAATCTTAATTTAAATAAGGATTTCAGAAGGGGAAGGGAGGGAGGGAGGGAGGGAGGGAGGAAGGAGGGAAGGAAGGAAGGAAGGAAGGAAGGAAGGAAGGAAGGAAGGAAGGAAGGCCTGCAGTACTGCATTCTAACCACTGCGCCATTGTGGCTCATAGTAGTTCGGATTCTTGTGCATAGTTGCATGAAATAAACCTGTAGAAATAAACCTTTGAACTCTATCCTGATTTATTGCACTTGACAGGAAATGTGCAACTTCCTGAATGTGTAGATTTATTAGAGAGCCAGTTAATGTAGTGGTTAAGGTATCTGTCTAGAAAACAGGAGACTCTGAATTCTGGTCCCACCCTAAGCACAAAGCCGGTTGGGCCAGCCCTTCCCTTTCAGCCCTAGCAAGAAAGCAGTGGCAAACCACTCCTGAAAGATTTGCCAAGAAAACTGCAGGGATTCTTCCAGGCAATTACTAGGAGTCCAAAACTGACTCAAAAGAACCTTCTAAAAATGCACATGTTAAATAGAAGGAAATATCTGCAGCGGTGGTGAAATCCTTCCGGATCTATCCGGTTCGCACGAACTGGTAAGCGCCGGCAGTGGGATGCTCCACCCACCCGATGGGACGTCATTACATCCCATTTTTGACCCTCTCTGCATGCACAGAAGGCTCTGCACATGCACAGAAGAGACACACACAGTCCTGTTCCCGAACCAATAACAGGTAAATGGATTTCACTGCTGATCTGTAGCTCAGGGTTCGACTATGAAGTCCTGGGTGTTTTCTGTGCTGGTTGTTTTCTTGCAGATATTTCATTTATCTGACATTGCATTACCTAATACTATTAATGAGCACTCAGGGTGTTACCTAGTTTGTTAATGAAACATCTGCGGGTAAACAACCAAGCTCAGAGGGCACCACATGTCAGAACTTCAAATTTAAAAAAACAAAAACTACTGAAAAACAGCAGCATAAGAAATAGATGTTCCACAGATGAAGTGTTATCTCTTTGAAAATGTTGTTGGTCTCAGCTGCCTGTCTTCCACTCTTCAAACCGCTCAGATCTGGCCGTTTAAGATAACTGTCTGCTTCAGTTGAGGAAACGAATTGCATTTAAGCTCCAAAGACACAGCAGGCAGGCAGAGTTAAAAAAAAAAAAATCTAGGAAGCATCTGGGAATATTTTTCCCCCCCCCAGAAGAATTCATGTTATTCAAGGCCTAAGCCAGCGATGGCAAACTTTTTTGACACTGAGTGCCCAAACCAGGGGTGAAATGCTACCGGATCGGGCCGGATTGCACAATCCGGTAGCGATCGTGGCTGGTAGTTTGGCGATCCAGTAGCGATGGTGGAGCAAAGCTCCGCCTACCCACCCGGGTGTCATTACTTCCTGGTTTTAACCAAGAAGTAATGTGTTTTTTACTTTCTGTGCATGCGCACGTGCACTGGAAACCCAAAGACCAGCTGACTGGCTTGCGCATGCCTGTTTTTTGGCCATTTTCAAGCTGTTTTTTGTGCTCTTTTTAGTGCCGTTTTCTGGCCGGCTTTCAGGCTGTTTTTCGGGCCATTTTCCGGTGCTCCAGCACCCGCAAAGATCAGCTGGCCAGTGCTGGAAACCAGAAGAGCAGCTGGTGACGGTGCTCGTGCCCACGGAGAGGACTTTGCGTGCCACCTCTGACACGCATGCTATAGGTTCGCCATCACGAGCCTAAGCGTTCCCATCTGCTTCATCCCGGTTAAAATCCTGCTTCCCTTTTGCATCGGGTGAGGTGAGCTGCAACTCACGATTACGCTTTTATCCAAATGCGTGCAATTGAAGAGGAATTGCTGATTTTCTTTTCCTTGCAAACCCAACAGGGAAACACTGCCTGTTGCCGAAGAAGAAGAAGAAGAAGAAGAAGAAGAAAAAGCAGTTAGTTGAAAGGAGAAATCTGCAGGCAGGATCTTCTGGTTGAGTTAATCGTTAGCTTGGCCTTTTCGATAATCCGGGATATCTTGGTTTCCGTCAGCACAGGGTGAGTGCAACTGAGGGAGAGGAGACGCAATGCCCCAGTCGCCAGATTGGCCGGGATCTGTTCTGCGAAGCTATTACAATGCTTTGAAGCCATCTTTCTCTCCTCCCAAGGAAGAGGTTTCATTTTTGACCCTCCCCCCCACCCCCCCGCCCATCCTGTCCGCCCAGTCATGGGGTAGCTATTTTGAAAACGCAGCAGCCTGGCTTCCCTGAACATTTTGATCAACAGTAACCAGCCAAATTTTCTTGGCCCGACACCCAAAAGGCCTGTTTTGCAGATCTAAAGGGGTTGCTGCTTAGAAAAAAGTTCAAAAGAGATTGTAAGGAGGGAAATGTGGAAGAGACCAAACGCAGGGAAATACGACATGTGAGCTGCATTGCAAAAGTTGGAGAGGGCACATTTCAGGTGAAGTTTAAGATCTGGGGAAGCTATTAATTGAAACGTGCCTTAGATAAATCTGCATTCCTGATACGAATTCGATGAACTCCCCCCCCCTTTAATTTACCTTTAAAATTACAAATTTTTTTTATTATTTACATTTATATCCCGCCCTTCTCCGAAGACTCAGGGCGGTTTACAGTGTATAAGGCAATAGTCTCATTCTATTTGTATATTTACAAAGTCAACTTATTGCCCCCCCAACAATCTGGGTCCTCATTTTACCTACCTTATAAAGGATGGAAGGCTGAGTCAACCTTGGGCCGGGCTTGAACCTGCAGTAATTGCAGGCTGCTGTGTTCTAATAACAGGCTTCTAACAGCCTGAGCTACCACGGGACAGAAGTCAAGGAACAGAAGTCAAGGAAACCACCCAAAGTCTCTAAAATCATTACTTCTCAACCTTCAGAACTTTAAGACAGCTGTATTTCAACATTCAGAATTCCCCAGCCAGCTATTATAGCACTCAAGGGATCAAACAACAATCAAAAGAGGTTTGAGAAAGGCAAACTTTAATTATGGTTTCCCCTCCCCTCCCTTGCTTTTGGTCTCCTTTCCATTTTTCCTCCATGATTATGATCTCTTTTGAATTGTTTTAATAAGCAGCAACTCCATTTGTCACCCAGCCAGCTTTCATGCCTAAGGTAGGACTGGAACTCATAGTCTCCTGGTGATTGGCCCAAAGTCAGCCAGGTAGCTTTCATGCCTAAGATAGGACTGGAACTCACCGTCACCTAGTGATTGTGCCAAAGTCAACCAGCCAGCTTTCATGCCTAAGGCAGGATTAGAACTCACAGTCTCCTGGTGATTGGCCCAAAACCAGCCCGGTAGTTTTCACACCTAAAGCAGGACTTGAACTCATCGTTTCCGAGTGACTGATCCAAAGTAATCCGGCCGGCTTTTAGAGCTAAGGCAGGACAAGAATTCACAGTCTCCTGGTTTCTAGCCTAATGCCTCAACCACTAAACCGAAGTGGCTCTACTTATTTATTTCTTTGCTTATTTACATAGTCCAACTGTTGCAGGCAGGCTTGAAACCGATTGCAAAACTCCCCCAGTGCTCATTGGGCTCCAGGGCACCCAGCTGTCTTTCGACTCAGTTCATGGCTATATTTGGAATGGAGAATTGGTGACGTGTCTCTCCGCATGTTTCACGGGCAACATTTTTTTCTCCCAGAGCACAGCTTTCTTCATGGTCCTAGCGAAACTCCAACCAGGCACCAAAGACGGAGTAACACCCACGTGTTATGCTCAGGGCACACCTTTCCGTGTTCAAATGTGCAATGCCCCAAATGTCCGGATGTCAATCCAGGAGGCTGGTTTGCAATGGGGAAACTTGCTAGTTGCTCAGCCTTGCTCTATACCAGGGGTGTCAAACTCGATTTCATTCAGGGTTGTGTTTGACCTCGGGGTGTGTATGTAGGTATGGGCAGGGTGGGCATGGCCAATGTGGGCGTGCCCAGCTCTATGTCACTTGTGTCGGGGTTGGGGGGACCTGTGGTGGCCAAGTACTAAGGCAGGACTTCCCTCAGACCCTCTCTCACTCTCATTATATCCTTCCTTCCTTCCTTCCTTCCTTCCTTCCTTCCTTCCTTCCTTCCTTCCTTCCTTCCTTCCTTCCTCCCTTTCCTTCCTTCCCTTTTTTTTTCTTCCCTCTTCATTCTCCTTTCTTCTTCCTTCTCCTCTTTCTTTCTTTATCCTTCCTTGCTCTCTTCCTTCCTTCCTTCCTTTCTTTCTTTCTTTCTTTCTTTCTTTCTTTCTTTCTTTCTTTCTTCTTCTTCTTCTTCTTCTCTTTCTTCTTCTTTCTTTCTTTCTTCTTCTTCTTCTTTCTTCTTCTTCCTCTTTCTTTCTTTCTTTCTTCTTCTTCTTCCTTTTTCTTTCTTTCTTTCTTTCTTTCTTTCTTTCTTTCTTCTTTCTCTTTCTTTCTTCTTCCTCTTTCTTTCTTTCTTCTTTCTCTTTCTTTCTTTCTTTCTTTCTTTCTCTTTGTCTTTCCTTTTTCCCTTCTTCCTCCTTTCCTGTCCCTTCTTGCATGCGCCAATGCAAAAGGGGAAACATTTCTCCCTTTGTTTTGCTTTTAGTTTCTTTTGCTAGCCCTCTGCCAGCAAAAACGGAGCCCGTGTGTATGTGTCCTACATGCGCACATGCGTGTGTTACGGACACACACATACACGCATGCACAAAGACACACACCTCTTGTCTGTGTCAGCATTCCGGGCTAATCTTGTTCTTCACCTGTGTTTTTCAGACAGGAGCTACCTTTGTATATTTTAAAATGATTTGTTTTTAACTATTTGTTTTTAACTATTAATCTTCTCATCGTTCCCATCACCCATCTCTTTCCATTTATGGCTAAACGACTGTAACTTTGTTGCTGGCAATCCTTATGATTTATATTGATATATTGACCATCATTTGTGTTGTAAATGTTGTACCTTGATGAAGGTATCTTTTCTTTTATGTACACTGAGAGCATCTGCACCAAGACAAATTCCTTGTGTGTCCAATCACACTTGGCCAATAAAATATTCTATTCTATTCTATTCTATTCTATTCTATTCTATTCTATTCTATTCTATTCTATTTTAACTCCTCTTCTTGGGATGGTGCAAGAAGGTGCTATAAGTCAACTAAACAGCGGGATAGTTTCTTCCCTTGTGCCTCTACTCTGCTCACAGCTGACACAATACAGTGACAAAGATTTTTGTCTAATATGTATGTATATTAACTCACAGGGTGTGGCTGCAGTGTCATTTATCCCTTTTATTATTTTTTAATTCACCCCTTTATTGGCTGTTGCTCTTGTTGTTATTATAATTTGCACAGCCAGATGTTCAGACTGGGTTTGGCATTTTTGTCTACCTATCGAGTCCTTACCAAGGATCTGGGATAGGCGTAGGAGTGTGTTTCAAAACCCGTTGCTACCACTTCACTTGTGGATGCGCGCACACTCACACACACGCGCAACTCTTCTGTACATGCGCAGAAGTGTCCGGGCGGGTGGACGGGGCGTCCCACTGCTGCCGCTGCTAGTTTGTCCAATCCGAGGCGAACCTATAGCAACCCACCACTAGATAGGCAGATGTGGATGTTTGACCGTGTTACGGATATCAGCGCAGGATGGCAGCTGTACCCAGTGAAGCCACCTTCTGCAATTGACTGATGGCAAATTTGTCAATGCTTATGGTGTTCAAGTGGTGCTCCAGTTGTTTTGGGGTTGCATCCAAAGCGCCCATTACTATTGGCACTACTTTGCCATAGTTGTTCTATTTCTATTTGTAGGCAGTGACGGGTTTCAAATTTTTTTACTACCGTTCTCTGGTTGTGGCTTGGTGGGTGTGACATGGCTGGGTGGGCGTGGGTGGGTGGGTGTGGCCGGGGAAAAGCTATTGTAAAATCTGCATTCCCACCCCACTCCAGGGGAAGGATACTGCAAAATCCCCATTTCCTCCCAATCAGCTGGGATCTGAGAGGCAGAGAATAGATGGGGGCGAGGCCAGTCAGAACTTTTACTACCGGTTCTCCGAATTACTCAAAATTTCTGCTACCAGTTCTCCAGAAGTGGTCAGAACCTGCTAAAACCCACCTGTGTTATAGGTATTTATATTCTGTTATCTAAGTGTTGTAAGTGTTGTACCTTGATGAAGGTATCTTTTCTTTTATGTACACTGAGAGCATATGCACCAAGACAAATTCCTTGTGTGTCCAATCACACTTGGCCAATAAAATTCTATTCTATTCTATTCTATTCTATTCTATTCTATTCTATTCTATTCTATTCTATTCTCCAGTTCTTTCTCTTCTCTTCTGCTGTCTCCAGGCACTGCCTCGTCCATTATCCAGACTTTTTTTGTCTTTCTTATCGACAACTGTTAAGTCCAGGGTGTTAAGTGGCAGTGCCTGTCTGCCTGAATTCTGAAATCCCATTATTGTTGGTGTTAGTATTTTTAGTATAATTTTCTATTGTTTTGCAAGTGCACGGAGTGCTTCTGAGACAAATTCCTTGTGCGTCCAACCACACTTGGCCAAATAAATGAGGTATACGATTGAAGCAGCGGAATGTCACCTTAGCACAACGTTATAAGCAGATGCAACTTTAGGGATGACCTATTTAATATGGCTTCATTTGCACGCAACCGTAGGCCGCATTAGAAAAAGCCCTTCAAACTCCTCACAATCTGGACTTTGGTCCAAACGTGACAGCCTGCCCTCAAGCTCCTTTATTGGATTTTCTGGAACAGGTTGATTCACTCCGGAAAACCAGGCTGGGAGGAGATAGAAAGATTTTGATTAGGCGGTTTAATCACCACAGCCTGTCATAAAGAAGTGGGATTTGCTGCCCTATGACGAGAGCCAGGCTGCTTCTGTTGAACTGTCTTTGGCTGGTGGAGAATAAACAAACAAACTGGCACATCCTTACGGACGGACGGCGGAAAATATGGCAACTCTAACCCTCCGCTTTTCAATCCCCCCCCCGTCTCGTGCTTTTGCTGTCTCTCTTCGATTTGTGCGATTTGTCGCACGATTAGCGAGAAGTGTATCCGAGATTCAAAGATAGGAAATATCGGGAAGGTGCCAATGGCTTGGGTGGAACTCTTACACTTCTGGGAATTAACAGAAGATAGAGGGCGATGATAGATCTATACATCATCTATTGCAATATCCTTCCTATAAAAGACTACTTCAGCTTCAATCGCAATATTACAAGAGCAAAAAATAGATTCAAACTAAATGTCAACCGCTTCAAACTTGATTGCAGAAAATATGACTTCTGTAACAGAGTTGTTAATGCTTGGAACTCATTACCTGACTCCATAGTCTCTACTCAAAATCCCAAAATCTTCAACCAAAAACTGTCTACTATTGACCTCACGCCATTCCTAAGAGGACTATAAGGGGCGTGCATAAGAGCACAATAGTGCCTACTGTTCCTGTCTTATTGTTCCCTTCATTATATCAAATTAATATAGTTGATGCATATTTTTTTTACTTATATATATATATATTTTTTCTTCAAGATATGTTGTTTTATTTAAGACAATGTTTGTGTATCCTGTTGTGACAAAAAGAAATTAAAAAAAAAAAGAATTTGGACTCCAGAGAATACCTAAAGGTTAACTGCCCCCCCCCCCCCGGGGATAAATGTGATGTTTGTCGACAAATCGGTTGCCGATCTCTTCTGTTATGCCCTTGTTTACTTGTGCATTTTCATGCTACTGGCTCAGAGTTGCTGCTGTATCCAATGCATGCCAGGACAACATAAGCAAAGCCTTCAAAACGTCGGGATTTTTAATGCAAGCCCCAAGCATCACCCACCCTCACTCCCCGATCTACGGATTTAGCCTGGAGGATAACCTCTGTCCAAGGATGCTAATATTGACCCAGATGGTTGGGAGGTGGGTGGGTGGGGGGCAGACATGGGTTTCAGCAGGTTCTGACCAGTTCTGGAGAACCGGTAGCGGAAATTTTTAGTAGTTCGGAGAAGCGGTAGTAAAAATTCTGACTGGTCCCAACCCCCATCTATTCTCTGCCTCCAGAGTCCCAGCTGATCGGGAGGAAATGGGGATTTTGCAGTAACCTTCCCCTGGAGTAGGGTGGGAATGGAGATTTTACAGTATCCTTCCCCTGCCATGCCCACCAAGCCACGCCCACCAAGCCACACCCACAGAACCTGTAGTAATTTTTTAAAAAACCCATCACTGGTGTGTGTGGGGGGCACATGCTGACTGCCCACCGTTTAGAGCAGGGGTCTCCAACCTTGGCAACTTTAAGACTTGTGGACTTCAACTCCCAGAATACCTCAGCCAGCAAAGCTGGCTGAGGAATTCTGGGAGTTGAAGTCCACAAGTCTTAAAGTTGTCAAGGTTAGAGACCCCTGGTTTAGAGAGGGCTGGGTAGCATTTATATAAGTCTAAGTGCTCTTGCTAATTAACAGCAGAGGGATTTTTAATCTGGAGCAGAGATGGGGGGGATGTCTTTTTAGTCTCATTCTAATTTAGTCTCATTCATCATACCTTGATGAAGGTATCTTTTCTTTTATGTACACTGAGAGCATATGCACCAAGACAAATTCCTTGTGTGTCCAATCACACTTGGCCAATAAAATTCTATTCTATTCTATTCTATTCTATTCTAATTACTCGTTTATCTGGGTTCTCTCTCTCCCTCCCTCCCTTTTTTTTTTTTTAGCCGACTCACGTCCTATCAGTGTCGCCAAGCAGCCCGAAGCCCAACGGGGGAAACCTCCGCCTCGTTTGCCAAACCCCGACCCTTGATCCACCGGCTCCCGGGGCAGCGGCCCGAGGGACTCCCCGCGACTGGAAGCAAGGGAGGCGCTGGAGCTCCGAAGCAGGGCGTGCGCTAGGACCCGGAGCCGCCTCTCGGAGCCCGAGCAGACACACCTGTTTCTCCGGCTCCGGATCCACAGAACGGGGCGGGCGGGAGGGAGGACGGACGGAGGAGTGCGTGGCCGTCCAGGCTCCGCTTGCAAGCAGCAGCAGCAGCAGCAGCAGCAGCAGCAGCTGCGGACATCCCACCCCGCGAGGTCCGGCAAGGAGGAGCCCGCGGGCACCGGGTCTCTGTCCTGAAGACGCCGACGGGTGGGTGGGTTTCCCCACGTGCGGGCTTGCGAGAAACCGGCTTCCGTGGATTCCCCACCCAAGCTGGGTGGAACCGACCCCGGGGGGGGGGGCGGGCTCGTCCGGCTTCCAGCCTGGTTGAGCAGCTTGCGCCGGGCGCCGCCTTTCCCCCCCCGGCCGGCTCGGGCTGTAGCCGCGGACTCAGTCTTGCTCTTCCTTCCTTCTGTGAAATGGGCGCCTTTGGAAAGCCCGAGTTTGCCGGCGCCTCCGCTTTGTCGGGGCGCTTCGTTGGCCCGGCTGGCGGTTTCCCAAGCAGCTGCCTGGATTCCCATTTGAAAAGTGGCTGAAGTGGAGGGGGGTTTGTTGCATTGGCAAGGCAGGTGGGTCCAGAAGAGGGGGAGGAGAAGGTGGGTCTCCCAGTTCCAGCCCCAGAGGCTCCTTTGGGGGTGTGGTTTTTTTGGGGGGGGGTCTTTCCTCTACGAGAGGAATGGGCCGTGGGAGAATCGCGGTGGCGGACTCTTCGGTGGAAGAATGCTCCGATCATCACCTCTTTGGGGGAAGGACCCCCCCAAACCGTCCCCGCAAGGTTTTGCGCAGGGTGGCCTCGCAGGCGGTGACCAGGACCAGCCCGCCGCTGGGCATCATCTTCACCACCCTCCTGTATTGCGGGGAGCTGGCCTCGGCTTGCGTGATGACCGTCTCCTACAGCCGCTCCAACGACCAGTTCTGGATGGTCCTGACTCTTCTCTTGATGCTCCTCTCCTCCGTCATGGTCCAGCTCACCCTCATCTTCGTCAACCGGGACTTGACCAGCGACAAGCCCTTCATCCTTTTCATGCACCTGGTGCTCCTGGGACCCCTCATCAGGTGAGTTAGGGGCAGCCCTCCCCATCCCAAAACTTGGCTTCTTAACTTGGTTCCAGCAGCAGAACCTCAAGAGGGATTCAAAGGGGCTTGTCATCCTCCAGCTGTGCAGGGACTACCATGCCCAGAATCCACAGCGGGGTTCAAGGAGGCTTGTCTTCCCCCAGCTGTGCAGGGACTACTATACCCAGAATCCACAAGTGGGTTTAATTAGGGTTGTCTTCCCCCAGCTGTGCAGGAACTACCATGCCCAGAATCCAGAAACAGGTTCAAGACAGTGTGTGTTCTCCCAACTGTGCAGGAACTACCAAGCCCAGAATCCACCAGTGGGTTTAATTACGGTTGTCTTCCCCCCAGCTGTGCAAGAACTACCATGCCCAGAATCCACATTTGGCTTCACGTTGTCTCCAAATACCTTGGAAAGCTTGCAGATTGTGAGAAATTAGAGAAGTGATGATTGGTGGTTAGGTTGTCTTTTGGTAAGGAGGGTTTGTAGCTGTCAAAATAAACTTTTATGGGTTGGCCCAGATGTTTAGGCATTGCAGCTGCCAGACATGATTGCAAGGTGGGGCTCTTGCGTTATTACACTCCTGTATAGTTCATTTAAACATGGTTTGTGGGATAAACCATAATGGGTCAGAATCACACATGGCTCCGAATATTGAAATCGGGGTTTTATCTGTCGTAAGTGACTAGCTGGATGCTAAATCAAGGACCCCATCTGCATTCCAACCAGGGCAAGCCAAAATTGAATGATCTACATGTTTTGCTTTGTGCTTCTTAAGATGAGCAATGGGCGGGGTGAAAACGGCAGCTCAGTTTGGAAAATGTTGATTTGAATGTGAAGAGGACTAAAGTCATCCTTCAATCTGAGTTCCTAAACCTCACCCTTCTCAAAACCAAGACGCCTGGCTTTCAATTTCCCAGCCAGCCGTGGGAGTTGAGTTGAACTCCAGATAGTTGGGGTCCATGTTGCTGTCTGAGCCTGATCGTTTTCATGCAGGTGTTTTATTCCTACTGAGTTAATATTCTCATAGGGAATCCTCCCATTTGATGCCCCTAATGTATATAAAAAAAATGACACAATTAAAATATAAAATGCCATTATAGAATATAAAATGAGAGCAAGCCCCCCACTCCCTACTAGCCCTGATGATGTTACGTAGTTCGGTAATAAAACGTCTGCAAGAAAACAAGCTCAGAGAGCACCAAGGACCCCAGAGTTCAAACCTGAGCTACAAATACTCTCTTCCGTTGGAACTCTCGTCGTTTTAAAGGTGCCAGCGTTGAGAGATGCAGTCATAAAAAGTATCTGGGAACTTTAAAAATCAGTTCCCAGATTAGCTGTTGTGTCTTCCTCACTCCCCGCTCTCACTCGCCATTTATTTATTTATTTATTTATTTATTTAATTAATTATTTAATTAATTAATTAATTAATTTCTATACCGCCCTTCTCCCGAAGGACTTAATTGGCAGTTTACAGCCAATTAAAAACACAATTATACGCATAGCACAAAATTAAAAACCTGTTAAAAATCTAATTCAATAGGCCGAAATAAAACTAAAAACAATAGTACTTAAAACAGTAATAAAACTATAAAACCTCTATTAAAATTACGCCATGCTCATTTTGCTAAGTGTGGTTCTGGCTATTTGTCCTTGATTTTTTGATTTTTTTTTTGGTGCTCTGCACGTGCTAGAAGCCAAGAGGCAGGTCCAGTTCGGAAGCCAATGTTCTCCATGGAGGAATGTTGATCCGAATGGAAGGTTGAGCTTCAACAGGAGGAAATGTGATCTTCTCAAAATGCTTAGCATGCGCAAATGCCCTTGGGAGCTGCGAGGGCCGAAGAGGCTGCATGTCTGAAGTTAGGAAGGCGTAGAATGTCTTTGCTGAGCTAACTAGCGTCGAGGGTGATGGCCGTGTGTGGAAGATGAGAGCTCCAAGAAACAGAATAACAGAGTTGGAAGGGACCTTGGAGGTCTTCTAGTCCAACCCACTGCTCAAGCAGGAGACCCTATCTTAATCTAGGAATTAAAAAGTAGGGCATTGTGCTGGAGGTGTAAGATTATTTTTTGCATGTATTTTTATTTTATTCAAGACAAAGTTAAAATGCTAATGCTAATGCTAATGCTAATGCTAATAATAATAATAATAATAATAAAAAACTCCCCCAAAATCCAAATAAAAAGAGACAAACCCCACAAAACCCATCAAAACATTTTAAAAAAAGAAAAAAGTGCATTAAAAAAAGGACAACATTTATAAACATTTATCCTCCCTAGTTGAATACTGATTAATACATTATTATGGCATTAGTTCCCCATGCAAAACAGGCCATTCTTAAAAATTTAAATTGCTAAATATATTTGCAAATTATTGACCCGTCTTCTATATCGGGGGTCTCCAACCTTGGTCCCTTTAAGACTTGTGGACTTCAACTCCCAGAGTCCCTCAGCCAGCAAAGCTGGCTGAGGAACTCTGGGAGTTGAAGTCCACAAGTCTTAAAGGGACCAAGGTTGGAGACCCCTGTTCTATATGTTAGTTACAAAGTAGTTCACAAGAAAATGGATACTAAACCAAAACGAAATGAAAGTGTTAAAAAACTCTGTTGGAGGTGTGAGATTATTAAGTTCTACCTGTTCACCAAATTATTTTTTTTAGGGGGGCTGTTTCTCTTCAGGTGGGTGTTTCTAATTTCCTCTCTTCTGGGTGATGTGAAATATTCCCCCTGTCAAATTTCTTTGCTTTTTTTTAAAAAAAAAATCAGGGTGAGAGGTTGCTTGTTGACTCTATTTTTCTTCCGACGGTATTAACAGGTTGAACTTGAAATCTAAGTTGACAAAAAAATTGCAACATTGCCTTGGTGACATCATGATGCTTGAGATGTTATTTTGAGAGAATTCGGGCTTCCGCCACTCTCAATGAACTCTTCCCCACACTTCTCCTTTCTTCTTCCTGTGGTCCAGTTTCCACACCACGTTTAACCCCGCTCGGCTCCCAAGGAACCCAGTTAAATCTCCTTGTGGTGGTGCAGTGGTTAGGATACAGAACTGCAGGCAAACTCTGCCCACATCCTGGAGTTCGATCCTGACCGGCTCAAGGTTGACTCAACCTTCCATCCTTCTGAGGTAAAACCCAGATTGTTTTGGGGGCAATATGCTGACATAACTGCCCAGAGATGCTGTAAAACACTATGGTGAAGGTAAAGGTTTCCCTCGCACATACGTGCTAGTCGTTCCTGACTCTAGGGGGCAGTGTTCATCTCCGTTTCAAAGCCGAAAAGCCAGCACTGTCCAAAGACGTCTCCGTGGTCATGTGGCCAGCATGACTCAACACCAAAGGCGCACGGAACGCTGTTACCTTCCCACCAAAGGTGGTCCCTATTTTTCTACTTGCATTTTTTACGTGCTTTCGAACTACTAGGTTGGCAGAAGCTGGGACAAGTAACGGGAGCTCACCCCGTTACAATGCACTAGGGATTCGAACCGCTGAACTGCCGACCTTTCGATCGACAAGCTCAGCGTCTTAGCCACTGAACCACCACATCCCTCTAAAACACTACGAGTGACATATACATAAATCTAGGTGCTATTGCTATTCTTATTATTGGTGACTCCAGAAACCAGTAGCCAGTTGGATGAAAAACACCCACTTAGATCATGAAGTCCCCGTCCACATTTCCTTGAAAGTGCCTGACATCATGTTAATCTTTAAACCAGAAGACGACCAACCAGGGCACTTTGTCCTTTCCAGATCACTTGAAACAGGACCTAGAAGGATGTAGCCAGCTTTTAAAAATAAGGGCCTATTTATTTAGAGCACGTATGTTATCGGGCTTCATCAGTTTGCTAACACTCTCATTGCACATTAAGATAAAAATAAGGTAAACATATTGGACCAGGAAAGGCCCTTTAACTGAAGCGAAAAGCAGGCTGGACTCCTTCAGTTTATTTCATGGTGTCAACCCTTCAAATTGGTGGTGAAATCCAATTTTTTTTTACTACCGGTTCTTTGGGCGTGGCTTGGTGGGCGTGGTGTGGCTTGGTGGGCGTGGCAGTGGAAGGATACTGCAAAATTTCTATTCCCACCCGACTCCAGGGGAAGGATACGGCAACATCCCCATTCCCTCCCCACTTCTGGGGGAAGGATACTGCAACATCCCCATTCCCACCCCACTCCTGGGGGAAGGATACTGCAACATCCCCATTCCCACCCCACTCTGGGACCAGCCAGAGGCGGTATTTGCCGGTTCTCCAAACTGCTCAAAATTTCCACTACCTGCTGGATTTCACCCCTGCTTCAAACCAGATCAGGTCAGGTGCCGTAGGGATTCCAGGAATAATAATACAGTAATAATACAGCAGGGCATAAAAAGAGAATCTGGAAATTCTGCCCGAGCTTCTTTCTGTCTCTACTTATAGTAAACAAAGTCAAGGCGGGGTTATTCTGTGTTTCTTTCGCACACTTGCTTCAACTTCAACCTTCTCCAACTTGCTTCTTGGACCACTGTCATCTCTAAATTGCCTTTTTTTTTTTAAATTGAGGTTGGAAGTTGAGGATCTCCAGATTTGGTTGCAGCATTGCTGAGCTGTTAGGAGTTGTAGTTTTGCACTCCAATCTGTTCCTTGATACGTGCTAAGAGGCAACTTTCTTGTGAGGCCATCTACGCTGATCTTGTGCTAGATGGCCATTTGAAACATGATACAGAGATCAGCTTGCAATGGATGGCTGTGAAAGTTGGACCATAAGGAAGGCTGAGCACCAAAGAATTGAGGCCAGTGGTGGGATTCAGCCAGTTCGCACCACTTTGGAAGAACCGGTTGTTAACTTTCTGAGCAGTTTGGCAAACTGGTTGTTAGAAGAAATCATTAGGGCAGAGAACCGGTTGTTAAATTGCTTGAATCCCACCACTGATTGAGGCCTTTGAACTCTGGTGCTGAAGAAGACTCTTGCAAGTCCCTTGGACTGCAAGGCAATCCAACCGGTCTGTCCTAGAGATGATGAACCCTGACTACTCCTTAGAAGGCCAGATCCTGAAGATGAAACTCAAATATTTTGGCCACCTAATGAGAAGGAAGGACTGGAGAAGAGCCTGATGCTGAGAACGATTGAGGGCAAAAGAAGAAGAGGATGGCAGCGAACGAGGTGGCTGGATGGAGTCACCGAAGCAGTCAGCGTGAGCTTCAATGGACTCTGGGGGATGGTAGAGGACAGGAAGGCCTGGAGGAATGTTGTCCATGGGGTCGTGATGGGTCGGATACGACTTTGCAACTAACAGCAATAACAACAACAGAGATCCGCTGAATAGAAAGTGGACAGATCTGATTGTCTTGGGGTATGACCTATAGGGAACTAATGGGTGGGGCAAAGAGAAGTATTTTGGCTTTCTGTTCTAATTCTGGAAGATGCAATTTAGGCCACTGTATTTGATGGGTTGCAGATTCAAGATGTATGCAAGAAGGAACTTCTCCACCTGGTAGGTTCGAGACAGGTAAAAGGAAGAATTTAGTTTTTTTACAAAGCTCAAGGCTAGCTGCTAGCCTTGAGCCATTATTAGACCAAAACATTTCAACTATTTATCGCTAAGCAAACTCTTTCCCAATCACAGAAATCTCGGTAGACAACAGCCCCGCAGCCAATTGCATCAGGTTTAGCCGGGATAGGAAATTCCAGGAGCTGCAAGCTAGACTGGGCAGTTTGAAATGAAATCACAACAAATCAAATCCGCGAAAGGCAAAGCAAAACCGTTTCCTTATTATTGCCAAGAAAAACAGCACAGATATGTCCATTATAGGACTCCCATGTGAAGAAAAAAATTCCCTTAAATGGAGGAGTTTCCTGAAAAACTTTGCATGCATCCCTCCCAGCTTCCAACGTCGGTGTTAAAAAAATGGTTTCACATGAGACGAGGAAAGGGGGTGGTTAAAATTATGGGGAATAATGAGAGTTGCTGTATTTTTTTTTTTTAAACTTGAACGGAGTCCAAGGTTTTGTTCTAGCTTCTCAAACTTGCCTGCTCTGGCCTTGCTTGTTTGAGAAATGTAGCTTGCAGCCCTTGACCCAAAGACCTCCCAGCCTAAAATAATTAGATCTCTCTGTTTTTCTATCCTAGTTTGCAGAGACGTTTCAGTGCTGGAAACGGGAGGGCTGAATTCTGTGAATTGCCCCAATTGGATACCTTCTAGCTGGGTTGGAGTTCAGCTCCCATGATCCCTAGGTAAAGGTAAAGGTTCCCCTCGCACATATGTGCTAGTCGTTCCCAACTCTAGGGGGCGGTGCTCATCTCCCTTTCAAAGCCAAAGAGCCAGCGCTGTCCGAAGATGTCTCCGTGGTCATGTGGCCAGCATGACTAAATGCCAAAGGGGCACGGAACACTGTTACCTTCCCACCAAAGGTGGTCCCTATTTTTCTACTTTTTACGTGCTTTCGAACTGCTAGGTTGACAGAAGCTGGGACAAGTAACTGGAGCTTGCCCATTACGCGGCACTAGGGATTTAAACCGCTGAACTGCCGATAGCATCCTAGCCACTGTGTGGGAAGCGTCCTAGCCACTGTGCCACCACGTCGGTTAATCCCTAGTCAGCACAAAAATTGAAGTTCAGAACAGATTGAGAGCACCATGGAAGGATATGAGGTGTGTTTCTATGAAATGAACTAAACATCCCAGCCTTGGTGCTGAGCGTAGAGTCCAGCAGTTCTTATCAACCTAGAAAAATGGGTTACTTGAATAGAATAGAATGAATGAGCTGGAAGGGACCTCGGAGGTCTTCTAGTTTAGCCCCCTGCTCAGGCAGGAGAACCTATAATATTTCAGATAAGTGACTGTCTAGAGTCTAGACTCTTCTTAAAAACCTCCAGTGATGCAGCGCCCACGATTTCTGTTCATTGTCCTCACTATTAGGAAGTTTGGCCTCAATTCTATAATTGTATAAACTAGGTTTACACTTACTGTGGTTAACTATGTGCTGAATGTGTCAATCCGCTAACAGCCAGTAAGTTAAATTTTGGATAGAGGATTCTGTAAGTCTTTGACTTAGAACCACCGTTGGGGGGCCAGAATTTTCATTGCTGAGCAAATCGGTTGTTAAGTGAGGTGTACCTGATTTTACAACCGGGTTTTTGGGGGTTTTTTTTGGCCACGGTTATTAAAATAATCACTGCAATTGTTTAGTAAATCATTAAGCAAAGCCAAGTTCCCCTATTGACTTTGCATGTTGGAAAAGGTCGCAAATGGCACTTGTATAACATTGGGATGCTACATCCATCATAAATCCATGCTGTTTACCAAGCGCCCGAACTTTGATCATGAAACTATAGCGAGGCTGCTGAAAGAGTTGTAAGGGCAAGGACTGGTTGCAAATCACTTTTTCACTGTGGTTCTAACAACAAAACAGTTGCTAAATGAATCATTGCCGGCTGATGATCTGTATTTAGAATACAATAGAATAACAGAGTTGGAAGGGACCTTGGAGGTCTTCTAGTCCAACCCCCTGCTTGGCCAGGAAATCCGATACCCATGATGGTGAACCTATGGCACGCGTGCCACAGGTGGCATAGGGAGCTGTTTCGCGGGCACGCTAGCTGCCACCCTAAATAAGGTCCACCGTGCATGCATGCGCACTTCCTGCTGGCCAGCTGATTTTCGGGTCTCTGCTGTGCATGCGGGAGACATGCACGTATGCCCATGCCACCCCTCCCCTCCCAGGAGTCTCCATGTGGCCTGTTTTGGATGCCAAGTACAGGGCTCACACGGAGACTCTGGGAGGGTGAAAAACGGGCCTACCGGAAGCCCAGAAACAGGCTGTTTCCAGCCTCCGGAGGGCCAGGGGAGGCCGTTTTTGCCCTCCTGGAAGCTCCAGGAAAGCCTCTGGACCCTCCGGAGGGTGAAAAATGGGCCTACCGGAAGCCCAGAAACAGGCTGTTTCCGGCCTCCGGAGGGCCAGGGGAGGCCGTTTTTGCCCTCCTGGAGGTTCCAGGAAAGCCTCTCGACCCTCCGGAGGGCGAAAAATGGGCCTACCGGAAGTCCAGAAACATGCCGTTTCCAGCCTCCCAGAAGCTTCAGGGAGGCCTGCTAGGCCCAAACGGGGTGTAACGGGTGAGGGAGCGCGAGGCGTCACACGCGCCTGCGCAGGGGGTACGGGGCAGCATGTGGGGATTGTGCATGCACGTGCTGGGGGTCAGAGCGTGCGTAGGGGGCATTGTATTATGGGTGTGGGCACGCATGCGTGCGCTATTGCATACGTGCGTGTGCTATTGCATGCGTGTGCGCACTATTGCATGAGGAAAAAAAGCTTAGCTATCACTGCCCTAAACCACTTCAGACAAATAGTTATCCAATCTCTTCTTAAAAACTTCCAGTGTTAGAGCATTCACAACTTCTGGAGGCAAGTTGTTCCACTGATCAATTGTTCTCACTGTCAGGAATTTTCTCCTTAGTTCTAAGTTGCTTCTCTCCTTGATTACTTTCCACCCATTGCTTCTTGTTCTACCCTCAGGTGCTTTGGAATAATAGCTTGACTCCCTCTTCTTTGTGCAGCCCCTGAGATATTGGAACACTGCTATCATGTCTCCCCTAGTCCTTCTTTTCATTAAATTAGGCATACCGAGTTCCTGCAACCGTTCTTCATATGTTTTAGCCTCCAGTCCCCTAATCATCTTTGTTGCTCTTCTCTGCACTCTTTCCAGAGTCTTCACATCTTTTTTACATCGTGGCGACAGCTTTGGTAGGGTACCAAAATATCTTAGTCTCCTGCATAGGATGGCTGCTTTTATCCCCTTCTTCTGCAGGCTCCTTCAGAAAAATAAAGCTCTTCCTACTCCCTCACCATTTGCTTGCTCGTAGCATCCGATGTGTCAGCCAACAAAACCAGCATCCCTCCGATTGGAGCCAGGAGACGAGACTTGAGGTCCAGCTATCCGCCCCCTCCCTTGTTCTTTCTTTAGCCCTCTTCTGCACCCTGTTCTTCTACCGTTCGGTTTTAGCTCCGCCGGCCTTCCTTCGTCAACGAGAACAGAGCCAGCTTGTCTAAGGTTCTATTTTCAGCATCGGGAGGTCAACAAAAAACCCTTTTCTACAGCTGGCTTGTTTGCATGCCACACCTCCCTTTTCCTTCCAAGCCGATGAGAAGGTTTTTGTGAAGGCCTTCAAAGGTAGTTCAGGCTACTAGCGGCTCTGCTTGGGTTGCGTTGAAGGCAGTGGTGAAATCCAAATTGTTTTACTACTGGTTCTGTGGGCGTGGCTTGTTGGGCATGGCAGGGGAAGGGTACTGCAAAATCTCCATTCCCTCCCCACTCCTGGGGGAAGGATATTGCAAAATCCCCATTCCCTCCCCACTTCTGGGGGGAAGGATACTGCAAAATCCCCATTCCCTCCCCACTCCTGGGGGAAGGATACTGCAAAATCCCCATTCCCTCCCCACTCCTGGGGGAAGGATACTGCAAAATCCCCATTCCCTCCCCACTCCTGGGGGAAGGATATTGCAAAATCCCCATTCCCTCCCCACTCCAGGGGAAGGATATTGCAAAATCCCCATTCCCTCCCCACTTCTGGGGGGAAGGATACTGCAAAATCCCCATTCTCACCCCATTCTGGAACCAGCCAGAGGTGCTATTTGCCGGTTCTGCGAACTGCTCAAAATTTCTGCTACCGGTCCTCCAGAACCTGTCAGAACCTGCTGGATTTCACCCCTGGTTGAAGGTGAAACAACCGAAAAGAAATAATGTTGGTGCCAATGCTCGCCCTGGAAATAGGCTAAGCTCTTTCATAAAGTATGAGTCTTACAGCTGGTCCTCACGCATCTAGAATTCTGTGGTAGAGTTTTTGGAAAGATTTGAGACGCTTCTGCTTTTTCTGTTTAGAAATTAAAAATATCGCCTTTTCTGGAAAGTAGATTTTGAGGGAAAAAGGGTTGTAGGGAGCCATCCAAGGGTGGGCCGCTGGGAGTTTGCAGGGGTTTGGGAGAACCTCTAGCTAAGATGCTGTGCAGTTTGGAGAACCCAGGGGTGAAATGCTCCTGGTTCGAACCAGATCGCCCGATCTGGTAGCGATGGCGGCGGGTGGTTCAGAGAACCAGTAGCAAAAATCCTTGCCCCCCCACCCCATGCCTAGCTGAGCTGCACGATTATCAGAGGTATGTTTTTTTTTTTACTTTTAAAAGCATTTTTTCTTCGGCCGAAAAATGCTTTTAAAAGTAAAAAAAGAAGCCTCTGATGATCGCGTGGCTCAGCTAGGATTGTCAGAATCTTTTAAAAGCATTTTTTCTACAACCTCTTCCGCTGGAGGAAAAACCAAGGAGGAAGAGGAAGGAAACGGAGCAATCTTAGCACAGAAAGAGGAACTTACACATCTTCATTCTCTGTACCCAAAAAAATAGTAACCTTAAAAGCAGTTCAATGTTTTAAGCCATATGAAAAACACTCATCTTCTCTGTGAGCCCATTCATGTCGATGCCAAACCACGATTTATGGTCTGGCATGCCAATCAAACATAGCACACTGTGCAAGGCTAGCCTATTGCGACTTACTGCAGTTAAGACACCATGGCTTAGGAACCTCGTTTTTAAGATTGCACGGCATTTATTTTTTGAGGTAGATTTAACATGAATCTTTCAAGAAATATTTTTTTCCTGAGTGGGTAATTGTGTTAGCTTTTTCTATCCAAAACAACAACTTGTCTCATGGCTTCTCAAAAGACAAACCAATTTATTACTGCCTGATGCTTCTTCAGATGCATCAGAATGAAGTTATACGTGGCCCACCGAAGCAGAAAGCTTAATACGTTCGCAGCAGGGGTGAAATCCAGCAGGTTCTGACAGGTTCTGGAGAACCGGCAGCAGAAATTTTGAGTAGCTTGGAGAACCAGCAAATGCCACCTCTGGCTGGCCCCAGAGTGGGGTGGGAATGGAAGTTTTGCAATATTCTTCCCCCAGGAGTGGGGTGGGAATGGAGATTTTGCAGTATCCCTCCCCTGGAGTGGGGAGGGAATAGAGATTTTGCAATATCCTTCCCCCAGGAGTGGGGAGGGAATGAAGATTTTGCAGTATCCTTCTCCTGGAATGGGGAGGGAATGGAGTATTTCCCCCCTAGAGTGGTGAGGGAATGGAGATTTTGCAGTATCCTTCCCCTAGAGTGGGGAGGGAATGGAGTTTTTGTGGTATCCTTCCCCTGGAGTGGGGTGGGAATGGAGATTTTGGAGTATCCTTCCCCTAGAGTGGGTAGGGAATGGAGATTTTGCAGTATCCTTCTCCTGGAGTGGGGAGTGAATGGAGCATCCTTCCCCTAGAGTGGGGAGGGAATGGAGATTTTGCAGTATCCTTCCCCTAGAGTAGGGAGGGAATGGAGTTTTTGTGGTATCCTTTCCCCGGAGTGGGGTGGGAATGGAGATTTTGCAGTATCCTTCCCCTGCCATGCCCACCAAGCCACGCCCACCAAGCCACACCACACCACACCACACCCGCCAAGCCACACCCACCAGCGAACCAGTGGCGAAATTTGGATTTCACCATCGGTTCGCAGCTCCTTAAGGTACCCAGAGTTTTCCTGCTGGAATGTGCCATGGACGTGCCTTTGAGTCAGCTCCCAAGACATGGCGTCACGGTTTCATTTGGACGTTGGCCAACTCTGCGCTCTGCCTTTCTAACTGTCACACAGCTCACTGGAAAATATTTATGAGGTTTGCAAAATCTGCCCCAGGAATTTCAAGGCCCGTGTGAGTCAGTCAGGGGAAAAACACAGTCTTGCCTCTCATGTCTCAGGCTGCTGATGGGAGGCGTGCGCTCTGCAGTCTCATGCTTCGCCCCGGGGAACTGATTGTGGGCGGGTCTCTTTGGGACTGTGGGAAAATCTTGAGCCAAGCTGCTGTAGAAAGTGGGATGTTTAAGGTCCAGGGAATCCGCTTCGGTCTGCTTCTGCAGGAGGAAATAAAAACCAAGGGAGGATTCTAGGATAGGGCTAGACTTCCGGTGCCCTGTTACAATAAGCCACAAATACAGTAGAGAGCAGTGTGTGCTTATCTTGAATAGAGTCTTTCTGCTTCCTTGCTTGCGTCATCACTATGGCAGGAGAACAGCTCCCGTGGTTTGTTTTCAGTTTTGGAATGAGGTGTTAAATGGTGCTAGTTGCCGCTGTTGTGTGGTCTCATTTTTTATGAGACCACACAACAGCATTTTATTTTATTTTATTTTATTTTATTTTATTTTATTTTATTTTATTTTATTTTATTTTAATGCTTTGCTTTGCTTCACTTTACCTTTACTTTACTTTACTTTACTTTTATGATTATTTTATTTTATTTTACTTTTATGTTATTATTTTATTTTACTTTATTTATTTATTTATTTGATTTCTATACCGCCCTTTTCCCGAAGGACTCAGGGCGGTGTACAGGCAAGAATAAAACAGACGGTACAATATACAAATTTAAAATGCAGTTAAAAAACTTATTTTAAAATTGGCCTGAGAAGTAAAATATATAATAAGCTAAAAAACCCCATTTAAAATTAATTACTAAGAATTTAAAAATTTGTTAAAATCAATTTAAGCCAGCCCCGCGCGAATAAAAAGATGTGTCTTCAGTTCGCGACGGAATGTCCGAAGGTCAGGTATTTGGCGTAAACCCCGGGGGAAGTTACTTTTTACTTTACGTTACTTTATTTTATTTTATTTTACTTTATTTATTTATTTATTTGATTTCTATACCGCCCTTTTCCCGAAGGACTCAGGGCGGTGTACAGGCAAGAATAAAACAGACGGTACAGTATACAAATTTAAAATGCAGTTAAAAAACTTATTTTAAAATTGGCCTGAGAAGTAAAATATATAATAAGCTAAAAAACCCCATTTAAAATTAATTACTAAGAATTTAAAAATTTGTTAAAATCAATTTAAGCCAGCCCTGCGCGAATAAAAAGATGTGTCTTCAGTTCGCGACGGAATGTCCGAAGGTCAGGTATTTGGCGTAAACCCGGGGGAAGTTACTTTTTACTTTACGTTACTTTATATTTATTTTATTTTATTTTATTGTTTTGTTTTATTTTATTTTGCCATGCATATAAGATAACGGTAAAAGTATAGACATAATTTGAATACACGAAAAGAGTAAGATTAAAAAGGGACATTAGGACAGGGACGGTAGGCCCGCTGGTGCGCTTATGCATGCCATTTAGGAATGGGTGGGTCAGCAGTAGACAGTCTTAAGTTTAAAGTTTTGGGGGTTTGGGGAAGAAACCACAGAGTCAGATAGTGCATTCCAGGCATTGACCCCTCTGTTGCTGAAGTCGTATTTTGTGCAGTCGAGTTTGGAGCAGTTTACCTTGAGTTTGTATCTATTGCTTGCTCGTGTATTGTTGTGGTTGAAGCTGAAGTAATCATTGACAGGTAGGACATTGTGGCAGATAATTTTATGTACTATGCTTAGGTCAGACTGAAGTCAGCGTAGTTCTAAGTTGTCTAAGCCCAAAATTTGGAATCTGGTGGCATAAGGTATTCTATTGCAAACAGAGGAGTGGAGGACTCTTCTTGTGAAATATCTCTGGACTTCCTCAATTGTATTAATGTCCGATATGCAGTGCGGATTCCAGACAGTTGAGCTGTTTTTGAGAATTGTTCTAGCAAATGTTTTTTGTATGCTCTAGTTAGTAGTACAATATTACCAGAGAAGAAGCTACGCAAGATTAGGTTAACAACTCTTAATGCCTTTTTGGCAATGTTGTTACACTTAGATCTTTAGAAATGAGTACTCCAAGGACCTTGACAGAGTTAGGGTCATCTATAAGGTCATGTCCATCTAATTTGTATTTTATGTTTTGATATATATATTTTTTTTGCCAATGTGCAATGGAAGGCTGAGTCAACCCTGAGCTGGGATGGATGGATGGGAAGGGAGGGGAGGGAAGGGGAAGGGAGGAGGGAAGGAAGGAAGGAAAACAGCCATAGCACTTAGACTTTTATACTGCTTTACAGTGCTTCACAGCCCTCTTTAAGCGGTTTTACAGAGTCAACCTATTGCCCCCAACAATCTGAGCCCTCATTTTACCCACCTCGGAAGGCTGAGTCAACCTTGAGCCTGTTGAGATTTGAATTGTCAAATTGCAGGCAGCCGGCAGGCAGCAGAAACAGCCTGCAGTACTGCACTCTAACCACCGCGCCACTGAATATTTCCTCACCTCTTTCTCTCTCTCTCTCTTCTGCAGATGTTTGGAGTCCATAGTGATGTTCTACCGCCAAGGCCGGGAGGAGGAGCCTTACGTCAGCATTACCCGGAAGAAGCATATTCACAGCGACTGCGAGATCGAGATCGAGCAGGAAGTGGGCCATCTGGTGCGCCGGTTGGTCACTCACCGTAATGCTTTCAAGCGCATGGCGGTCATTCAGGCCTTCCTGGGCTCCACTCCACAGCTCACCCTACAGCTTTATGTCACTGTAGTAGAGCAGTACGTGCCCCCCAGCAGAGGTAAGGCCAGAACAGGGCCAAAGGATGGGGCGGGGAAAGGAAGATAAAGGAGGATCGTGGGTAGGGGATTTTTAAGCTGGGAAGAAAGGAATTTTAAGCTGGATTGGACTGGCACCAGGACTGCTATTCAGCAGGTTCTGGAGAACCGGTAGCAGAAATTTTGAGTAGTTCGGAAAACTGGCAAATACCACCTCTGGCTGGCCCCAGAGTAGGGTGGGAATGGGGACTTTGCAGTATCCTTCCCCTGGAGTGGGGTGGGAATGGGGATTTTGCAGTATCCTTTCCCTGCCACACCCACCAAGCCACACCACGCCTACCAAGCCACGGCCACAGAACCGGTAGTAAAAAAAATTGAATTCCACCACTGCCTGGCACATATAGATCCAATCAATAAATAAATTAAAATAAACAGCCAGGTGTACTTTATTGGACTAAGAGATATTCAGATCATCAAGGAGGGCAGCCACCTTCTTATTCGCCGCTATTGCAAGGATTTAATTTTAACAGTAACAGAGTTGGAAGGGACCTTGGAAGCCATCTAGTCCAACCCCCTGCTCACGCAGGGGGAGACCTGTACTAGGGATTCGAACTGCTGAACTGCCGACCTTTCTGATTGACAAGCTCAGTGTCTTAGCCACTGAGCTGCCTAGTCAGGTTAACCTATCAGATCTGAGAAGAAGCCAAATTCTAGGCCTCTCTGCCAGCACATCTGAACTCCGAGATGATATGGAATTGTTGTCCAGCAACACCACAATAATGTGTGTGTGCAAATTGTTTGGCCTATTGCAGAGAGGGGAAACGTTCAACTTCTTGGATTCACACAGCCCTCTGAGGGTCTCCCATCTGCCAATCCAGTATGGCTGTTGTATCGTCCTGGCTGTGATAATATTCGCTAAAATTCTATTCTTAATGCAAAGGTAAAGGTAAAGGTTCCCCTCGCACATATGTGCTAGTCGTTCCTGACTCTAGGGGGCACTGCTCATTTCCGTTTCAAAGCCGAAGAGCCAGCGCTGTCCGAAGACGTCTCCGTGGGCATGTGGCCAGCATGACTCAACGCCAAAGGTACACGAAACGTGTTGCCTTCCCACCAAAGGTGGTCCCTATTTTTCTACTGGCATTTTTTGCCTGCTTTCGAACTGCTAGGTCGGCAGAAGCTGGGACAGGTAACGGGAGCTCACCCCGTTACGCGGCACTAGGGATTCGAACCGCTGAACTGCCGACCTTTCGAGCGACAAGCTCAGTGTCTTAGCCACTGAGCCACCGCGTCCGCCTTAATACAAAAATGACCCCCAATTTCCTGCTGTAACTCAGCCCCCTGATACGGCCTTGCCGTTTCCACCTCAACGGTTTCCAAAAACCCAAAGTGTGGCCCCGCAAATAGCGCCATCCTGGTTGTAACAATTTACCAATTAAACCGAGCGTCTGCGTCATTCCTTTTGCAAAAAAAGAAAGAAAGAAAAAGGTTCCTTTATCATTGTTTGCCAGTGAGCTTTTAAAGACTTGGAAAAGAGACTTTCAGCCAAAGACTCGGCTCGGTTGCCAAGATCTCAAGGGATCCATCTAGACTCTTCCAGAGGATTCTACAAACCATTTTAAGACGAGAAGGCAGAGCCCGTGGTTTTTAAAGGTTAGAAAAGCTGCAACGCCCCATGGCTGGAAAAATAAACGATTGCCTAAAAGGCTCAGATAAACGCCTGGTTGGCGAATTCTGGACAATCGAGGCCCTGGAAAATGGGCTAGGTGTATAAATTCAATGGGTGTGGCTTTCTGTATTCCTGGTTTAATAGAAGCGTCTGCGCAATTCCCAGAGGTGTGGTTCCAATAATTAGTATTTATAAAATCGACTGCAGGTATTTTAATTGCCGAGCACGAAGGCATTTGCCATCTGCTTTCCGAGAGGGATGTCACCTTGGAGACATGCAGGCAGGTAACACGCCCATCCAACCGATCCAGTGTGAGTCAGTGCTTTGAACGGCCCACCTCCTCCTGATCTTTTCCAGATGTGTATGAGGTCCAGTTTAATCCCCTTCCAGGAATTTTATCTTCCTTTCCTCCCCCTGAATGAATGGATGGGTGCTTTCTTGAAATTTTAGGTAGAAAAAGAAATGAACTTGCCCCCCCCCCCAAAAAAAATCCACAAAATTCCATCTTCATGCAGAAAATGGTCTATGGAATCCGCTCGTTACAAAACTCGGTGTAGATTAAGGTGAAAGGGTATTTTGGATTTTCCTAGGGCATTCTTCTGCTTGACTAACCAGTCTCACTGGTTTCTTTTAGCTTAGCTCAGCACATGGTCTCTCCTCTAACTCCTTGTGAACTTTCAGTATAAACTGGTGGCCAAAATTGTGGAAACCTTTTGGGAAAAGTGTATTTTTGAGGTTTGATGGCTAATAATGCCACTTTTTTCTGAAATTTCAAGATAATCCTATTCCACTGCTGGAATGGCCTGGGAATAGCCCAGACCTTAACCCAATTGAAAATCTATGGAGCCGATTAAAAAAACTTGTTAGTCAAAAGCGACCCAGCAGTAAAACCCAGTTAATAGAAGCAATCCTTCAATCTTGGTTTCACATGATAACAGCTGCAGAACTCAAAGACATGGTTCACTCCATGGGAAGACGTTGTAAGGCCGTCATTTATGCTAAAGGTTACCCAACAAAGTATTAACTGACATGGTGATAAGTTTTGTAGATCTCATTTTTTCTACCCGTTTCACTTTTCTTTTCACTTTTATACTGTAACTGCTATTCTAATAGCAAATCCTTCATAAAAGTTATTGCATTACATTCTTGATTAAATTATCTTTCCATTGATATATCATTTTATGGTACTACTGAAAAAAAAAGTGGTGTTAGAAAAGTGTATTTTCTAAAACTAGCTAATGACACCACTTTTTGGGGGAATAGTATTTGTAAAATTATATGGTACTACTATATACTCCTGTACTATATTTTAGAAAATATTCTTTTCTCAGAAAACTAGTTAATAACACCACTTTTTTTAGCAACATCAATTTTGGGCTCAAAAGGAAAAAAAAACTTGATCACTACCTGTAGTAATTTAACAACTGCAGTGATTCTGCCTGGAATCCACACTGTATATCAGACATTAATACAATTGAACGGGTCCAGAGGTATTTCACGAGAAGAGTCCTCCACTCCTCTGCTCGCAATAGAATCCCTTATGCCACCAGACTTGAAATTTGGGGCTTGGACAACCTAGAACTGTGCCGCCTACGGTCTGACCTAAGCATAGTACACAAAATTGTCTGTTACAACATCTTATCTGTCAATGTCTTCTTCAGCTTCAACCGCAATAATACACGGGCAAACAATCGGTACAAACTTAAGGTAAACCGCTCCAAACTCGATTGCAGAAAATACGACTTCAGCAACAGAGTGGTCAACGCCTGGAATGCTCTGCCCGACTGTTGTTACAGCCTCAAACCCTCACAGCTTCAACCTCAGAACTGTCTACCGTGGACCTCACCCCATTCCTAAGAGGTCCATAACTCTTCCCATCCTGCGTATAATCTTTTTGGACTGTTGCCTTCTGGCAGAAGATACAGAACAATGAAAACTCGGAACACACGTCTTTCTGAATAGTTTTTATCTCAGAGCTACAATTGCACTCAACAATGAACTAAACGGCCGCCATCAGTGAGCTGTTGGACAGCATTACTTGGTCTGTTGTGTGGAGTTTTGGGTGGTTCAGGGGTGGGGAATTTGTGGTGGGTGTATACTGTGTATATACGTACAATGACAATAAAGTTATAATAAAAATAATAACTAATAATAAAGGGGGCGTGCATAAGTGCACCAGCCTGCCTACCATCCCTGTTGTACTGTCCCTATGTACCTGTACTCATTTTCTTTGTACATGTCATTGTTTATACTTATACCTGTTATCTAGTACATGTTTGACAAAATAAATAAATGAATTCATTCCCAGCACCTCTAATTTTTACAAGTTGTTCATGGTTTGCTCTTCCTCGCTCACCTTTCATTTTTGCTTCCCTCCTAGCTGTCCTGATGAGCATGTGCTTACTCTCCGTCACGTACGGCGCTTTGGTCTGCAACACCCTGGCCATCCAGATCAAGTACGATGACTACAAGATCCGCCTCCACCCACTGGCCTTCATCTGCATCATCTTGTGGAGGGGCTTAGAGATCTCGACCCGCATCACCATCTTGGTCCTCTTTGGGACCGTCTTCAAATATTACGGCTTGGCCGTTGGGGCGGCCAACTTCTTGGTCTTCTTCTTCTTACCGTGGGTTGAGTTTTGGAGAAGCGGGGCCAAACTGCCCGAGAACGTGGAGAAAAACTTCAGCCGGGTGGGAACTTTGACTGTTCTGATCTGCATCACTGTGCTCTACGGTGGCATCAATGTCTTCTGTTGGTCGGCTGTCCAGCTCAGGTTGTCCAGGCGAGACTTGATTGTCAGGTCCCAAAACTGGGGCTGCTTAGCTTTATTCTATGTGTTCCGTGGACTGGAGAACAGCCTGCTGCTCGTGGTTTGGTACTTCTTCAAGACGGACTTCTACGAGTACGTCTGCACTCCCATGCTTGTGCTGCAGCTCCTTGTAGCCTACTGTCTGGCCATTGTCTTCATGCTTTCTTTCATGCAGTACTTGCATCCCTGCCGCCGCCTCTTCACCCACAACGTCACGGACTTCTTGCATTGCGTCTGTTGCCAAAAGGAAGACGTTGGCGTCTCGGTCGATTTGGAACCACCTCGTGAACCCGGTGTGAGGCACAGCGTAGTATGACAATTAACACCCTGCTGATGATGAACCCCACCTGATTTCAGGTTTCAGGAGCGGTACCTGTTTACCCCACCGGGATAAGCCTTAATTTCATGGTGCTATGCTATAATTTATAAGCAGGGATGCAAGCGATCGTAGTGGTGATAGCTGCTGGAGCATCGGCTGGACTTACGATGGTGGGCTGTAGCCTTTAGTGTTGTTGGTGCAGGACTAGGGCAATCAGCATCAGGGACAGCAGTAGAAGACTTGTCACATAGTATGAAAGAGGACCTCTAGTTGATGGGGCAAGCCATCAGTGAAGGATGGTCTTGCTCTTCTAGGTGCCAGAAGTTTGGCACCAGAACTGCCTTGGGCTGTGCTCATTTCCAGAAATGGAACTGAAGGACACCCAGCTGGCTCAGAACGATTGTGAGAAGAAGTGCAAAAGAGTGGCCAATGGAGACGGTCTCACATCTGTGGGAACCTGCACAGTCGGGTAAAACTTCAGAGTGACTTCCCCAGCCGTTCCGTTTATTTATTTGAAAACTTGTGAAGACTTTATTTTTTGTCATTTGAAGTGCTGGAAAAGACGTTGCCGTTCACAGCAACTTGGTCTCAGAATTTGTTTGGGTTCCTACAGTCCCATTTATGGTCAGGGGATCCGTGCTTAGGCTGAAAGCTCAGGATGACGAGTCTCCTAAGGAGCCCCATGGATGGAGGATGAGCTTTGGATTTCTTGCCTCCAGATCTTCAGGGGTGCCACAGCAGTTTGGCCTTCCCAACTGTCCTGGAAGGACCACGCTAGTGACCGATGACTACATTAGTGGCGTTCTTCAAGGGAGAAAGGGCTGAGGTTGAAGGTGTTGAGCTTGTAATGGGAAACTGGACCATTCCACATCCAAGTTCTGGTTCTAGGTGGTGATCAGCTCATCACAGTTTGGGCTGTCACCTGGGGAGGTAAGCATTTCCCAAACACTTGGCTGGACCCCACGCAAAGATATCCTCAAAGAACCCATTACGTTGAAGTGCTCAGGTCTACCAATCCAATTTAGCCAAGCTTCTTGGCCTCCCAAAACACTTTCCACTGTATGTAGTTCAAAGATGTTTCTGAATACAAGCTCACCCAGTAGGTGAGCCTTCAATCCAAATGCTCGTGAAGAATACGTGTTGACGGGTCGAGTTACATACTTGATCTCCAACCATTTCCTTGTAGGAACTGATTTCTCCTTGTACCTCTCCTCTATTGAGCTAACATAGGGTTGTCCAAACTTGGCAACGTTAAGACCTGGGGACTTCAACTCCCAAAATTCCTCAGCAGCATGGCCGGCTGAGGAATTCTGGGAGCTGAAGTCCACAAGTCTTAAAAAGTTGCCAAGTTTGGGAGACCCCCAGAGCTAACCGATAGGCCAGACTGAGTTAAAGGACCACTCTTAGGTGGGGTTTTGGTACCCTGGTGTGGAAAGTTTGATCTGTGATCTTCAGCAGTAATAATTCAGGGGGAAAAAAAGAAGAGGAGGAGGATGAAGGTGAGGCAACAGACAATAAAAGCAGCACTCTAATTGGATGATAGCAACTGCCCTCATAACTACTACCCATAATGCATTGCTGTATGGCTATCAGCCTATGACCGCCTAATGTTGGTTGGCGTTGGGAAAAAAAAACAGGTCCAAAGCCCTGAATCCCATAATAACCAGAGGAAGATACAAAATTGATGCTAAACCCAAGAGTAGGGGCAACACAGTATAATTCCACTGTCCTTTGGTGCTACGTCAAGTTGACTTCTCCGGAGCACTTAGGGTGTTCTCACTTGTATAGTGCTTTTCAAGTCAGCCTTTTCCAACCTTCTAGATCAGGAGTCTCCAACCTTGGTCCCTTTAAGACTTGTGGACTTCAACTCCCAGAGTCCCTCAGCCAGCAAAGCTGGCTGAGGAACTCTGGGAGTTGAAGTCCACAAGTCTTAAAGGGACCAAGGTTGGAGACCCCTGTTCTAGATATTATGCTTTGTGACATTTATCATCAACCGCTAATATGTAAAAGTTAGAGAAGGCCACCTTTGATTGACAAGGAGATTCTCATTGATATCATTTAGACCAAGGGTCTCCAACCTGGGCAACTTTAACCCTGGTGGACCAACTCCCAGAATTGAAGTCAAAGTCCTCCAGGCTTAAAAGTTGCCAAGGTTGGAGACCCCTGATTTAGACCCTGTCCATCTTCTTACTTTTTTGCCCGTACTCAACTGCGAATAGGAAGGAAGGAAAAAAGAAGAGGAGGAGGATGAAGGTGAGGCAACAGACAATAAAAGCAGCACTCTAATTGGATGATAGCAACTGCCCTCATAACTACTACCCATAATGCATTGCTGTATGGCTATCAGCCTATGACCGCCTAATGTTGGTTGGCGTTGGGAAAAAAAAACAGGTCCAAAGCCCTGAATCCCATAATAACCAGAGGAAGATACAAAATTGATGCTAAACCCAAGAGTAGGGGCAACACAGTATAATTCCACTGTCCTTTGGTGCTACGTCAAGTTGACTTCTCCGGAGCACTTAGGGTGTTCTCACTTGTATAGTGCTTTTCAAGTCAGCCTTTTCCAACCTTCTAGATCAGGAGTCTCAACCTTGGTCCTTTAAGACTTGTGGACTTCAACTCCCAGAGTCCTCAGCCAGCAAAGCTGGCTGAGGAACTCTGGGAGTTGAAGTCCACAAGTCTTAAAGGGACCAAGGTTGGAGACCCCTGTTCTAGATATTATGCTTTGTGACATTTATCATCAACCGCTAATATGTAAAAGTTAGAGAAGGCCACCTTTGATTGACAAGGAGATTCTCATTGATATCATTTAGACCAAGGGTCTCCAACCTGGGCAACTTTAACCCTGGTGGACCAACTCCCAGAATTGAAGTCAAAGTCCTCCAGGCTTAAAAGTTGCCAAGGTTGGAGACCCCTGATTTAGACCCTGTCCATCTTCTTACTTTTTTGCCCGTACTCAACTGCGAATAGGAAGGAAGGAAAAAAAAGAAAAAAGAAGCAGCATCTTTAGAAACAAAATAGTCCGTTCTGGATTGGCCTTTTAAATAGCCTGGTTTGAATCCGTACGTCCGTTGAATCCTCACTGCCTGCGTGCGTATGGCCTGCAACCAAGGCATTCGTCTGTTCCTGGGATCGAGGCCTCTAGCCTGAAACAAACCCGACTTCAGGGGAACATTCAGACGCTCTTGCCTTCCTCCACTTCATCGTGAACAGGAGTCTGTCTTTCGGCAATGCAGCATAAAGCCGACGTAGCAGATACCTAGCCGAGCCAATTCCTTGGGTTCAGTTTCACCCTCTCCGGTTGGCTTTCTGAGGACAGCTGAACCCCAACCGACAGCTGAGCCAGCAAGGAATGATCACCTACCTCAAGGAGAGAGATTCTACCACTGCCTTTTCGACTGCTGTTCTCTGGGATTAAACCAGGCGTCCAGATCGGGTTTTGGGACCAGGCCATCTTAAGAGAGAGGCACAATTTATTTTCTCTGGTTTTCCCTTTCTTTTTAATTCATAATTTCCTGCAGGGCGGCCATTGTGGCCAGGAACTTCCCATTTGTGATTTTTCATGACTGGTGGTTTTCTTTTACTCCTCTCCTCTCCTCTCCCCTCCTCTTCTCTCCTGCCCTTCTTTTTTCTTCTTCTCCTTCTGCTTCTCCTGCCTCTCCTCTCCTCTCTTTCCTGCCCTTCATCTTTTCTCCTTCTCCTTCTGCTTCTCCTACCCTTCCTCTCCTCTCCTCTCCCCTCCCCTCCCCTCGTCTCCTCTCCTCTCTGTCCTGCCCTTCCTCTTTTCTCCTTCTCCTTCTCCTTCTTCTCCTTCTCCTTCTCCTTCTCCTTCTCCTTCTCCTCTCCTCTCCTCTCCTCTCTGTCCTGCCCTTCCTCTTTTCTCCTTCACCTTCTCCTTCTCCTTCTCCTCTCCTCCTCTCCTCTCCTCCTCCTCTCCTCTCCTCTCCTCTCCTCTCCTCTCCTCTCCTCTCCTCTCCTTTCCTCTCCTCTCCTCTCTGTCCTGCCCTTCCTCTTTTCTCCTTCTGCTTCTCCTGCCCTTCCTCTCCTCTCCTCTCCTGCTCTTCCTCTTTTCTCCTTCTCCTCTTTCTGCTTCTCTTGCCCTTCCTTTCCTCTCCCCTCCCTTCCCCTCCCCTCCCCTCCCCTCTCCTCTCTTCCCTTCTCCTTTTTCCCCTTAAATGAAGCAGCCTGCATTTAGGAATTTAGGAAATAGACAAGTGCAGCAATTAAAAAAAATCATCCTGAACTACCTCTTTGAAATGACAGATTCCCCCCCCTTCTTCTTCTTCTTTTTTTTTGCTGCCTTTTCTTTGGGTAGAAGAGATGTTTGGAGGAATGTGAGGGCTCTGCAAATAAAGTATGCATTTTTAAAAAAAATCTATTTCTTTTCAAAAAAAAAAAAAGGAAGCTATTCAAATTGCAAAATAAAGTGTGTGTGTGTTTTTCCACCCTAGATGGGAGGTTTGAAAATTATATGATGGATTGTGGTTTCTGTTATTGATGGAGGGGAAAAACAAAACTCTTCCCCGCATATAGAAAACTAGCTTTGTTTGGGGAAAGAGTTCCCTATATCAGGGGTCTCCAACCTTGGCAACTTTAAGACTTGTGGACTTCAACTCCCAGAATCCCTCAGCCAGCAAAAGCTGGCTGAGGAATTCTGGGACTTGAAGTCCACAAGTCTTAAAGTTGCCAAGGTTGGAGACCCCTGCCCTATATAATTACCACTGATCCAGCGTTTCTCAACCATCCACCCTCCAAGTATACAAAATTACCACACTTCGAATTTGCAGCCAGATTTAGGATTTAAATCCGATTGTTCTGGTCTAGCCAAAACCTTGTTCAGAAGAGACCACAAATTTACTATTCCTAATTAAAGCATCTGTTTTTATATGCATGAACTTTCTGTTTTTTATATTCAGGTAGAGTTAAAGAGACTTATTTAGGCATAAGGTAGCATTTATACAAAAAGGTATTGAATTTGAAGTGGTTGGAAACCTTAATGTTTACACACATATTTCCCTCTGCAAAAAAAAAAACAAAACACCTTCATTAAAAGGCTCTTATTAAACTAGCCAAGGAAGATTAATTATAATCAGGGGCCATGAAAAACTTACTCTTGAAATAAAATACTTGTCCAGCTAAATGCATGTGAGAATTCCATGTTCTTTGTAGCATAGACACCACTCCATGCAATCGTGTACTATCATCTCATGCTATATTTCTCTCCGTTTATAAAAGAACATAGGAAAACTTGGTTTTTTTTGTTTTTGTTTTTAGCTTGATGGAACATAAGGTCTTGCCATGCAACTGCTGGAACAGAAAAAGATATAGACAGGTGGTTATGCCCACCTGTTGACAAAAAGTATTTTAAATTGCTTAGATCATGTTTTTAAATATAGAAACTCAGCTCAGGGTGGCTTTGGTTAGTATCCGATTATATCCTTGAAAAGAAGCTTAGCGACGGACAAAACCTACCACTGGGTGGCAGAATTGGTAATACGATGTGATATTAAGGAAAGTCAACTGTGAAGCAGAACAGAAAAAGATTCACGGGTGGGCTTCAAAAATTTTAGTAAAGGGTTTTCTGCCCAGTTGTTGGGTGAGTGTGGCCTAGTTGGCCTTCTGCACCACGAGGGGGGGCTTTTTGCCCTCCCCGGGCTCCGGAGGCTTTTCTTGAGCCTCCGGGAGGGCGAAAATGGCCTCCCCAGACTCCGCAGGCCCTCTGGAGGCTGGAAACGGGGCCTTCCTGAACTTCTGGTAGGCCCGTTTTTCGTCCTCCCCGAGCTTCCACGCATGCCCTGCACTTACCTGCATCCAAAATAGGCTGCGTGGGGACTCCTGGGAGGGGAGGGAGGGGTGGGGTGGGCAGGGCCAGCCAGGAGTGGGATTTGGGGGTTCTCCGAACTGCACAGGATCTTAGCTAGAGGTTCTCCCGAACCCCCAGCAGCCCACCCCTGGATACCTTCAATTCGAAATTGAAACTTGCATTTGAAATCGATAGCATGTTGGGCAGGTGTGAGTTTGATGTTGCGATGTTATGTGTTGCTTTATTAAATGCTGTCATTCTGATTTCCGGATGCTATCGGGTGCCGAATATTATTCCACACTGTCTATAATAAGAGTCAGATATTGCAAACAATACTATTGCATGCATTTTTCATTTTTTTGTAAATCATGAACTACGATTACTTATCAACTCTCGAAATACTATGAAAAAATCGACTACTGTACCGAAATAAACCTTTAATAAAATGTGAAATGCAAATACATTTTGGAGGAAAAAACCCTTTGATTGGTTGGATCGGAATATGTTTCAGCTCAAAGACAGATAAATTTTGAAGCTTTGATTTAGCCGCCGAAGTAAATCTGTCCTGGATATCAACTGTACATATAGGTAGTTCTCGACTTACAACCACAACTGAGCCCCAAATTTATGTTGCTAACTGAAAAATTTCTTAAGTGAGTTTTTGCCTCATTTTACGATTTTTCGTGCCACATTTATTAAGTGAATCGCCGCAGTTCTTAAATGAGTAACATGGTTTTTAAGGGAACTTGGTCTCCCCATTGAGTTTGCTTGTGAGAAGGTCACAAAAGGGGATTGCGTGACTCCGGGACACTGCGACCAGTGGTGGGATTCAGCCGGTTCGCACCAATTCGGGAGAACCGGTTGTTAACTTTCTAAGCAGTTTGGAGAATTGGTTGTTGGAAGAAATCTTATTTTGTTTTTTTCTCACTTTACAGGACTAATCCTGTAAGGAAGACAGGAAGGAAACATTTTGATGGTGTTTCTAGCCTAATCTTTATTGCCCTGCTTACAGAAACTGCCTCTTGGTTAACCCTTATTACATTGTAACAGCTAAGGGAAGGCGCCCATCGATGTGAGTGAAGTTGAGTTGGCCACGCCCACATGGTCACATGACCACCGAACCACACCTACCCAGCTGATCATTAGGGCGTAGAACCAGTAGTTAAATTATTTGAATCCCACCACTGACTGCAGCCGTCATAAATGTGAGTTAGCGGTTGAAAATCCGAATGTAAATCATGTGACTGTGGGGATGCTGCAACGGTCATAAGTATGAAAAACGGTCGTAAGTCACTTTTTTCAGTGCCGTTGTAACTTCGAACAGTCACTAAATGAACTGTTGTAAGTCGAGGACTACCTGCACTTGGAGTGCAAACACTTTTCCGTTTTTTTCTTCTGGGCAAGGAATGGAAACACCTAAATGTCCCCCCTCTTAAGTCTTGAAGATGAAATACCCCAGCTAATGCAAAAGATTCAAATGCCTTCTGCATTTTTCCATTTATTCTCCTGCACTTCGATAGAAATTGTTTCTTCCACCCTTCCTTTTTTAAAAAAAAAAAAAGTAGTAAATGAAGTCGAGTTTGAAAGGGAAGCCGATATTTCTGTGGCGAACTTGGATCAAAGCAGGGGTGCTATTCAGCAGGTTCTGACAGGTTTTGGAGAACCAGTAGTGGAAATTTTGAATAGTTCGGAGAACCAGTAGCGGAAATTTTGGGTAGTTCAGAAAACTGGCAAATACCACCTCCGGCTGGCCCCAGAGTGGGGAGGGAATGGAGATTTTGCACATTAACCCTCCCCAAGCCACAGAACCGGTAGTAACAAATTTTACATTTTACATTTCACCCCTGGGGCAATCCACCACTGCACAGCACCCATCTTTTTCAAGCTGATGTTCTTCAAATGGTTAGGAATTACATACCTATGGCCATCTAAAAACCAGGTTGGCTGAGAATTTTTGAGAGCTACAGTCCCAAAATATTGCAAGAGGGTATGTCATATTCCAAAAAGCTCTTCCCCTCACTTGTGAATGCAGCACTAAAACTGGCACGAAGTTACTTAGATTGAGCTCACGCATTCTATATTGAGGTGGGCTTCCTGATAATGACATCATCATTGTGGATTCTCCTAAGCAGTGGTGGGATTCAAGTAATTTAACAACCGGTTCTCTGCCCTAATGATTTCTTCCAAGAGCCAGTTTGCCAAACTGCTCAGAAAGTTAACAACCGGTTCTCCCGAAGTGGTGCGAACTGGCTGAATCCCACCACTGCTCCTAAGTGTGCCTCAACACTGCAATGAAACAGGTAGCTGGGGTGTTGTATATCCTACGTAGCAATAAAGCTACACTATTTAAATAGTTTTTTTCAGAATACTTTTTGTAACCTTTCGTCTTGTGTTCTCTGTCATTTCCTGGTTGTCTTTTATCCACCTATTAAAAACACCTAACCACCGCTTAGAGAGCCAGTTTGAGATGGTGTGAAGGTTCAAGACTAGAAACCAGGAAATGGGGAGGTGAAATGAAATCCCGCTCAGGCATAAAACCAACTGGGTGATTTGGGGCCAGTCATGTTCTTTCTACCCTAGGAAGGAGGCAATGGCCTGAAGCAACTTGTCCCGAGAACTGCAGGGACCTGTCCGGACAGTTTTCAGGTGTGACCATTGACTCCAAGTCATATAAACAAACAAAAGTCACCTTGCTTAAGGTTTTTGTTTTTCCAGTCACGTACGATCAGCCAAATACTATGATCTCAGAGGAAAGAGCTAAGTTACATTCACTTGGATGGATGTTGACAGGATTTGGGTATGGCTAGAGAAAAGTAGGGGAGACATGATAGTATTTGAGGGGCTGTCACAAAGAAGAGGGGGGGGGAGTCAACCAATAGTGGTTTTCACTTACCTTAGCTACTGGTTTGGAACTGCGAGGGCACGCTTTGCTCGCTCGCGGCGCTTCTGCTCATGCGCAGAACCTTCTGCACATGCACAGAGCATCTATGGTGACGTCCAGATAGGTGGGCGGAGCCTGTCACCAACCTTCTGCGCATGCACAGAGTGTCCATGGTGACGTCCAGATGGGTGGGCGGAGCCTGTCACCAACCTTCTGCGCATGCACAGAGTGTCCATGGTGACGTCCAGATGAGTGGGCGGAGCCTGTCACCAACCTGCGCGTGCACAGAGCATCCATGGTGACGTCCAGATGGGTGGGCGGAGCCTGTCACCAACCTTCTGCACATGCACAGAGCATCCATGGTGATGTCCAGATGGGTGGGCGGAGCGTGTCACCAACCTTCTGCGCATGCACAGAGCGTCCATGGTGATGTCCAGGCGAGTGGGCGGAGCCTCCCGCCACTGCTACCGATTCGCCCGAACTGGGGCGAGCCGGTAGAAACCCACCACTGGGATCAACCTATTCTACAAAACCATCTGAAGGCAGAACAAGGCAAGAAACAATGGATGGAACCAATCAAGGAGTTGGATGGAATTAAGGAGAAACTTCCTAACAGTGAGGACAATTAACCAGTGAAACAGCTTTGCCTCCAAAAATTGTAGAAGCTTCATCACTGGAGGCTTTAAGTGATGGAGAGCCTGGAGACTGGAGAGCCACTGGTCTGGAATGGTTTAGGGTCTCCTGCTTGAGCAGGGGGTTGGAATGGAAGATCTTCAAGGTTCTGTTCTGTTCTGTTCTACTCTACTCTAGGTAAAGGTTCCCCTCGCACATATGTGCTAGTCGTTCCTGACTCTAGGGGCAGTGCTCATCTCTGTTTCAAAGCTGAAGAGCCAGCGCTGTCCGAAGATGTCTCTGTGGTCATGTGGCTGGCATGACTCAACGCCAAAGGTGTATGGAACACTGTTTCCTTCCCACCAAAGGTGGTTCCTATTTTTCTACTTGCATTTTTTACGTGCTTTTGAACTGCTAGGTTGGCAGAAGCTGGGACAAGTAATGGGAGCTCACCCCATTACATGGCACTAGGGACTTAGCCATTGAGCCACCATGTCCCTCTCTACTGTACTTTACTCCTAATTCTATTCTATTCTATTCTATTCTATTCTATTCTATTCTATTCTATTCTATTCTATTCTATTCTATTCTATTCTATTCTATTCTACTCTACTCTATTCTATTTCTAATTCTATTATTCTACTCTACTCTACTCGCAATCCCTTCCTGTCTGACATACACAAATGAAGATGTGTTGCATTCTTCAGACCTTTAGATGACCACCATACCACTAGCCATTTTGCAATGAAAAAGGATGTTCAGTATTATTGTATAGAAATAGCGACATACAGTATATTAACAAATGTCCACTTGTTCCGAGGAGCTCTGGTTTGAATGCCCATTGGGCCAAGTTGTACCACAGACCCCACAACTGATATTAGCTGGGAAGATCTCCAGGATATGAAGAAGAATAGAAGCAAGAAAAGGACCACGACTCTTCTTTACATTCTCCATAATATACTTTCGTTTGATGAATAATTTTTCAAAAAAAGGTGCAGGATAGAATATACTGTAGGAGAGATCCTTGAGCTCATATTTAAGCCATATCCAATTTCTAACATGAATGATTGATGTACAGCACTCCTTAGGATTTAGGACTCCTACAACAGGACTAAGATCAGAGGCAGGACTTTTTTTTGGAGAAGAAGAACTAGAACAGGGGTGTTAAACTCAATTTCATTGAGGGCTGCATCAGGGTTGTGTTTGACCTCGGGGGTAGTGGAGGGGGTGTGGCCAGGATTGGTGTGGCCCACTGGTAGGTTGCTACCGTTTCGCCCCGGTTTGTGCGAACTGGTAGCAGCGGTGCTGGCGCGAGGCTCCGCCCACCCGCCCAGATGTCATAAAAAATGCTCTGCACATGCGCAGAACCGCCACAGTCTCACAAAGCATGCAAACGCACCTGCACGTTCCCAATAACGAACCGATAGCACCAGGATTTGAAACGCAATACTTGATGTCACTCATGTTGGAGGCACCTGTGGTGGCCCAAGCACTCTGCCAGAGAAAATGGGCTCCCGAGCTCCATTTCCAACTGCAACAACCTCTTGCAACCCTCTGCCAGTGAAAATGGAGCCCGTGAGGGCTGTGCGCAGCCCTCCCAAGCTCCGTTTTCACTGGCAAAGGCACCGCAGACTGGTCCTTCACTGTTTCCAGGCCAGATCTTAGCCCCTTGAGGGCCTTGAGTTTGACACCCCTGAAGTTGAAGGTGATCCGATGACGTGGCCATGTAAAGATTTAGAAGCTTCCGAGAAGAGAGTAGAATGGCTGGTGAAAAGGTACAGAGGCAGATACAATTGATAGAAGGAAGTGGGAAGGAAATGGCACAATATCCCTTAACTGGATATCCTGCAGGTATATTGATCAGTTCCCAGACTTGGCTAGCCAAAACAGCTGTTGCTGAATATTTTGGAAACTTGACCCAAGTACCCGGAAGACATCCAGTCGAGAATAGCTGAAATAGAAAGCAATTCTTGATTACCTCGATACTTAAGATATGAAATGGGTTAAACCTAAACTGAAACTAGGAATGAAATCCAGCAGGTTCTGACAGGTTCTGGAGAACCGATAGCGAAAATTTTGCGTAGTTCGGAGAACCGGCAAATACCACTTCTGGCTGGCCCCAGGAGTGGGGAGGGAATGTGGATTTTACAATATCCTTCCCCCAGGAGTGGGGAGGGAATGTGGATTTTACAATATCCTTCCCCCAGGAGTGGGGAGGGAATGGGGATTTTGCAGTATCCTTCCCCTGGAGTGGGGTGGGAATGGAGATTTTGCAGTATCCTTCCCCTGCCACGCCACCAAGCCACGCCAACCAAGTCACACCACGCCCACCAAGCCACGCCCACAGAAACGGTAGTAAAACAAATTTGATTTCACCACTGTCTTAAATCGAGGTTATTTTTATATATGTATTTGCAAGAGATAAAAAACAGGGGATGAAAATGCCAGACACACACTCTTACAGAAATATATGTCCTTATTCTGCAAACACAGAAGGCAGATGACATTTAATCACCAATAACTTTAGACCGTGCTTGTGCTATTCTAATCAATGTGTGTTTTTTTTTTCAAAATGGGGTGGGATTTTTAAAAAATTATTATTATAAGTTTGCATGTTGGATTTCAATAATTGCACACGAGACTCGAGATGTTTGTCAGTGTGCGAGCAAATGCGTGTTCACACATGTTTATCGAGCAAGAGTTCGTTCCAGCGTGTTCCCACAGTTTTGTACTTCCTCTTTTATACACACAAGCATTTGTATACATGACAAGTTTATATGGTGTGATGGGCTGGCCTGTCGTCACAGGTGTGAGACATGAACTTCGGCAGAACCCTCCTCGAGACCACCCAGGCATGACTGAAAGTATACGTATGTAGGAAAGAGAGAACGAAACAGGAAAGAGAGAGGGAAAGAGAGAACGAAACAGCTAAAAATATAGTTGTTATGTGCAGTGGAGCATCAAGGGCCTCTGGTGGCTCAGACTACTAAGACAGTCTGTTATTAACACAGCTGCTTGCAATTATTGCAAGTTCAAGTCCCACCAGGCCCAAGGTTGACTCAGCCTTCCATCCTTTATAAGGTAGGTAAAATGAGGACCCAGATTGTTGGGGGCAATAAGTTGACTTTGTATATAATATACAAATGGATGAAGACTATTGCTTAACATAGTATAAGCCGCCCTGAGTCTTCGGAGAAGGGCGGGATATAAATGCAAATTAAAAAAAAAAGGGTGGTTTCCCATAATCTTTTGACTTCTCACTGAAGCAAGTTTTAATAGAATTATGAAATGGGTCAGGATAGCCATCTTAGTGACCATCCACTCTACATTTGCAAGGGACAAAAGACATTATTTCCTTTTCTGAACCCTGCAGGGAAAAACCCAAGCCAGCCTCCTAGGTTGGGCTGGACTTAAGATGCTACGTTTCCTCCTAAGACTAAATCAATAAAGATAGAAAACCAGTTAAGGTGTAACTAAGAAGCAGGAAGGACGAGCGGGATCAAAGCAACGTGATCCCACTTCAGAGCCAGACAAGAATTGGCCAAAAGCAACTGGTCTATGAGAGTCCAGGATGGGGAACTGGGCCGTCAACCACTGGTTTTCACTGCTGGTGATCGTAAGTTCTGCTTTATTATATTTGGGACTGGATGGAAAAATGAAGGGCAGGGCCAATGCTTACTTCAAGGGGCTCCATTTAATGTATGGCAAATAAATTATCTGCAAAAGGCCCCTGGTTCAACCTTAGTTATAAAAAAATGGTACCAGTTTCACCGGTTTGGTAAACATGGGATGGAGTAGCAGTTGTCAGAAGTTCTAAAGTTCTACTTGAGTTCTACTCAAGCTGCAAAGGGTGAACAACCTTTGATGGTGAAGAGGTTTTTATTTCTTTTAATTTTGTTTTGTTATTCTCTGTATCTATAGATCTCTAGATACAGATACATAGGTAGGTCTGTATCTATGATGTCATCATGTGCTGGCCAATTTGGCTTAAACGTTTTAAGGGTGGGGGTTTTTTTTAGGTTGGGAAACTTTTCTTAGTGCATTTAAAGAATACTAAGACTATATGTCATGTTCATATCTCTATATCAATCTCTATCATCTATCTATCTTCTATCTTCTATCTGTCATCTCTCTCTCTCTTTCTCTCTCTCTCTACCTTCTACTGTCTATCTATCTATCTATCTATCTATCTATCTATCTATCTATCTATCTATCTATCTATCTATCTATCTATCTATCTATCTATCTACTATCTTCTAACTTCTGTTTATCTATCTATCTATCTATCTATCTATCTATCTATCTATCTATCTATCTATCTATCTATCTATCTATCTTCTAACTTCTGTTTATCTATTTATTTATTTATCTATCTATCTATCTATCTATCTATCTATCTATCTATCTATCTATCTATCTATCTATCTATCTATCTATCTATCTATCTATCTATCTATCTATCTATCTATCTATCTATCTTCTATCTTCTATCTTCTATCTTCTGTTTATCTATCTATCTATCTATCTATCTATCTATCTATCTATCTATCTATCTATCTATCTATCTATCTATCTATCTATCTATCTAAAGTAATGAGTGGAAACTAATCAAGGAGAGAAGCAACTTAGAACTAAGGCGAAATTTCCTGACAGTGAGAACAATTAATCAGTGGAACAACTTGCCTGCAGAAGTTGCGAATGCTCCAATGTTGGATACTTATTTGTCTGAAGTGGTGTAGGGTTTCTTGCCTAAGCAGGGGGTTGGACTAGAAGACCTCCATGCTCCCTTCCAATTCTGTTAATCTATCTATCTATCTATCTATCTATCTATCTATCTATCTATCTATCTATCTATCTATCTATCTATCTATCTATCCATCCATCCATCCATTTCTTTTATTTCTGTTTGGAAAGTGCCAGGAAATCATATTGTGATGGTTGGCACTCAAGGTTGACAAGGTCTATTGTGCAATCCTAAATTGCATTAACAGAAGGATACAATCAGTAGTGGGTTTCTATTTCCACGCATGCACAGAGACGTCTGGGCAGGTGGGCAGAGCCTCTCGCTGCTGCTGCTACCGGTTTGCCTGATCTGGGGTGAACCGGTAGCAACCCACCCCTGGATACAATCAAGATCAAGTGAGGTATTCTATAAAGCCTTAGTAAGACCACACCTAGAATACTGCATCCAGTTTTGGTCACCACCCTATAAAAAAGATGTTGAGACTCTAGAAAGAGTGCAGAGAAGAACAACCAGGATGATTAGGGAACTGGAGGCTGGAACATATGATGAATGGTTGCAGGAACTGGGCCTGGTTAGTATAGTGAAGAGAAGGACCAGGGGAGACATGATAACAGTACTCCAATATTTGAGGGTCTGCCACAGAGAGGAGGGCGTCAAGCTATTTTCTAAAGCACCCGAAGGCCAGACAAGGAATAATGGATGGAAACTGACCAAGGAGAGATTCAACCTAGAAATAAGGAGACATTTTCTGACAGTGAGAGCCATTAACCAGTGGAACAGACGTTGCCTTCCGAAGTTGTGGGAAGCTTCATCACAGGAAGCTTTCAAGAAGAGACTGGACTGCCATCTGTCAGAAATGGTATAAGATCTCCTGCTTGTTGGGGGGGTTGGACTAGATGACCTACAAGGTCCCTTCCAACTCAGTTAATCTGTTAACTGCGCTGAAGCCTCTTTGTGTCACCCAGTTAAGCTTCTGCTTCCTAACTCTTTTGTTGAAATGTGGGTGTGATGAAATAACAAAGTTCTAAGTACCTTCCAAGCATGGTGTAAATAAAACCAATAATGGAATCAATGACCTACTTATTTTCATGAAGAGAATGAGAGAATTAGTCAACCGTAAAGGATATGGTACAAACTGGAGCCGACGTTTCAAGTCATGAAATATAATGAGAGGCCTATAGAGATTCTCAGTCATGGTTGTCCTTGGTGCTTTTCCAGTTGTCAAAGGTGCTTTTCCAGTTGTCTCCTGAAAAAAACACCTTTGAGACAACTATGACCTGGATGATTGAGAATCTCCACAGACTTTTAGCTACACAATTTGGGATGAACACCCTTGGAATGGTGTGGGAGTAGGAATGGATTTCCAGAGGAAAAAAATTGCAGACTACAGGAATCATTTGCACTACTCAGCTGACCCTGAGGACACAGATAAACCTCCAAGTGCTTCAATGACCCTCTAAAAAGATGCAAATGACCAGCTGTCTGCAAGGAAGATAAATCCTTCCATTCCCCACTATCCTGCCAGAGCTGAAGAAGCTTCTTGGATGAGAAGAGAAATGTCTTCGAAAGAAAAAAAAAGTCCAGTTGTCTCCTGAAAAAGCACCTTTGGGATATAGTGAGAGGCAAACTACTACCTAGGCAATACAGATGTATAGGGAGAATGGACAAGCGGGTTAAATGCAGATGGACTGCTGGATCTAGTCCTGATGTGTTTGTTCTCCTATGCTGTGCCATGGGTTTATGACGTGATTGTTTTGTTTCCCCAATGTACAGATCTGCACATGGCTCACTGCATTGAGACTCTCCATAGACATAGCAATAAAGGTGCTTAGTTTCGCCTCACGGGCAGTGGTGGGATTCAGCCAGTTCGCACCACTTCGGGAGAACCGGTTGAACCAGGCCGTGGTGTGGCTCAGGCTGTAAGACAGCCTGTTATTAAACACAGCTGCTTGCAATTACTGCAGGCTCGAGTCCCACCAGGCCCAAGGTTGACTCAGCCTTCCATCCTTTATAAGGTAGGTAAAATGAGGACCCAGATTGTTGGGGGGGGCAATAAGTTGACTTTGTATATAAATATACAAATAGAATGAGACTATTGCCTTACACAATGTAAGCCGCCCTGAGTCTTCGGAGAAGGGCGGGATATAAATGTAAATAAATAAATAAAAAACTTTCTGAGCAGTTTGGCAAACTGGTTGTTGGAAGAAATTATTAGGGCAGAGAACCGGTTGTTAAATTACTTGAATCCCACCACTGCTCACGGGATGTGTTTATTTGACCTATCGAATTTCAAAGTTGGTGCCTCTATTTTACTCTAGTTCTCAGGTACAGAGTTAATAATATAGCTCTGGGTCTTGTAAACAACAGCCCATCATTCAAAGAAATATCTACATATCTACAGACCCCCCTCACTCCTGGACATAAGCTGTTCCAACTTCTTTCCTTAAGATGTTGCTATAAGGCATTGCACATCAGAACAACTAGACACAAGGAAAGTTTTCACACACTCTCTCTCGCACACACACACCAACGCCATCGCTCTGCTAAACAACTAATTCCCACAACACCGTCAAACTACCTAGTAGAGCTGTAGTACTATTATCCTTCTCATCTTTCCTATTACCTATTTCTGAATCTTTGTTGCTTGTATCTTACGATCTATATATTAATTGTTTTATTTAGTATCCTAGTACGATTTATGTTGATTGCTCATTTAGTACTCTATGACCATCACAAAGTGTTTTATCTTATGACTTATGATGAATGTATTTTTATGGTGATTACGATCATGATTTATCATTTGTTGCTTGTATGTACACTGATAGCTTATGCGCTGGAGATAAATTCCTTGTATGTCCAATCACACTTGGCCAATAAGGAATTCCTTCTCTCTCTCTCTCTCTCTCTCTCTCTCTCTCTCTCTCTTTCTTTCTTTCTTTCTTTTCCTTCCTTCCTCCCTCCCTCCCTTCCTTCCTCTCCTCCTCCTTCTCCTTTTCTCTCTCTCTCTCCCTCCCTCCCTCCTGTGGCAAATACAGCCACAGTATTGCTGCAACTGTGACATTTATTCTTATTTGTGTGTGTGATTTATTATTAGGATAGGATAGGATAGGATAGGATAGGATAGGATAGGATAGGATAGAATTCTTTATTGGCCAAGTGTGATTGGAATTTGTCTTTGGTGCATGTGCTCTCAGTATACATAAAAGAAAAGATACCGATTAGAGTGAACTATAGTTAGTCTTATTCTTTCCTTTTTAGTAGCAACATATTTTTCACTCATTTCCTCATACTTTGCACTGCAGGAATCTATCTGGCAGATGGTTGTCATCCAACTGATTTTTAAAAAACACATTTCCTCTTCTTTTAAAATTCTGAACTTGTGTTCACGTTAGACTACATGGGCTGGGATGAGGAAATGGAAGGGTTTTAAAGTCTGCCTAGAGAGATTCAGGACCATTCCATTAATGATTTTACGGAAATTTGCATTCGTTCTTGTGAGCAGCTAAGCACTTAATGCTAATAATGAAAAGAAGGTTTTGCCAGAAAGCAAAATGGCTTCCTCCTCGGGTGATCCAATATAGGGAAAGAAGATGCAGAAAGAAAAAAAAAACCTTGCCGAATTTTGTCTTTCTGGTCTCTCCGTTCTGATTAAGTGTTATCTGTGCTTTGTCAGCAGCCAGAGGATTTTATTTTATTACTGACAGATTAAAAAAAAACACAAGTTCTAGGAGTTTACAGCATTAAAAACATGAAAACCGATAAATGCACACAGTGATCAGAGAAACCCCCCCCCCCCATAAATGTTATTTTGAAAGACTGGAAAACTTTATAGGGACTGTTTGTTAAAAGAAAGACTGACTTGTATTTGGGAACTAAAAAGGATCAAAGAGGGGAAAGAGTAAAATGACAACCGCTTAATAAAAAGAAAGGTGGAAATCCTTCCTCCCTCCCTCCCTTCTCATTAAGACCCTTCCTTCCTTCCTCCCTCCCTCCCTCCCTCCATTCTTTCTCTCCTTCCCTCTCTCCCTTCTCATTGACATTTCCTTCCTCCCTCCCTCCCTCCCTCCCTTCTCATTAAGACTCTTCCTTCCTTCCTTCCTTCCTTCCTTCCTTCCTTCCTTCCTTCCTTCCTTCCTTCCTTCCTTCCTTCCTTCCTCCCTCCCTTCTCATTAAGACCCACCCTTCCTTCCTTCCTTCCTCCCTCCCTCCCTCCCTTCTTCCCACGTCCTTATTTTTCCTTTAATTTCTATGCTTTTATTGCATTCAAAAATGAATAAATGCAATTCAAAAATGCACGCAAAACTGCCATATGTTGCCATACAACAATGGGCAAAAAAAAAAATGTTGACCATCTGTTACCCTAAAAGAATGCTTAATATCTGTAGATCTCTTGCATGAAATGTGACCTGAACCCTTAGGTCTATTTCATAGACAATGCTAAAAATGTGTTTAGCTCAATTGTGACTTATCTGAATTGAGGCAAGAAAACTATTCATGGTTGGTGTGTTGTCATGTATACTGATGTTTCCCCCCCCCCTCAAATAGAATAGAATAGAATAGAATAGAATTTTTTATTGGCCAAGTGTGATTGGACACACAAGGAATTTGTCTTGGTGCATATGCTCTCATCAAGGTACAACATTTACAACACAATTGATGGTCAATATATCAATATAAATCATAAGGATTGCCAGCAACAAGTTATAGTCATACAGTCATAAGTGGAAAGAGATGGGTGATGGGAACGATGAGAAGATTAATAGTAGTGCAGATTCAGTAAATATAATAATGCTTAATATATAGATTATCTCATTTCAAAATATTCCTGAATGTAATTGTCTTCCTTGTCAATGAATGGCTGAGATTGTAAAACTGAACGCATGAAATGATTTTTCTCCTTTCTTTCTTAGGCTGCTTGGATAGCATTGAATATATACCTGTTTGTGACGTATTTCCTGATATTTGATAGAAGTGAACAGTACTATTACACCAGACAGATTCTTGGGGTGAGCATCAATTTGGCATCTCATAAGCTTTCGATCTCCCTGCTGTAGACTTGAATTTTTTTAACCTAACTGGAGGGGGAAAAAAATTATACTTCTAAATAGGATTAAATTGTACCTAGATTTGCGTCAAATGTATACAGGTAGTCCTCGATTTAAGACAGTGGTGAAATCCAAATTTTTTTACTACTGGTTCTTTGGGTGTGGCTTGGCAGGTGCGGTGTGGCTTGGTGGGTGTGGCTTGGTTGTGTGGCAGGGGAAGGATATTTATTTATTTTATTTATTTATTTATTTATTTATTTATTATATTTCTATACCAACCTTCTCCTGAAGGACTCAGAGCGGTTTACAGCCATATTAAAACAATTTCTACAAACATTAAAATAAGATAAAATAAAATATTTAAATTTGGCTGACACTATAAAACCCATCTAAAACTCCCAATTAAACTATCAGGCCAGTCCTGCTTGATGAAACAGCCATGTTTTCAGCTCGCATCGAAAAGTCCGGATATTGCAAAAGATATTGCAAAATCTCCATTCCCACCCCACTCCAGGGGAAAGATACTGCAAAATCTCCATTCCCACCCCACTCCAGGGGAAGGATACTGCAAAATCTCCATTCCCACCACACTCTTGGGCCAGCCAGAGGTGGTATTTGTGGGTTCTCTGAACTACTCAAAATTTCCGCTACCGGTTCTCCAGAACCTGTCACAACCTGCTGGATTTCACCCCTGATTTAAGACCACAATTGAGTCCAAAATTTCCATTGCTAAGCTAGACAGTTGTTGAGTGAGTTTTCAGGTTTCAGAGGCTGAAAAAAGCATCAGAAACGAAGCTTCAGAAAATAAGCCTCCAAACAGAGCTTCAGAGGCTTTTTTTCTGAAGCTCCTTTCAGAAAAAGTTTTTTTTTCTGAAACAGAGTTTCAGAAGTTTCAGAGGCAGGGGAAAAAAAGCAAAAAAAAAAAAAAAAAGCAAGGCACAGAGCTCACAACCAAGGAACCTGTTGCTAAAATTCACCTCTGGGAACAGCTGATTGGGGGTATTCCGGGAGGCCGATCCATCTGCCAATCAGCTTTTTTCTTATTTTCCTCCCCAAAAACTAAGGTGCATCTTATACTGTGAAAAATACGGTGTATGGTATATAAAATGTACCTATGTAAAATGTAAGAAGTTTATATATGGTATATAAAATGATGCCCAAATGGTCTTCTCCTTTGCCTTTCTAGTCTGCGCTGGCTTGGGCTCGGGCTTCGGCCAAGTGTCTGAACTTCAATAGTCTGTTGATCCTGTTGCCCGTTTGCCGGAATCTCCTCTCCTTCGTAAGAGGCACCTGTCGGGTGAGCAAGAGGCTGAGCTCGTGGTATGGTGTACTTAGTCCTGGCTGTTGGGTGGGCACTGGGAATCCAGCCGGTGGCTAAAAGATACCTTGTGGAAGATTACAAGGGGGTATCGTTTATCTCTGAATCATGTTTCAGAAAGGTGGAACGACTCCATTTCCAGATTAAATGATAAGGAAATATGGCTAGAACCAGGGGTGGGCTGCTGGGGGTTCGCAGGGGTTCAGGAGAACCTCTAGCTAAGATTCTGTGCAGTTCAGAGAACCCCCAAATCCCACTCCTGGCTGGCCCTGCCCACCCTGACCCTCCCCTGCCAGGAGTCCTCACGTGGCCCATTTTGGATGCAGGTAAGTGCAGGGCGCACGTGGGAGCTCAGGGAGGACGAAAAAGGGGGATACCGGAAGTTTGAGAAGATGGGAAATGGGCCTGTTTCCGGCCTCCAGAGCCTGGGGAGGCTGTTTTTGCCCTCCTGGAGGCTCGAGGAAAGCCTCCAGAGCCCAGGGAGGGCAAAAATGCCCCCCACTGCCGTGGTGCAGGAGGCTGACTAGGCCACGGCCACCATGGCCCCTCCCACCCAGCAACCGGGCAGAGAACCCCTTGCTAAAATTTTTGAAGCCCCCCCACCCCCCCGGCTAGAATGTTGACCATGGATAGCTCTCCAGATGGTTACTTGGTCTCTATTCTATAGCTGTCTTGGGAACTACAGTTTAGCAAAATTTGAAGGGCCACAGAGAGCCTAGTTCCTGGGATAAAACTCACTTAGAGGTGGTTGTTACCAGGAAGCAACCTGGGATCCAGGGGCTGTATGAAGTCCTTCGATTTCATTTTCCCCTCTCCTTCCTATTGGGAGCTAGAATAGCTTTCCAACGCAATTTGTTGTTGTTAGTTGCAAAGTCATGTCCGATCCATCACGACCCCATGGACAACGTTCTTCCAGGCCTTCCTGGCCTCTACCATCCTCTGGAGTCCATTTAAACTCATGCCTACTGCTTCAGTGACTCCATCCAGCCACCCCATTCTCTGTCATCCCCTTCTTCTTTTGCCCTCAATCTTTCCCAGCATTAGGCTCTTCTCCAGGGAGTCCTTCCTTCTCATTAGGTGGCCAAAGTACTTCAGTTTTATCTTCAGGATCTGGCCTTCTAAAGAGCAGTCAGGGTTGATCTCCTCTAGGACTGACTTGTTTGTTCGCCTTGCAGTCCAAGGGACTCGCAGGAGTCTTCTCCAGCACCCGAGTTCAAAGGCCTCGATTCTTTGACACAATATGTGCCTCAAAACAGAGCAACAAAGAGAGGGGTGTCTTGAAGTCCAACTTATGTCCAGGAACGCTGGCTAGATGGGCTTGGCCCTGATCCAAACATGAGGCCTATCCTCATGTTTTATTCTCCTACAATTGAAGAGTTCGGCTGTTCCTGACTTTTGCTTTATCAATTCAGTGTTGCAGGCGCACCATGAGACGGCAGCTGGATCATAACCTGGCCTTCCATAAACTGGTGGCTTACATGATTGCTCTTCATACAGGTAGATGGAAACATCTGGGAAAGTCTAAAAAGAATGCCGTGGAAAAGGAATGTTTTGCAATATTACGTTGCTGGCTCTGATGCAAAGGCTTCCCTTAAATTTGCAGCACAAGTGCATAAAACAAGCCTTTGTGGTGACATGATGATGCACCTTCCATTGTTTTGGTGTCATGGCAGGAGTGGGCTGCTGGGGGTTTGCAGGGGTTCGGGAGAACCTCTAGCTAAGATTCTGTGCAGTTTGGAGAACTCCTAAATCCCACTCTTGGATGGCCCCGCCTATCCTGCCCCTCCCAGGAGTCCCCATGTGGCCCGTTTTGGATGCAGGTAAATGCAGGGTGCACACGGAGGCTCGGAGAGGGCGAAAAACGGGCCTACTGAAAGTTCGAGAAGGTCAGAAACTGGCCCATTTCTGGACTCCAGAAGGCCTCCAGAGCTTGGGGAGGCCTTTTTCGCCCTCCAGGAGTCTCGAGGAAAGCCTCCGGAGCCCAGGAAGGGCAAAAATGCCCCCCCACCATGGTGCAGGCCATGCCCATCGTGGCCACATCCACCTAGCAACTGGGCAGAGAACCCCTTGCTAAAATTTTTGAAGCCCACCCCTGTGTGATGGGGATGGGGATGGAGGCTGTGTCAATGTTTACGGGACCGCCTGCTGCCACCGACTACCTCCCACCGACCCGTACGCTCTCACAGGGAGGGACTCCTTAGGGTGCCGTCCGCCAGGCAGTGCCGACTGGCGACACCCAGGGGAAGGGCCTTCTCTGTGGGGGCCCCCACCCTCTGGAACGAGCTCCCCCCAGGATTACGTCAACTTCCTGACCTTCGAACCTTCCGCCGCGAGCTTAAGACACATCTATTTATTTGTGCAGGGCTGGCCTAGGGTTTAATTTTAAAATTAATTTTAAACGGGGTTTTGTATTTTTTAACTATAGTTTTAAATTTGGCCTAATGGAATAAGTTTTTTAAATGTTGTTTTAACATGTATTTATTTTATACTTTATGTTTTATAAGGCTGTAAACCGCCCTGAGTCCTTCGGGAGATAGGGCGGTATAGAAATTTGAATAATAATAATAATAAATAATGTGACTTTCTCCATAACTACACATTTGCAGGCAATGGTATGTTCTGCATTCACATCACACGCAGAACCCCTAATTCTGCACACAATTGCTTAATTGTGGTTAATTGAAAACATCACAATTGGTTGGGCACATCTGAGACACTGAACTATCAACCCTGATTTGCAAACTAGTGCACAATGTCTGGGTTCAAAGTTCACACAAGATACCAAAAAACAAAAAGGAAACCACGTTACAGCTTACTGTGTTGACCGAGTCCCATCTTGGCCCTTAAAAAAAGGTCTTCTTAAAAATCAAATTTGAAAACTTTTTTTTACATTCTGAGTGCTTCTTGTGCTCAAAACCAGTAGTAGGATTCAAATAATTTAATAACCAGTTCTCTGCCCTAATGACCAGCTGGGTAGGCATTGCTCGGTGGTCATGTGACCGTGTGGGTGTGGCCAACTCAACATCACTCACGTTGATGGGCGCTTCGCCTTACCTGTTACAATGTAATAAGGGTTAACCAGGGAGGCAGTTTCTGTAAGCAGGGCAATAAAGATTAGGCTAGAAACACCACCAGAATGTTTCCTTCCTGCCTTCCTTACAGGATTAGCCCTGTAAAGTGAAAATACACAAAATAAGATTTCTTCCAACAACCCGTTCTCCGAACTGCTTAGAAAGTTAACAACCGGTTGTCCCGAATAGATGCGAACCAGCTGAATCCCACCACTCCTCAAAACCCAGTGTGACTTATTGTCATTTCCTTTTCGGAACTAACATTTGGATTTGAACCTTTTCAACTAATGCCCTTTCAAGTCTTTAGTTCAAATTATTCTACATTATAATTAAGATGTATGGGGTATTAAGAGGTTTTGGACTCAATCCACTGTCTGGGTTGGGGTTTCCCCCCCACCCACACACACAATTCAATAAATGGTTTGCCTTGTGCTCTTTTCAAGCGATTCACGTCATTGCTCATTTGTGCAACGTTGAGTGGTACATCGATGCTCAGCAGAAAACAGATGAGAGCTTGCCTTTCATCCTGTCCCACCTTCACAAGACGGATGGTTTGTGGTTGAATCCTATCCACTCCAACTCGACAGTAAGTGCGTCACCGAATCAATAATTTATTTCTGAAAATAAAATTACTTGAGAGCCGTTGGCTAAATCGGAGAGTAACAGGAACAATCTGATTTTATCTGTAACGTTGGTTCATGGAATTTAGGAGGATTGTCTGTGCTTTTTTTAACCTGGATACAAAATATGAGATTTGCTTGACACCGATGCTTTCTTTGCAGTCTGTTTTTTCCTCATGTCTTTTGCTGAGGTACACTCAGGGGTGAAATCCAGCAGGTTCTGACAGGTTCTGGAGAACCGGTAGCGGAAATTTTGAGCAGTTCGAAGAACCGGTAGCGGAAATTTTGAGCAGTTCGAAGAACTGGTAGCGGAAATTTTGAGTCGTTCAGAGAACCAGCAAATACCATCTCTGGCTGGCCCCCAGAGTGGGGAGAGAATGGAGATTTTGTAATATCCTTCCCCTAGAGTGGGGTGGGAATGGAGATTTTGCAGTATCCTTCCCCTGCCACGCCATCAAGCCACACCATGCCCACCAAGCCACACCCACAGGACTGGTAGTAAAAAAAATTGGATTTCACCACTAGTTACATTGGGTCGATATTCTAATTGGCTTTTACTTTAAAGGATCAATGTCTTAAATATGTGCATTGAACAGCATTTTTTTAAAAAAGAAGATGCCATTTTGAAACCTTGTTTTAAATTTTTGGTTTGGTAGGTATTTTTGGTATGCCTTGGGTATGTTTAAAAAACTGGACACCATCTCTTTCAGCGATGGTATTTTTTAAGGATGTTTGATTTTTGACGGTCATTTTACTCCGTTACAATTTTGTTATACGGGCCAGGTTTCCTAAATGTTATGGGATTCAAATTCTCCAGGTTGGGAGGATCCTAGGTTGTTCGAATACACCCCAGGGACATGATCTACTATGTCTTTGTGTGACTTCACCTTCCTTGCTCTTGCAGATTCCTTTATATGTAGCGTTCACCACCATTCCAGGCCTGACGGGTGTAATCATCACTTTGGCACTTATTCTCATGATCACTTCTTCCATGGAACAAATCCGCAGGAGCTATTTCGAAGTCTTCTGGTACACCCACCATCTCTTTGTCATCTATTTTGCTGGCCTCGTCATCCACGGGATCGCGTAAGACACCAATGCTTTAACAGATGGCAGGATGGGCTAATTCTACACACACACACACACACACACACACTCACACACACACACATGATGGGTTAATTATTTATACACACAAATACATACATACATACACATACGCATGCCCACACCCAATTTTGATTGATTTAACCACTTTAATAAAAGAATTAACAAAAATTGAAATAGAACCAAAAAATATTTACAGATACTTCACATCCTGGACATAAACTGTTTCAACTCCTACCCTCAAAACAACGCTATAGAGCACTGCACACCAGAACAACTAGACACAAGAACAGTTTTTTCCTGAAGGCCATCACTCTGCTAAACAAATAATTCCCTCAACACTGTCAAATTATTTACTAAATCTACACTACTATTAACTATTCTCATAGTTCCCATCAACAATCTCTTTCCACTTATGACTGTAACTTTGTAGCTGGTAATCCTTATGATTTACATTGATATATTGACCATCATTTGTGTTGTAAATGTTGTACCTTGATGAAGGTATCTTTTCTTTTATGTACACTGAGAGCATCTGCACCAAGACAAATTCCTTGTGTGTCCAATCATACTTGGCCAATAAAAAAATTCTATTCTATTCTATTCTAAAAGAAGAAGAAAGAGAAAGGGTCTGTGGAATTCAAGAAGGGTTGGACTTCGACTGTTTGTGGGAAAGTAGTGATTCTGTTGTGTCTTGCCCGCTCTCACTGCAGCCGGGGTCTTCTTATCTGCTTCCGAACGCTGAAGAATGTCCTAGTATGCCTCCCGGCCCCAGCCCTGGCTCCATGCCCAGACAGGCTGAGGAGGAGGGGGCACCTCCCGGCCCCAGCCCTGGCTCCATGCCCAGACAGGTTGCGGAGGAGGGAGCACCTCCCAGCCCTGGCTCCATGCCCAGGCAAATGGAGCAACTAGACCCCTCCCCCTCCCCCACAGCATGTGAGCCTGAGAGAGGTTTATTACCAACAGCTGCCGACTGGAGTGACCCTCGCTTCAGAAGAATTGATAGGCGGCGGTGTCAGAAGGAAGGGAGGGGCAGGCCTGGATAAGTGCTGAGTCATGGAGCCACACCCCATGGCCTATATAAAGGATCTGCTTTCTGGCAGTCTCTGAGTCAGGCAAAGTCGAACATATCTTGCTGAAGTCACTTTCTGGTCTGCCTGACTTGAGGACTTTGCTAGGACTTTGGCAGAGCTGCAGAGGCAAGCCTGATTCGGATTTCCCTGACCCGGCCGTCAGAGGAGGAGTGGGACATGACAGATTCTAGGCCAGGAGTGTCAAACTTGTGTCGGCACTGCATTGTCATGTGACATATCGGGACTTTTTTCCTCTTCGCTGAGGTGAGGGCGGGGCCAGCACGGGATGCATCCCGCCCACGGGCTGTGAGTTTGACACCCCTGTTCTAGGCTGATGACTCCTTTAACTCCGCCCTCCAGCTCTGCCTTCTCTTCTCCTACAGGGTGAGGGTGAGGACGAGGCATTGTCATAGCAAGCCACTTTCCCCCACTACTTAGCCACTGAATCCTTTGGGAATTTGCTCCTGGGAAAAGCAACAATTCAGAGGGTGCCCTTTTGTCTCCACAGAGGTCTTGTTCGTGGGCAAACGGCTGAAAGTCTGACGAAGAATAACCCCAAGCGGTGTGCGCATCACCCTACCCAGTGGGGCCGAAACAGCAGCCGTCACTCTTGTGAAGTGCCTGAGTTTGGAAGTATTCCGGCTGAGGTGAGAACATCATTGGTGATAGTCTGTGCTGTGATGGAAGGTAATGAGGAGGTAGATTCCCAGCAATGAGGGGTCCTATCCCATTAAAGAAGACCCGGTGAGAATTTTGCTTTGGATTGGTTGAGTCAGTTGCCTAAGCTTGGCATCAACCCAATGTGTACTACTACTACTACTACTACTACTACTACTACTACTACTACTACTACTAATAATAATAATAATGAGTTGGAAGGGACCTTGGAGGTCTTCTAGTCCAACCCTCTGCCCAGACACTTGATGTTACACCACTCGACGTTAACCAAAATGTCGTCCACCCAGCCCCATCCCAAAAGCTGAACTTCCTGTTACATTAAATGTAGCTATCACTTGATTGGGGCTTGATGAGTTATAAAGTTACGGTTTATGGCTTGGTATATTGGGGAAAACCCAGACAATGATGGTAAAAAGAAAGCTGTGGTTTAACATAATGTATGAATTCAGCATAAGGAAGTACACTAATTCTGGAGATCAAAAAAGAGCAGGAGAAAGTCCAGCTTTTCTGCAGGATGGTCCTTCTTATTGTACTTTGCTTGGTTCTTTCTTTTCAAGTCCTGGAAGTGGGTGCTGGCACCTATTATTTTCTATGCATTTGAGCGAGCCCTGAGGATTTGGCGTTCCTGCCAGAAGGTGGTTATTACAAAGGTAGGTGTTGGGTCTTTCTCCAAATCTACTCAGCAGCTCTCACCTAAATACAGTTGAGGGAGAGAGGGAGAGACAGAGAGAGAGAGACAGAGACAGAGACAAACAGAGAGAGACAGACAGAGACAGAAAGACACAGACAGAGAGAGAGAGGGAAAGGGAGACAGAGATACACACACACACACACACACACACACACACACACACACAGAGAGAGACAGACAGAGTCAGAGAGAGGGAGGGAAAGGGAGACAGAGATACAGAGAGAGAGAGAGAGAGACAGAGACAGAGACAGAGACAGAGACAGACAGAGTCAGAGTCAGAATCAGAGAGAGGGAGGGAAAGGGAGACAGAGATACACACACAGAGAGAGAGAGAGAGAGAGAGAGAGAGACAGAGACAGAGAGAAAGAGAGACAGAGACAGACAAAGTCAGAGTCAGAGAGAGGGAGGGAAAGGGAGACAGAGATACACACACAGAGAGAGAGAGAGAGAGAGACAGAGACAGAGACAGAGACAGAGAGAAAGAGAGACAGAGACAGACAAAGTCAGAGTCAGAGAGAGGGAGGGAAAGGGAGACAGAGATACAGAGAGAGAGAGAGAGAGAGAGAGAGAGTTCCTCCCCAACCACCTCACTGGCCGAATCTGCTGCCAGCTCCACCTGCGGGCCACAACAAGAGAAGAGTCAGGAAAGGCTCGATCTGTCTTCCTTGCAAGTCTCCTCAGTGTGGGGAGAGGATACTACACGTGGCGAGTGGGATTCAGCGTATCCCCACTGGGTTTGCTCACATTGGAAATCTTGTCTTCAGGTCATCATGCATCCCTCAAGAGTCCTGGAAATTCAGATGTGCAAGGCAGGTTTCAGCATGGAAATCGGACAGTATGTGTTCCTCAACTGCCCCACCATCTCCTATCTAGAGTGGCATCCGTTCACTCTCACCTCTGCCCCAGAGGAAAACTTCTTCTCGGTCCACATTCGGGGGGCAGGTGATTGGACCGAGACCTTGATTGACACCTTGCAGCAGCCAAACACATCGATGCCCAGGTGAGCAGAGAGGGCGACATGAGTAGCTGTGGTTGGTTAGTGTTGTGTCCCACTCCTCCGCTGACAGCCGGGTCAGGGAAATCCGAATCAGGCATGCCTCTGCAGCTCTGCCAAAGTCCTAGCAAAGTCCTTCCTTCTGTTGCCTCTGCCTATCAAGTCTTCTGACACGAGGGTCACTCCAGTCGGCAGCTGTTGGCAATTGACCTCCCTCAGGCTCACATGCTGTGGAGGAGGGGGAGGGGTCTAGTTGCTCCGTTTGCCTGGGCATGGAGCCAGAGCTGGGGGCTGGAGGTATTTCCTCCTCTTCAGCCTGTCTGGGCATGGAGCCAGGGCTGGGGCCGGGAGGCATACTAGGACATTCCTCTGTGTTCGGAAGCAGATAAGAAGGCCCCGGCTGTGGTGAGATCGGACGAGACACAACAGTTAGCCTCACTTTAATTTCTTGAATAAGTCCCATTTGGATAAGCTTTGAAAACGTACAAACTTTTCACAGTTCATATTTTGTTTTGTTTGGCCCAAAGCATTTAAATATATCCGAAAAGTCCCAGGGTCCAAGTCCAGTTTGTGGAACTAAGCTCATCTGCTTGTTTAATGGCACGGATGGCATCAGCTTGGCTTTTTATAATCTATCATCTTCTTTTAATTGACCCCATAATCCCTAACGGGGTGGAGTCTGGGCAGCTGAATGGAGCTGTGTGTTTACTGGCCAGATGCCCTTCCTGTTGCCAATGCGGAGTTATATTCAGTAGACGTATTCTCATCGTGCCCAGAGTGAGAAATATCTGCCTCTACCTAGGATTGAACTCACAACCTCCTGATGGTGAGATGAGAGCTCCACCTCTAGACCTCCGCACCACTCAGCTATGAGAGCAGAAAAATCAAAACGCTGTTTGCTCGTCTTTTCAGGATAATGGTGGACGGTCCTTTTGGCACAGCCAGTGAAGATGTCTTCCAGTATGAGGTGGCCATGCTGGTGGGAGCTGGAATTGGGGTGACTCCCTTTGCTTCGGTACTGAAATCCATCTGGTACAAGTTCCAGCACGGTGTCCAGGAACTTCAAACCAGAAAGGTAAACTCAGTTGGCTTCTCCACAACCTGTTTACAAGTAGTCTCTAGTTTATAATGCCTTGCAGGCTTAAACCAGAATCAGCGTTATCTCGTTTCTCCAGAAAGATAAAAACAGAGTTGGACATTGGGCTCTTCTAGACCAGGATTGTCCACTGCCAAAAGTTCTCCAAGATCAATAAATTTTCCCAGCCTTACTTGCCTGGAGATTGAATGTGGAATCTACCACATTTATTGACTTATTTATTAAATGTATATGTTACCTATTGCACTACTAGTGTGACTCTGAAAGGCTTAGAAAACGATAAAAAAAATTAAATAGAAAAGCATAAGGAAAAGAACAGTATCAGCTATTAGGTAAAGGTAAAGTAAAGTAAAGGTAAAGGACATACGTGCTAGTCGTTCCCGACTCTAGGGGGTGGTGCTCATCTCCATTTCAAAGCCGAAGAGCCAGCGCTGTCCATGGTCATGTGGCCAGCATGACTCAACACCAAAGGTGCATGGAACGCTGTTACCTTCCCACCAATGGTGGTCCCTATTTTTCTACTTGCATTTTTTACATGCTTTCGAACTGCTAGGTTGGCAGAAGCTGGGACAAGTAACAAGAGCTCACCCCGTTACACGGCAGCACTAAGGATTCAAATTGCTGAACTGCCGACCTTTCGATCGACAAGCTCAGCGTCTTACCCACTAAGCCACCGCTTATTGATTGATTGATTGATTGATTGATTGATTTTTCAGATTTATATACCGCCCTATCTCCCTAAGGACTCAGGGTGGTTCACAGGCAATTAAAAACAAACATATAAATACAATTTAAAATCAGACATAAAAAACTTATTCAATAGCCAGATTAGTAAAAACAATATAAATACTAAAAACCCCATTAAAACCAATAAATTTAAAAACTAACCCAGCCCCGCGCAAATAAATAGGTGTGTTTTGAGCTTGCGACGAAAGGTTCGGAGGTCCGGAAGTTGACGAAGTCCTGGAGGGAGTGGGTGGGAGCCCCCACAGAGAAGGCCCAGAGGGTGGGAGCCCCCACAGAGAAGGCCCTTCCCCTGGGTGTCGCCAGACGGCACTGCCTAGCCGACGGCACCCTGAGGAGTCCCTCTCTGTGAGAGCGGACGGGTCGGTGAGAGGTACTCGGTAGCAGCAGGCGGTCCCGTAAATAACCCGGCTCTATGCCATTAAACAAGATGATGAAGGCGACGACTCTGCAGACACCTCCAGAGTTTAGTTTTATAATAAATAAATTTAAATAAACCGGTTTGGATAATTAGGGCTTTACATTCCTGGAGCTACAGTAAATGTGTAACCTTTTATCTTTACTACGCTCAGTAAAACTCATTCACATACACAGAGAAACGCAGGCACCCTTGACATAGTGGTAGCAGCAGCAGCAACAATAATATTTTAATACTGACAGCCTATGCTGTTTTACTTAGAAACAGTTTGGGAGTAGCAGTTCGTAACTTCTACCTGAAGTAAACACTCCTCCTCTCTACTCTCTCTTTTTTGGGTTGCTAATGTAATCAGTTTTTGTAATGGTGTCAGCAAATAAAAGGATGCTTACTAAAAAAAAAGTGTTCTGTCCCCCTCGCCTCAGTCCGAGCGATGACTTAATTAGCTGGCAACTATCAGCTTCTGGCAGCAAACTAGCGAGCGTCTGCCAAGTGTCTCTGTTATCTCTCTTGATGCCGATGAGTCAACCAGGAACAAACAGTACTTCAGCTCTAGTTAAGCAGTTGATTTGCTTGCCACGAAGTGGTATAGCAGCCCTTGCTGCTTTTATATCCTGTGGGGTGTGGTTCCATGACTCAGCACTTCCTAGGCCTGCCCCACCCCTGCTTCTGTTGTTCCCGCCTCTCCTGCTTATGAAACCTAGGGTCCAGCCAGGCCTGATTGCCATCAGCTGGGTCTGGAGGCATGGCCTGGGGGGGAAAGAGTCAGGGGATGGAGGCCTCGTTATCTCCTCCACCTGGCCTGCCTCTGGCTCCTGGAGTTGAGCCAGGGAAGCCGGTGCTCCCGAGGTAAGTCCTGATGGCCCTTCCCCCACACTTTCCGAGTCACTTTCTGGCAGGGGCCCCGGCTCGGGGGGCACAGACACAACAAAAAGAAAAGAAAAGCATAGCTAAATGTCTATGACTGATTCTCAGTCACCCAGGTCACAGTTGTCCCAAAGGTTTTTTTTTTCCCCAAGTGGCCACTGGAGTTTCTTGTTTTTCTTTGAAGATGTTTCACTTCTCATCCAAGAAGCTTCTTCAGCTCAGAGCTGAAGAAGCTGAAGAAGCTTCTTGGATGAGAAGCGAAACATCTTCAAAGAAAAACAAGAACGTTCAGTTGTCTCTTGAAAAAGCACCTTTGGGGCAAATAGAAAAGCAAATGACATTAATGAAATAAAGACTAAACGACTCCCTGCAAACATCTTCTCTATTACTCAGCCAACATTGCCTTCCATCCAAACTTTTACAATTTGGTAGCATTGGTTCACCCAACCTGCTTCTGTATTTCAGTTAAACACTTATTGGGTTATGCACTTTCTACATGCCAAAGTTGAGGAGTATTCCCTGAGTTTCTTTGAGGTTTTGTGTGCTGTGAAAAACTGAGTTGGTTTGGGGTTTGATGGTCCACATAAAAATGGGAAATCGATGCAGTAAGCAAGGCAAACGTGTTTGTTTGTTTGTTTATTTATCAAGAACGTATTAGGTAATAAGTATAAACATGGATTGGATAAATAAAATAGATATAAATAGAGAAAACAGTAGGACAGGGACGGTTGGCAACCTGGTGCTCTTATGCACACTCCTTAGAGACCTCTTAGGAATTGGGTGAGGTCAACAGTAGACAGTTTAAGCTTAAAGTTTTGGGGGTTTTGCGATGAAACCACAGAGTCGGGTAGTGCATTCCAAGCATTGACCACTCTGTTGCTGAGACATATTTTCTGCAATCGAGTTTGGAGCGGTTTACCTTGAGTTTGTATCTATTGTGTGCTCGTGTTGTGTCACCCAAAAGTTGTACTTCTCTCTGATCGCAACATCTTTCAACTTTGTTGTTGAAAAAAAGAAAAGATCTTAGCGTTCTGATTCGGAGGGTGCAAACTGGCGTTTTAAAGCACGTTGCCGTTTCCATCTTCTTCTTCTTTTTTTCTTTCTCGCGTGGGCTGCAAGATTTACTTCTACTGGGTTTGCCGAGAAACGGGATCATTTGCCTGGTTCAAGCACCTCCTTTCCTCCTTGGAGCAAGAGATGGAGGGATCTGGCAGAGCAGATTTCCTGAGCTATCATCTCTACCTCACAGGCTGGAACAGAAGCATGGTGAGTTGGAGGGCTAATCTATGTGCCAACTGTCTTATTCTGGTCAGTAAGCTTATTGACTTATCGCTTGGCACTTTCAAGAAAGTCGTTTCACAGTCTTCTATCCGAGCCGGAAACTCAGAACAAAATGCATTGTTCAAAGTTAGTTTGTGTTGTGACCGAGGCCCAAGTAGCGATTACTAAACACAATTCAGTCCTCAACAGACTTATTTTATTAAAACAGCTGAGAATTAATTCATTCTCAGCTTCGTCCAAAACAAAATTCTTCAGAACCAGTCCATCAGCCTTATCAGCAACCTTTGATGTCTTTGGCAACGTGCCAAAGGCTTTTCTTGGCAAAACCCCCACAAAGTTCAAGAGATGCTGACAAGAAGCACGGAAATCAATGTTGCTTTCCTGCGAAGAATCTAATGGCTTGTTGCTGCTCTTTTAAGCCTTAGGGGAGGGGCCAATCGTCTTCTGGCCTTACTCCCAAGTTGTCCTTTTTTCTTCAGCTGCTCCTGCCTTCTGGCAGCTCTTCGCATGCGTGCACTAGGAACAGGCTCCTCCTGTTCCTCTGCCTCTCTACTGTCCACCTCTGGAGTCTCCGGAGTCCATGCATCGCTCCCAGATGGCCCTGACCCCATCTCTGCCTCCGATGCAGAATCCTTGTCTGGGCCTTCTCCTGACTCCAGGACTGGCCCATTGTCCTCCCCAACCTCCTCACTGTCTGACTCTGTTGCCAGGTCTGCGGGCTGCTGGCGGACCACAACAATTTGTTCAGTTGCTTTACCAAATAGGTCAGGGGTTGCTTTCACAGCTCAAAGTCTTATAAAACCATCTTAAAAGATAAAATAAAAAGTTGGAGGTGAAAAGGCACATATTTGACTTCTAAAAGGAATCAAGCCAAGATTTCTGAGAAAGGGACTTCACACATGGGGCTTTACTACTGAGAAGGCCTATCCTCCAACAGTCTCTGGGTTCACATTTGAAGGAGCTTTCAAGATTTCTTGGAAATAACCTTCAGGAAGGGGTGGTATATTAATAAAAGACTGTAATCCTTGACTTACAGCCACAGAGGCCAGCATTTTCATTGCTAAGCATGGTAGTTGTTAAGCAAGCCGTGTCTGATTTTTCAACCTTATTCGCCATGGTTTTTCCTCCATTGACTTTTCTTTTATTTTACAAACCAGGATTTGTAGCTTACTGAACACAGAGAACTGGTTATTCATTTAGCAAACTGCAAGGAAACAAATTAAAAGAGTTTATGTGTGGGTAAAACCTCCTGCTTGGTTGGTTTGCTTGGCCTAAATGCGTTTGTATGAAGAGGTTCATCATTAGGTTATTCCCATGAATAGTGGAGAACACCCTGAGCCATTCGAAGAACTGGAAAATGTGTGTTCTGTCCCCCTCGCCTCAGTCCGAGCGATGACTTAATTAGCCAGCAACTATCAGCTCTGGCAGCAAACTAGTGAGTGTCTGCCAAGTGTCTCTGTTATCTCTCTTGATGCCGATGAGTCAACCAGGAACAAACAGTACTTCAGCTCTAGTTAAGCAGTTGATTTGCTTGCCATGAAGTGGTATACTGTAGCAGCCCTGCTGCTTTTATATCCTGTGGGGTGTGGTTTCATGACTCAGCACTTCCTAGGCCTGCCCCACCCCTGCTTCTGTTGTTCCCACCTCTCCTGCCTACGAAACCTAGGGTCCAGCCAGGCCTGATTGCCATCATCCGGGTCTGGAGGCGTGGCCTGGGGAGGGAAAGAGTCAGGGGATAGAGGCCTCATTATCTCCTCCACCTGGCCTGCCTCTGGCTCCTGGAGCTGAGCCAGGGAAGCCGAAGTCCTGATGGCCCTTCCCCCTCACTTTCCATGTCACTTTCTGTCAGGGGGCCCGGCTCGGGGGGGCGGGCGCAGTTTTAACACAACAGTTGAGGAGAATGTTGGGAGTTGCTGTGGAATTTTGACTTTGACCAATTTTTCTTTCTTTGTTGGGGAACTAGGTTGGCCATGCGGCTCTCTATTTTCAGAAGTCCACCGACATGGTGACAGGCCTGAGGCAAAAAACCTCTTTTGGGAGACCCATGTGGAATAATGAATTTTCAGCAGTGGCGGCTGCACATCCCAGGTAAGACATAGCCTTTCAACCAAGTTAAGCTCTTTTCTTCTCATCTAACCTAGTAGCAATTCTTCCAAACAGTAACAATTCCCCCCCACCCCACACACACTTTCCCAGGATTTCTGGAAGAAACAAAACTGCCCCATTATTTGCTAGCTGAATTTTGAAAAGTGGAAATGCACTTCCAATATCTGGGATTGAACGCCCAGATGCTCTTATCACTGAGCGGGTCTAGGACTGTTTGTCTTGGCTGCTGCTGCTTCTCTGCCGGTGTTCCTCCCTCGGGAGATTCTGTGCTGACTATTCTCCTTGGCTGACACGCCTCCACTGATTCACCCTGGGCAATGGGCCACGGCCACTCCGTCCATGCTTTGGCGTGGCCCATACGCAGGAGGCTTTTTCGATGACTGGGACAGTTAGCCCCCAACAAATCAGCTAGAGGGGGCGGAAGGAAGGAATTCTTTAGAGTTAATAGAAATCCAGCGAAAGGAGAAAGATGTAAATGAATTTGCCAAAATGCCTTCCTCCCTCTCTCTCTCCCCCCGCTTTGGAGTATGGATCAAGAGGTGCCCTAAAGCGTGGATTTCATCCCAGAGAAACAAATCGGCTAGAGAGGGTGGAATGGGCCGCACCGAAGCGTGTGGGACAGAGTGGCCGTGGCCCATTGCGAATCGGTGGAGGCGTGACAGCGGAGAATAGTTCATGGAGAATCACCCAAGGAACTCTGGCGGAGGGGTGGCCAAGGGTACGAGACGAACAGTCCCATTCCACACTGAGCTAAGGTCTCTTCTCTCGAACATTGTGGACAGGGAATCAGTACCCTGGACAGCTCTATATCAAACCTGTTCGTAATGGATCAAACATTTATCTAGTTAATCTTTTATTTACATTTGCATGGCCTACAAATTTACTTTAAAGAATGCGGTTTCCGTTCCGGATACATTTGCCCCATAAGCTAACCCCATTTTAGAAGACATGTTCTCTCCTTTATGATAAAGAAGGAATGTACAGTATATAATAATTGCCATCTGTAGTTTTTATAGGTAATTGTATTATCTATGCTTTCTTGAACAAGCTAAAGCCAGTCCTGTCTGAAAAATTGTGGCTTGTTTTTCTAGTCTAGTTTAATTCCTAGTCTCTCCTTTGTCTTATCTGTGGTCTTGTATGTTAGATGGACACAAAAGTAGGCTACCAACAAGCCGGGAAGTCATAAACCAACTTATTGTTGATGTCTGCACATTACACCAAGCCATAGCTGTTAATCTGTAAACAGAAAAAAATCCTTCATTGACTTAAAGAAACCATTCACTCAATTTGCCCATCACCTAAAGACAAACCCACCCACATGGTTTAGTTCAGGGATCTCCAACCTTGGCAACTTTAAGCCTGATGGGCTTCAATTCCCAGAAAGCCCCAGCCAGCAAAGCTGGCTGGGGAATTCTGGGAGTTGAAGTCCTCCAGGCTTAAAGTTGCCAAGGTTGGAGACCCCTGGTTGAGTTCACCAGCCAATGTTTTAATCTCTCCAGCTAACCACAGGGTGCCATCTCTTCCTGTCCCTTAATAAAATAATTATGTCAAACCTGCCAAGATATGCAAATCCCACTTTATGCTGCTGTTCTGATTTAGGCTTCCTTAGAAATTAAACAGCACAAACTTAATCCCAGCAAAGCTCTTTTAATTCCTACGGCTGTAAATTACTTTCATTTACAGTCTTTCAGAGGAAGGTTATCAACACCCCACATATCTCACGTGGAACGCTGCCAAAGAGCTAATGTCTAGACGGAGGGCAAGGCCAAACTTGGCACAGAGTCACAAACAGAATTTTTAAATCTTGAATCGGCCAGATGAACCAATTGCTTCCTGTAAAAGCTCACATCCCGTTTGCTTCTTTTATGCCTTATGGGAGGGGCCAATCATCTCCAAGCCTTACTCCCAAGTCGACCCCGTTTCCTTAATTGTTCCTGTCTCCTGGCAGCTCTGTGCATGCGCACACTGGGAACAGGCTCCCGCTGTTCTTCTGCCTCGCTGATGTCTGACTCCGGAGACTCCGGAGGCAGCAAAGAACTACCAGATGGCTACGACTCAGAGCCCTTGTTGGAGCCTTCGCCAGACTCCAGGGCTGGCTCACGTTCCTCCCCAACCTCCTCACTGTCCGAATCTGCTGCTAGCTCTGCTGACCGCTGGTGGGCCACAACAGTTGCTTCCAGAGCCCAGCAGTTTCCAAAAATGTTTATTCCAACTGATTTGTTATTTTTATCCTTATCCTAGGTCTGTTGTGGGTGTGTTCTTGTGTGGACCAGAGCAGCTGGCAAAAACTCTGAGAAAGTACTGCAGTCAGCACTCTAGTCTGGATCCCAGAAATGTCCAGTTTTATTTCAACAAGGAGAACTTTTGAAATACCAGGACCCAAGTCAGAAGGGGAAAACCATTAAACGCCTCGCTAAAACGAAATGATGACTATCAGACCAGAGTTTGCAACTTTTAACAAGCAACGGACACTTCTTTCAATTTTGCATATTGCCAGGATAATTTTTTTCTATTTTTTTTTAAAGTTTAAATAGACAAAATGTAAACTTAAAAAAAAACAATGCTGGGAGCCTATTAGCACTACTAAATTGGCACACTGCACTGCCATCTGACTATATTGATAAAAGCCAATCTTTTAGTGAATTGTGAGTTCAGGATCAACGTACAAGTTTTTTTTAAATTGCTTTCTGGCAAAAAAGCGCAAACTTTTTTGTATTGATGACAGACAATTTAGGGACAAAAAAAAATGTTCAAATAACTGAGCCTGGGAAATGCTGTCCTTCCCAAAGCTGCAAGTAAAAAGAATGGCACATTCAAACCTTTGATTCTTGCTTCCTCCGGCAAACGCCCATCTCTTATTTTGACCGCTGTATACTAAAATCTATGCTGATGTCACATCTTCAAAGCTATAATCAACTCAAATCTTCTATTCAGCCAGAGTCAACATTTCCCAGATGTTGCCCTTATTTTATTTTATTTTATTTTTTGCAAGGGCTGCAGCCTGCAGACCATATTTGAGCAATCACTTTGTGTGAATGGATTCCTCTTGTGGCGGGAAATTGCAAGGGTGCGACATGACAGGTGCATAAACAGCAATCAGATCAGGAATTATTCCGATGCTAATGTTAAATGTTAAGGGGTTGCAATGTATTCTGAGCAGGCTTTTGAATGGCGCAGAGTCAGGAAAATGGTTTCTCTGTAATGTGCCCGTTTCCTGTGTTAGAATGCTACAGCAGCTGAGCTATCATCTGATTTGCTTACTGGTGGTTTAACTGCTGCTAGTTGGTATGAACAGCCAATTCTGATTTCTTCGTTAAATCAGGGCAATGAAACTGCGCCGCAGAATAGCCTTGGGCTATTTTGAACACCTAGATTTCAGCAGCTCTCTTCCATCAAGAGCCGTGGTGGTGCAGTGGTTAAGAGTCCAGTATTGCAGGCTGACTGCCTGTTGCCAGCAGCAGTTTGGCAGTTCAAATCTCACCGGCTCCTTCCCTCCAATAGCTATTGCTATAGTTAACTCTGTCCACCGGCAGCAGTTCAATCCTGGCTGGCTCAAGGTTGACTCAGCCTTCCATCCTTCCAAGGTGGGTAAAATGAGGACCCAGCTTGTTGGGGGCAATAGGCTGACTCTGTAAACCGCTTAGAGAGGGCTGTAAAAGCACTGTGAAGTGGTATATAAGTCTAAGTGCTATTGCTATTGCCTTTCCTTCTTTCCTTCTGTTAGAATTCAATATTGCAGACTAATTCTGTTGAATGCCAGCAGTTCAATCCTGATGGGCTCAAGGTTGAATCAATCTTCCACCCTTCCGAGATGGGTAAAATGAGGACTCAGATTATTGGGGGCAATAGGCTGACTCTGTAAACCGCTTAGAGAGGGCTGTAAAAGCACTGTGAAGTGGTATTTAAGTGCTACTGTTATCTCCCTCCCTCCCTCCCTCCCTTTCCTTCCTTCCGCTTAGAATGCAGTATTGCAGGCTGACTCTGCTCACTGCCAGCAGTTCGATCTTGGTGGCAAGATGCTGACTCTGTAAACCACTTAGAGAGAGCTGTAAAGCACTGTGAAGTTGTATATAAGTCTAAGCACTACTGCTCTCGCCCTTCCTTCCTTCCTTCCTTCCTTCCTTCCTTCCTTCCTTCCTTCCTTCCTTCCTTCCTTCCTTCCTTCCTTCCTTCCTTCCTTCCTTCCTTCTGCTTAGAATGCAGTATTGCAGGCTGACTCTGCTCATTGCCAGCAGTTCAATCCTGACGGCAAGATGCTGACCCTGTAAACCGCTTAGAGAGGGCTGTAAAGCACTGTGAAGCAGTATATAAGTCTAAGTCCTTTGGCTATCATGCTTTTTTCCCACAATTATGCTCTTTTTCTCAAGCAACCCAGCAACCTGAATCCAATTTCTGGCATGTTGCTTAAGGAGAACTGGGTACATTTGTAAAAATACTACTGAAACATGGAAGGTCCGGCTTAACACACAGGCAAATGTGTTCAACTATGGAACATGGTTTTATTTGAGAGACAAGAATGGAAACAATGAGGGGATGGGAACAAGAAAGTCCCTTCTCCTGTCTGATTTGGATCAGATGGGGGAAGAGTCTGTGAGCTGCCTTCAGTGTCATTTTTCAGCCAGGGCTAAATTTCATTCAAAGGATTTCTAAGTCTGTAAGAATAAAGAGAACAGTGTTAAAAAAAAAAAGTGTGGGGGGGTAATACCCCCGTTTTCTCCCCTGCAGAAAATAAAAAGGACATTTCAACCTGAAAGCAAAAAGGTGGGAATAAGACAAGCAATGAAAATTAAATCTGCAATCAGGTAGAATGATATTAAGTACGCGTGTGTACTAATATTATAATATAATTAACATAAAACAATGTAACGCAACACATTATAGAGAGAGAGATTTCATTTTCTTTCCAGAATGTTTCCTTCAAAAAAAAGGGTTCAAAACACACCAGGCCTCTACAGTAGTTTTCCATTTTATCAACACTATTGGTTGTCCATAACTTTTCAAGAGATTACTAAGGAACAGCATCACTTTGTAATCATTCATAATTAATGTCCCAAAAGGTGCTTTTCCAAGAGGCAACTGGACTTTCTGGTTTTCCTTTGAAGACATTTCGCTTCTCATCCAAGAAGCTTCTTCAGCTCTGACAGGACAGAGGGGAATGGAAAGATTTATATTCCTTCAGTATTATTGATAACACTGCTAGAAAAAAACCCCTGTAAAGCAGAAATCTCCCAACCGTGGCAACGCGTGGATTTCAATTCCCAGAATTCCCCAGCTAGTAGAATTCTGGGAGTTGAAGTCCATGAGTCTTAAAGTTGCCAAGATTTGGAGCCCTCTGTTGTAAAGCATTGTTGCCTCTCTTCTAGGCTGCAATCTGTAGGGTAGAATAAAACATCCCTAATTCATGGGGATTGTAAGATTTGGAGGACACTGACATCACCCTGTGCCCCGTCCTCCGTTTGCACACTTAATTTTGTTCCGGTTTTCTTTCCGGGAGTTAGAATGATAATGGACCTCACTGCTTTCTCCATCACAGCAATATTGTGAAGTAGATTAGGTTGACCCCAAAAGTGCTTTTTCAAGAGGCAACTGGACTTTCTTGGGTTTTTTTCTTTTAAAGGTGTTTTGCTTCTCATCCAAGAAGCTTCCTCAGCTCTGAAGCAAAACGTCTTTAAAGAAAAAAAAACCCAGAACGTCCAGCTGCCTCTTGAAAAAAGCACCATGACCTGGACGACCGAGAATCTCCATAGATATTTAGCATTTATAATAAATATAACATCACATAGCCCAGATTTATAGAAACCTGAAATGTACACGAGAACAGCGTGTCGTCAGAATGTCGTCCCCGAAGTGGCGTTGATATTTCACTGACGTAACTAGGAGTGGGAAATGAAATGGGACGTGCAAGGTTTATTTATGGAGGCTCATTTCAACACAGGGCAGCTTAAATAAAAAAATTCCCCTGCATTTCAACCTCTATTGGGGCTGGGAAGTGGCTCAACAGGCTAATGCAGTCTGTTATTAACACACAGCTGCTAATGCAGTCTGTTATTAACACACAGCTGCCTGCAATTACAATTACTGCAGGCTCGAGTCTCACCAGGCTCAAGGTTGACTCAGCCTTCCATCCTTTATAAGGTAGGTAAAATGAGGACCCAGATTGTTGGGTGGGAGGGCAATACAAGTTGACTTTGTATATAATATACAAATGGATGAAGACTATTGCCTTACACAATGTAAGCCGCCCTGAGTCTTCGGAGAAGGGTGGGATATAAATTCAAATAAAAAAAATATATTAAATTCTGCGCTTGAATTTAAGGGAACATTTTTATAAGATGTTTTATAGATGGCATTTAGATCCTAAGAAATTATCATGTATGTATCCAGATATGCAAGCAAAATGTTGGAGATGTAATTGTGATGATGCTACATATTTTCATGTATGGTGGACTTGTAAGAAAATTAAGTCTTTCTGGATAAGAATTTGGTGGATTATGCAGAATGTTCTGAAGAAGAAGATAAAGTTCCTACCACAATTTTTCCTTTTGGGAATAACAACAGACTGTACAGTGATTGAGACTAAATTGATTTTGAACTTAATAACAGCAGCAAGACTGTTGATTGGACAATATTGGAAGAAAAAAGAATTACCCACAATAGAAGAATGGATATTGAAAGTTTCCAATTTGGCTGAGATGGCTAAAATCTCAGCCTTCTTGAAAGACAGTACTCAAGAAAAATATCTAAATGAATGGAAGAATTGGATTGATTATATTCAAAATAGATATCAGATTAAGAAATTTCAGATTGCCTTTGAATGAAGGACGTTGTTTTTGATTTTAATGGAAGAAGTCAGGTTATGTGAGAGAGAAGGATTATAATTGTGTTAGATTTTAAAAATTTAATGTATGACTGTTTGTTTATTGAACTATACCTTGTGTTTGCTCCGGGAAGTCGGGGGGAGGGGGGTTTTGGAGGGAGGGGGGAAGGTGGGGGGAGGGGAGGGGAAAAATTTAATTGTTGTTTTAGAACTTTTTCAATTAAAAAAAAAATTATTAAAAAAATTGCTCCTGCGTAGGCTAAAAAGCGGGAATAGGAATTAAAAACCAAACTAGAGGAGGAAGGGTTTTTCTCAAGCTCGAAGAGCGCTTGCGAAGGGAATTTGCCTGATTGCCAAAGATTTTGTGCAGTTTTACAGAAAAACGGTGGTGTTTCCCTGCTGCTCCTCCACCTCCCCTGCTTAAACCCCATCGTTACCCAAGGAACGTGGCTCATGGGGCGCCAGTAGATTTCTGTATCTGCTCCTTCAAAATGAGAATGCTCTGCCTCTGTTCGGGAGGCAGCATGGCGATCTGGTCGGCCGTCAGCTGGAGAACTTGCATAATGAGGGCTGCCTGTGGAGAAGTGGAAAAAAGAGGGGGAGGAAAAAAAATGACAAACCAGACAGGGGAAGCCTTGACGGAGTCTGCATTTCCGGTGCAGACTTATGATCTTCATTTGGAATTAGGAGGATAGGTCTTCCATAAAGAGCCATGGCGGTGCAGTGGTTAGAGTGCAGGACCGCAGGACTAACTCACTGCTCGCTGCCAGGAGTTCGATTCTGAGCGGCTCAAGGTTGACTCGGCCTTCCATCCTTCCGAGGTTCGGTAAAATGAGGAGCCAGATTGTTGGGGGGCAATAGGCTGACTCTGTAAACTGCTTAGAGGGGGCTGGAAAGCACTGTGAAGAGGTATATAGGTTTAACAGCTGTTGCGAAATCTAGCTGACTACCTCCTCTGCTGCAGGCCAAGGCCTTATAGAAGAAAATACCAACAGGCCCCATTAATACTTGATGTGGATCGTTAATGGACAGTGTAAAAAAAAAAGAAAATAAATCATAGCTCGGGTTAATTGGCATTTCTAAAGCACATTAAGAACCGGGCATCAAATCTCTCTAAGTGAAAGGAGATGTTGTGGTCTGCCAGCAGCCTGCGGAGCTGGCAATGGAGTCGGACAGCGATGAGGCTGAAGAAGAACATGGGCCAGTCCTGGAGGGTGGGGAAGGCCCGGATGAGGGCTCTGCGTCGGAGGCAGCTGTGGGGCCAGGGCCATCGGGGAATGATCTGCGGACTCCAGAGCCTCCGGAGACTGATAGTAGTGAGGCAGAGGAACAGGAGGAGCCTGTTCCTAATGCACGCATGAGAAGAACTGCCAGAAGGCAAGAGCAGCTCAAGCAAAGAGGACGACTCGGGAGTAGGGCCAAGAGATGACTGGCCCCTCCCATAAGGCTTAAAAGACCAGCAACAGCATTTGGGCTCTTTGCCGGAAAACAACATTGATAGCCTTGCTCCTTGTCTTGCTGCATTTATTTTGTATGGCTAATATTTGAAGAATCTACCTGCTCTGGAGTTCAGCGTGCTATGGGTGTATTTCTTGGAACCCTGACATTAAACCAACTCTGAAGGTTTACTTTATTAAACGTAAATTTGATTAAAAAAGAAAT